>NC_092281.1:21539718-21667218 GCF_036320965.1 Panulirus ornatus | reverse complement strand
AACATATATATATATTTCGGCCACACAATGATATATATATATATATATATATATATATTCCTATGAGTCCACGGGGAAAATGAAACACTATGAGTTCCCAAGTGCACTTTCGTGTAATAATCACATCATCAGGGGAGACACAAGAGAGAAATATAACAGTCAGTTGATATACATCTAAGAGACGAAGCTAGGACGCCATTTGGTAAACATGTTTACCAAATGGCGTCCTAGCTTCGTCTCTTCGATGTATATCAACTGACTTATATTTCTCTCTTGTGTCTCCCCTGATGATGTGATTATTACACGAAAGTGCACTTGGGAACTTTTCGTGTTTCACTTTCCCCGTGGACTCATAGGAATATCTTGATCACGCGCAAAATTGTGATGCTTTCCAATATATATATATATATATATATATATATATATATATAGAGAGAGAGAGAGAGAGAGAGAGAGAGAGAGAGAGAGAGAGAGAGAGAGAGAGAGAGAGAGAGAGAGAGAGAGAGAGAGAGAGTTAATGAAAGATGCTCAAGACAAGACCATGTCCTCAATACGCAGTTCAGTTCTGTTCCCTGTACTACAATTAGGAGAGGAAAAACTGGAACAAGTACAAAGACGCGGGTCTGAAGAAATTTTAGCTTTGAGAAATGTGTCTTAAAAAGAGAGGTTAAGAAGAATGTATCTCTTTTTATTCTTAACTTCTGGGTGACGTAAGTAAACTCTGGCCATTTTATCCAATTCGACGACGTACATCAATGGGATCTTTAAGAAATGCAAGTCAATATAGTTAATAAGGTAAAGGAAATCAATTTCAAAAGCTAAAAAGATGGTCAATGACGCACGTCAAGGCCAACCGTTCTTAACACAAAGACGTAAATACTTTCAAAAACTCGCTATGCAAATTTTTCATCATTTCTGGTATTTATTGAACGAATGAAGGGGGAAAACTTACATATATATATATATATATATATATACAATATCTAACTCCAAACACATAAATATACTGTAGTGTAACCCAGGGGGTTGGATGGTGCAGGAAGAGAGTTTATACTAGGAAATTTCCCCTTCCATTCTATCCTTTTCCATCCCGTGCAGGCTTACATCACACAAGCAAGTCCCTTTTTTTCTTCCCCCACTTCTTTGTCCTGCCAGTTGTCACTGCCAGATGGAGCGTCAGGTGGGGAAAAAGTCTTCTCTCTGGTCTATCCTTACCTCTGTCCCTCTTCAGCCAATAATATGCCCTTCCAAGGAATAAAATGTCCCCCCCCCCCATCTACCATTATGCCGCCAAATTCTATGTGCTTCAAGCTACCACAATGTCTCTCCTGCACTTACAATACACCCCTCCTATGGCCAGAATGTTCCTCCACCTCCAATATGTCCCTCCACCTCCACTATGCCCCTCCACCTCCACTATGTCCCTCCACCTACACTATGACCCTCCATCTACCGTATGACCCTCCACCTACCGTATGACCCTCCACCTACACTATGACCCTCCACCTACACTATGACCCTCCACCTACACTATGACCCTCCACCTACACTATGGCCCTCCACCTACACTATGGCCCTCCACCTACACTATGGCCCCTACTCAGTGGATGTGGGACGGAGGTGTAGCAGTGCTGATAGGCAGCCATTAAAAACTTGGGCGTCGTGAATCGCCCCACGAGGCCAGGGGAGAAGGGTGTGAGGGTTGGGGAGACGATACGACCTGGTCAGGAGAGGGCAGGTTAATCCCTTCCCTTCCCTCACCCAATCATCATCTCCCCTCATCCTCCTCCCCTCTTCTCCCCTCCCCCAACACCTGCTGTACCCCTAGAATTACCATAGACCATTTTTCTCTAATAAAGGATTATTTTTCCGACCAGGATTCTCTCTCTCTCTCTCTCTCTCTCTCTCTCTCTCTCTCTCTCTCTCTCTCTCTCTCTCTCTCTCTCTCTCTCTCTCTCTCAGCAGCCCGGGGTCGTCACAGCCGCCAGCTAACAACTCGAAGCACACAAGCAACAACTTTCTCTAAACTTTCTCCTCCAAACTTTGTTAGAAAGATTCCTCCCTCCACCCTCTCCTCCCCGCCCCAAACTACTGATCTCTGGTCGTCCAAACTTTTCTCGACCGCCTCAACCACCATCCAAACTTTATCCACACACGTCATCAACCACCATCCAAACTTTATCCACACACGTCATCAACCACCATCCAAACTTTATCCACACACGTCATCAACCACCATCCACACTTTATCCACACACATTATCTATCACCATCCACAACCTTATCCACACCTCTACCACTATACATGTCTCATTCGAACACGTTTATTTACCACATCCAAACTTAATCCACACACACACACACACACACACACACACACACACACACACACACACAAACACAGGTTATCTACGACCACATCCATCCTTATCAAGACACTACAAATCCATTCCACATCCAGGTTAGTCTTAACAACCCTTATGAAGGCCAGAACAACTTTAATCCAGGTCACAGTCACCTCTATCCAGGTCCCGGCTATTCTTATCCTGGTAATAGCCACTCTCATCCAAGCCACAACCACCCTTTCCAAGCCACATCCACCCGTTTCCAAGCCACAGCCACTTTGTCCAGCCCAAAACAACTTATGTCCAGGCGAAAACTGTTGTCCACGCCACAGGCAACCTTATCCAGGGCAAAGTCACTTTTATCCGGGCCATAGCGACCATAAACCACCCACATCTAAACTTATACAGGTCTCATTCGTCATATCTGGGCCATTCGCATCCTTATCGTATCTTATGAACTCGTATTCTCACCTTGTACAACCCGAACCCATCATATCCATGAACGTTAACCGTATCTGGTATGATCAACAAATATTAAGGCCTAATCCACAACAGGGATGAGTAGATCCGTCATATTCAGTTTTTTGTGTCTCCAAATCCAAGCCTAATCAATCTTATCCAGGCCTCATCCACCTATATCCAGGCCTCATCCACCTTTATCTAGATATTATCCACTTATATCTAAGTCTAATCCACCATTGTCAAGGCATCATCCATCTAGATCCAGGCTTCTTCTACCTACATCGGGGCATTCATCCGCCCATATCCAGGCCTTATCCGCCCATATCCATGTTTCATCCACCCATATCCAGACCTCATCCGCTACATCCAGGCCTCATTTGCCCAAGTCCAGGACTCATC
This sequence comes from Panulirus ornatus, assembly GCF_036320965.1. Lineage (NCBI taxonomy): Eukaryota > Metazoa > Arthropoda > Malacostraca > Decapoda > Palinuridae > Panulirus > Panulirus ornatus. Next base: position 21,664,012 of record NC_092281.1, on the reverse strand, counting down.
CACCCACACCCAGGCCTCATCCTTCCATACCAAAGTTTCATCCGCCTTTAATCGGGCTTCATGCATCCATATTCGGGCTTCATGCATCCGTATTCGGGCCTTATCCACCGCCATCCAGCCTCATCCATCTGACATCCACCCTCATCCACATCTATTCGTCACGCGTCGCTACCCACCATGCCAGAAGAGTCAATGTTTACTCTTGAAATGACTTAAAACAGTCCTCTGCCCTCCAGCTCTGCTAACATCACACAGCCCTCTCCACTCCAACTATGTTAGCTTTGACAGATCCTCAGCAAAGAGCCTTATGAACCTTTCCTTGTCCAGACAAACTCGTCTTACCAAAGGAGAGAGAAAATATCAGGGGAAATCACGTACTTTAAGGGCGCGTCACTGGAGCACTATACTAAATCCAAAGCAAACAACAGACCTAACCTCAGCTTCTTAGCCTAGTGATTCTTCAGAATCATCATAGAAAGCGGACAACAGAGGTGTCTACAGTCCGTAACTACTCCTGTGTTATAACAAACACACTGATATGCTCTTCGCCTTGCCCCTAAACCATATAATTACCAGCATTTTTTTAAAAAAAAACATTTACCGTATTGGGATCAACCATTAACAGAGTGGGAGTGAGTCCTGGTGCAGCTTTAAAGGCACGTATACAACGTTTTTGATTTTAGATGCTGTGAGGGACGATTCCTTTTTTTTTTTTTTTTTCCCAGGTCTGAAGGAGACTTGGAAAGGGACTGACGAGCCTGGATTCAGGCTCTCTGCAATCCTGGAACCTGCCCACCCTCCCTCCTCACCACTGTTTTGTCTTCAGCCTCATACGAACCTCAGGAACCACTGGGAATCGAAGGAGAAAAACGCGCACTTCTGCAGAAATACTCGGTCACGTCTGCTTGTTTTTACTAAAGCCTTTTATTCGTTCTCCCGCGCCCTTAGCGAAGCCCTTATGATCTCTCTTGAAATGGGGGCAAAGCCCTTGCATGCCCTCGACAGCTGGTGCTTGCTAATCTCAAAACTTCTGTCGTTATATCGAGGTGGCTGCTGTGTCTTACAGGCGCTATTACAACCGCTCGGCCGCTAGACCGAGGTAGGCGCTTTAGCTAGGTGGCCGCAGAGACAAGTTCCCACAGGAAGGCATAACTGCATTCAGCAATGTAAACACAGTCGTTAGTGGATCGCTCTCCCGTCTCACCTCCCACCCCCCCCCCCTCAACTTCTCCCTCCAACCCTCCCACTCTCACCACCTCCCCCCCCCCCCCGTCAACACTCATCACCCCCTCCCCCATCACTATCACTCCATCCCCCTACCACCTCCACCACCACCACTCGACAACAGGCACTCTCTCTCTCCCCTCACCTTCCCTCACCTTCCCCCTCCCCCTAGGACAGCGCTCCGGAGGGAGGGAGGGAGTGGGGGGTGTAAGAGGGAGTAGGGCTGGTGTGGTCAACAAACACAGACTCCATCAGTCGGTATGTTTGCTTTCTGAACTTAACAGAGGGGAAAGAGAAGAGGAGGAGGGTGTGGTGGTGTTGGTGTTGGAGGAAGCGAGGTTACTGTGGGGGGGGGGAGGTAGGAGTGAGGGGAGAACATCGTCAACAAGCCTTCACCATCGTCACCACAATCACACCATCACTAGCCTACCATACCATAAAACGACTACTATTACTACCCAGCCACACCACTACCAGTAGGGACGTAACAGCTACCACGATCACAGAAAATGCTACCAGTAGTCATCATCATTGCTCTTCAGCTACCACAACCTCTACAACTACCACCAGGATAACATGACATCTACCACAATCACCACGACTACTAATACCAACACAGGGCAGGTCAGCTACCACAATCACCAAAAACCTCTACCACCAATAGAGTAACATCTATCAATATTTACCACACACATCATCACCATCAGTACTGAACACCTATCGCAATCACCACAATTACTCTGGTGTTAACATCATCAATGTCATTCAATATATAATCAATAGCTAACATTAAAACTTAAAATGCTGACTAAAAAATTCCCGTCACTCTACCAAAACAAACCTCGAAGTAAATCATTAAAAACATGTATATAATACATTTGTAAACATCGAGAAAAAAAATACACGAATACCATAAATACAAAAATACATAAATGACATTAAACCCTAAAAAGAAAATGTATATGCCTACAATCGTAACAAATATTTGAAAACGGGCGTTTCTGAATCTACGCATGAGCAATTCATATTAAAACTCGATAAAAGACTTTACCGCCGCTCTCTGCAACCAAGTTTAGTTTTGGATTATGAAATTACACTCCTACGTGGTGAAACCATCTGTAATTATCACATTAACCAAATGACATCAACCGCATGTGACTCATGTGACCTTTCAGGTCTTGTAGAAGGAGAACTTGGGCAAGTCGACGACACAGATCTTCACGAAGGGAGGTCTATCCAAGCGAGCCTTCCGCCAATCAACAGTCCTCTATGATTTCCCTGGGGCCCACCACAATGTATTTGGCGGCGGCGCTCACACAATTTACCCTAACGGCGTGGTCGACCCATCTTCCCCCTATATAACGCCGGATACGAGACCAGTCAAATCTGCACACTGGCTCTTGGACACAAAAGGAGCGCCTGAGTCTGGAAATGTCCAACATGTTACTAAAGGTTCAACATTCACAACATATAGCCCTTGGGTGTCTCAATCGACAGGATTAGCCCTTAGGCAATTCTGACAGCTTCTGCCAACAGGAGCCCCGCCGGACACCATCAAATAGTCTTCCACCGTAGCTCCTACAGGCATCTTTGTCCCTCCAGCAACAACCGTATATTCTCCGAACCATAAAACCTACAGTCTCCCATCTGCAGTACCGGCAGCAAAGCTACTGGACCTTCGTAACTCCTCCTTTCTGCTAACTGTATCATGAGATCCATGCAACGACCGCCTCTCCTACAAGACTCTTGCCCTGAAACCATCGCCTTGGAACTCTTGCCACGCCCAACTACATCTTTTCACCACATCTCTCCTTGCCATAACACTCATACCAAACTCACCTCAGTACTAATCCAATAAAAGAACTGTAGTGAACTGGGTTTACGTACCCAGTATCCCAGTTCTCACAATGACATCAGCTAGACATTTACGAACACCCGCCAAACTGGTGACCCCAATGTGACAAAAGAGAAATCGTCCAACGTGTTCACACCGGGCTAAATGTCAACCCTCCATCCTCGTCCCGACCATACACTTCCCTACCCAATCCCTCCCGAAACGCTGCATCTCAACCCTGCCTCTCTCCCTCTTGGCCTTTAGACAGGTTCAAACGGGTAGGATGCCCTAACAAGTCTCCTAAGCCAGCAACCTCCGGCACTCTATACAACCACCATTTTCATCGCGAAAAAGGTTGGGGGGGAAGGTGAGCTACGGAGCGTCGCTATTCTCAGCACTACAAGTTCTTTAAGGCGGGATTATCACGTCCCACTCCTACGTGGTGGTTTGAAGTGTGACCAAGTGCACTACATAATGAAAGTCTTAACACCGCCCGAATAGCAAGTGACCTTTGCATCTGCTGAGTTACATTCCTTCACATCTGTTGGGCTGCATTCCTTTACATGTTATGCCACATTCCTTCACTTCTGTTGGGTCACATAACAGCACAAAAATGCTTATCGTAGGCCTAAAATTAATTTCCCTTTAGCTAAAATCCAGTAAAATAAGAAAGAGCTTTTACGGAAAAAAAATCATTTTCTATTCATTTTCTTGGGAAAAAGAGAGCGCGAGAGCAACTAACCCCTTAGTAAAGGTGTTAATACAGTTGGACACCATCACAGGATCCTCTCCTCCCCCCTCACACCAGCGAGCCTCTGATAACTTCCCCTTGATGACACTAAGACCTCACTGAAACAATGAAGCTTCGGTTCCAGAAGACTTCGAATCCTCTCCCGTATGGGCCCATGGACAGGACGACCACTGAGCACGATCGTAAAACCCTTGGGTATGATGGTGATACCTGATTAGCGTATAAGGGTTAGTGCATTATAGCCAAGGGAAGTACAGACGTGTTGAATGATTGCCCCCGCCTTGCTTATGGAGTTAACAGATGATTACCGACATGTGCAAGACTTTAAGACGACATCCAATCAAACCCTACACTCAGAACCCTCAGAGTAGTGTGGAACCCTAGACTTTACTTTCAGGCTTCACCCGCCAAAACCCTAAATCCAGATCCCTTTGGGTCCTAAACTCTGAACCTTCGCACTAGAACACAAAGTAACCGTAAACTTTTGGATTTCAGAGAGCACCCACTCATGCCCTAACATATGAATTCTCATCTACAGGAAACCTACGAGCCAGACAGCATCTGTGGTGGTCTTTCCCACTACTCGATGAAAAAAAAAGGCTGCCAGTGGTAAAAGAATAATAATCTTTAGCGTCCATGTGTTGTTGACAGTAAGTATGAGGCTACAGTGGCTGGCTTGGTTAAGATCCACAAGGCTCTCTCTCTCTCTCTCTCTCTCTCTCTCTCTCTCTCTCTCTCTCTCTCTCTCTCTCTCTCTCTCTCTCTCTCTCTCATACAGCGCCTAAACTGAATGCAGGACCTTTTAAGGCGTCTGTCCATCCCCTCCCCACAACACACACACACTGAGATCAACGCACCTAATTGACATTCTACCGCTTACGTTACTCAACAGTGAAGTTACGACTACACAACACCTCAGAATCCCATCCTTTTTCTGTGTGTCTGTTTCAGTTAAAAAAAATATCTCTACAAAAGACGTCCTCACTCTACAGACACCAGTGGAACCGTACAAAGCCAGAGTGACACTCGAGGTTCTGCTGTAAGGTTTACAGGCCAGACGCACCTGGGAACCCGGTGTTAACAGAGTCGCTGGCACCACCAGACCATCACAGTCACGTCATGAAGACCCAGAAAACAGGAGGGAAACCAGCTTCGTTAGGCAGCTTCTCACGCAAGGCTCACACCATATTTTTCTAGGTTTCTGGGTCGCCAGAAAATTGCTTTTCTCGATACTTTTCCAAGCTTAATTGCTTTGTCCTCGCCTAAACAGCGATTTCAGTCTCGTGCACTTTCAAAAAAGGGGTTTTTGTTTTCTCTTTTCCTCTCAGACACTTCATCATCTACGTCACGTCGCTCAACGATCTGTTGACGACTCTTCATTCCTTTCTAATCTGCTTAATCGAGCACACGATGTTTTCTGCAACAAGACCCTTCCCTTGTCCATGAAGAACCATGAATACGGAACTCTGCACGGCTGGCAGATGCCTGGACGGCGAAGGATAATCAGAAAGACTTTTTATTTTGGCAGCCTCCGACTACCGTAAACACGATGGAAGAAGGTCTTGGAGAGTTTCGAGGTTAAGAAGCAGTGAGTGGGGCCTGCCAGTGCCTGGTGGGGCCTGCTAGGGACTGGTAAGGCCTATTGGCGCCTGTTGGGGGCCTACCAGTGCACGGTGATGGCCACCTACACCCTAGATACACACACACTAGTTACGTCAGGACTGCGAAAGAGACCCCATCTTCCTCCTACCCCCTACTACAACCCAGCCCCACACTATCAACCCCCCCCCTAAGCAATACTCACCCCTCCTTGCCACGCACAGCCGCCTAACCCAACCCCCACCTAAATGTCGCATTCCCTAATTTCCCAATGTCCAAAGTTCCTAAATCGTCCTCCTTACCAAAGACCCGGATTACATACACCGCTGTCCCCATTTACGTCAGCTTCTGAAAACCTATGATGTAAATATGTAACGTACTACACATGTAGGTAGTTCGTGAAACACTACACATGCACGATGTACGTGAAACTTACTGCGCACATGCACGTACCACGTGAGACTTACTGCACACATGCACGTACCACGTGAGATTTACTGCCCACATGCACGTACCACGTGAGACTTACTGCACAAATGCACGTACCACGTGAAACGAACTGCACACATGCACGCAGCACGTGAAACGAACCGTACAATGCACGTAGCACGTGAAACGAACAGCACATTGTATGTAGTATATAAAACGAAAACTGATTATCGGAAATCATCGACAATGCAATTCATCAGCACTGTATTATCATCACGTCCCAGTTACCGATCGTCAACCCCAAATATCCGTACCGATATAAAAATAAATCGGTTTCCAAACATCGGACTGACTGTCCACCTAACCTAAAATCCGGAACGAAAATACACAGGGCAGTAAATATTCAATAATACGATATTTGAAGCTCCAAATATCCTCGTAAGTACCCAACACTCGTGAAACAAGTAGTTCTGGCGCTACCGGACTCTGCCCGATTGCGGTTACGTCGAAAGGAAAGAAAGGGTCACACCCCCCCCCCCCCCCCCTAGCAAAAGGGGTCCTGGGGTAATCTAATGAGTCCTTCGATCTCAATATTCATCAAAAGCAATAGGTGAATCACCAAATAGTCACGTCCAAATAATTAAGATCCCGAATATCCACAGGTATAAATATCCGTATATCGATGGAATACCGAATACTTAAAATATCGAGTATCCTCCACACGTGTTAATATCAGAATATCCACACGTGTTAATATTAGAATATCTACACCAGTTAACATCAGAATATCCACACGGAGTTAATATTAACGCGACCGAAATACCTTACAAGAACGAGTCATAAAACCACCAAGTGTCACTGCCTTCCCCTTTAAAAGCGAGTGACCTAACCTGCCCTTAACCAGGCGGCGAACCTGGGTCACGCAAGAGGTCAAACCTGGGTCACGCAAGAGGTCAACAGACTCGTTAACACACCTTGCGGCCGGCGGCGGCGCGGGGCAGGTTAAGGCTGACCCGCTGGTCAGTGCCGCTTGCTGCAGCCAAAAAAAGAGAAAAAAAAAACCTACGTGGTACAGATACTGCCACACGAGAAACCAGGTCAGCGAGATGAACAAGTTGAGTGATCTGAGCTCGCGGCCAACTCGTCCACTTCCGTTATCGAGACTAATTGTAGTCATCCATGTATCTTTTTTTTTTTTTTCTTAAGCTCAGCTGATGCACTGTCGAGCATCCCTCCCAGTGGGGCTTAAGGTGGGTCAAACGAGTTCAGTTTATTAATATAATCGTTTCCACTTGTTTAGATCATCCAGGCTTTTCTTCCAGTGACAAAACTTGTATTCTGTTACCTGGAGAATTGAACTTATTCTAAAAAGGTCAGCAGCTTGTTGTGGTGTTATCATGCACACGTCCCTACGAGTTATCATGCCGGTCCCAGACTGTCATCATGCCGGTCCCCGAGTGTCATCATGCCGGTCCCAGAGTGTCATCATGCCGGTCCCCCGTGCGTCATCATGCCGGTCCCCCGTGCGTTATCATGCCGGTCCCCGACTGTCATCATGCCGGTCCCCGAGTGTCATCATGCCGGTCCCAGAGTGTCATCATGCCGGTCCCCGACTGTCATCATGCCGGTCCCCCGTGCGTCATCATGCCGGTCCCAGAGTGTCATCATGCCGGTCTGTATTATACCAATCCTGAAGTCTTACCACGCTAGTCTGAGAGAGTTATCATACCGGACCTGGAGCGTTATCTTGCCGGTCTCAGAGTGTGTTATCATGCCGGACACCGGAGTGTGCTATCATGCCGGTCCCGTGGAGTTTAATGCCGGTCCCGGAAAGTGGATCAGGTTTTTTCTTCAGCTGCTTCATGGTGGGGGTGGAGTGCACAGCCACCCACCACCGCTCAGCTCCCCAACATGGAGCACACCCAGCTCATCTCCTCCACAATATCACCCTTTCTCCTCCCCATCACTAACACCTCTTTCTCCTCCTCACCATAAGCTCCCACTTCTCTCCACCATCATCACTACCACCACCTCCTTCTTCTCTTCCCCACCATCAACACCACTACCACCCCCATCTCCCCCCCTCACCATTATCACCTCTAACCATCACCTTCTCCTCTCTACCATCACCCCTACTAGCACCCAATCTCCTCCCCCATCACCACTACCCTCTTCTATAGCCACTTACGAATTTGGTTCCGGGCTCAGAACTCTGACTTAAAGCTACGAACGTCTACGTAGGCACCCACGCTACTTGGCCAGGAACAGATGTCTGCCTTAGCACAGGAAGTGCACGGTCATAAAACATACTTTACGGCCACTTAGACGAATGCTACACAGAATAACAGTTCATAACCACTATGAGCTTGCGACTGCCGTAACCAGCGATTCCAGTCCAGTCTACTCTGGGGTGATGGACGCGTCACCTTCGACCTTATCCACATTCATACCTTCTACTGGTTATTCAAGTGACTTTATTCCTCCATGAGGACCTTTAATTTCTGCCCTAAGGCACGGGTGGAATATGACTCAAATATCAAACATTTGGGTCAGTCATGCAGCTGATCCTCAGACACTAAAGAACATGACTTGAACAAATGGTGGCAGCAGTGGGATGCGAACCTACATCTCCGAGGAACATGGTGTCCAACGATAATACAGAAGTTCGTATTACCGAAGTCACCTGACGCTGCAATTACTTGAAGTGTGTCCCGTTTTCTCCACTTTCCCTTACACCTAGTAGACTCGTCCCTCTGTGAGTGGAGACTAATTAACAATACATTACTATATAAATGCTCATTTGTCTCACGGGGTGACACGATTTCTTGTCGAAGTTCTGAAGTCTTTATCTCTCTGTACCCTCCAGAACGGCAGTGAACCACACACGAGTGTGTAAATGATCAGGGTTAAAACTGTACTTGATGAATGGCCGTCTCTCAGTTCTGACCCAGTCACAGTAACCACAGTACGGTTAACGTCATAAGGAAAAGAAGAAGGTTTGCCATATTCGACGCCGATAAAAGATCTGAACTTGCTAGGGATCAACCAAGCGTCTATACTAAAGATACTTCAGCCTTGAAACGCACGAAGTGAACGAAAAAAAAAATGACCAACCAGAATAAAAGCAGTGTAGAGATCATGGAACTAGTCTCCGATCTCATCTTTTCATATCATAATTGTTGTCTTATTGTTCATAAACTTGTGGCGACCGTAGTTAGCTGACCCTGCTGCAAACACACACACCTATGCCTGAATATATCAGGCAACATAACCAAATAATGCAACTGACCTTATATGTACACACGGTAAATAAAGTATCTGAACACTTTTATACGAAACAATATAACACCACTGGCGAAAGATTTTGAAAAATGTCGGTGGCTTTACTTTCATGACACTGTGATACATCAATTGCTGGTGACATTTCCTATCATTTACGATAATAAATATCCATAATTCAAAGGTTATAACTATAAAATGAGGCGATTATAATTATTTGGAAATATGTCTCACATTCAACCTTATCAACCTATCGAGATAACACGAGTAATGTTGATGATTTCGAAATTCATCGGAACCATCTGGGAACATAATTGTTTGTCATGTGTTACGATGTCCATATCATTGTAAGTTTCTTTGTGATAATCCTTATATTCCAACAGATGCAAGTTCTTCTTTATATTTCTTTGCAAATATACCCACAGTCTCTTAATACCATATCATTTCAGGGAATTGCCATACACAAAGTTAATGTCTCCCACACAAACAGACGTGCTTAGGTACTGCCAGACCCATCAACAAAAATATGATCCAGCTGGTGGGAACTTTGCCTAAAAACTTTACAATGTCTGTGGCCAAGAACAGATGTCTACCATACGACAGGAAGTCACTTCAAAAAAAAAAAATCGTAAAGACCCATTTATGGCCAATTACCATTAACCCACTAACCATTACAGCTTACAAAACACTATAATCTAATGGCCTTTACCAAGCGGTCTGGTTGAGTGTACTTTGGAGATGGGTCGCGTCACTCATGACTGCAAGTCTCTAGTTATTCAACCAAGACGAATCGCCCACTTGAACCCCTCACTTCGACCTGAGGAATATGATCCCAACACCCGACTGTTGGGTTCAGTGTAGACGACTCGCTTCTCCTCCCCGTCACCACCATTAGCATCCTTTCTCCCCATACAATGACCACTAGCACCCTTTCTCCCCATACAATGACCACTAGTACCCTTTCTCCCCATACAATGACCATTAGTACCCTTTCTCCCCATACAATGACCATTAGCACCATTTCTCCCCATACAATGACCACTAGTACCCTTTCTCCCCATACAATGACCAGCAGCACCCCTTTTCTCCTCTCCACCATCATCCCTTTCCACTCCCTACCATTACTACTTAGCACCCCTTCATCCTCTCCACTAGCAACCTCCTTCCCATTCCTCATAACACCCATAATACCCCCTTCCCATTCCTCCCAGAACCAACCATAACACTCCTTTCTCCACCCTCACCAACACCACTAGCAACCCACTCCTCCACCCTTACCAACCACCGAGAGAGGGAGGAGGAGGAACATCCCATCCCAAAATAACACACTATATTTTCAACGTTTCTGGCTCAGCCATCACGCACTTTAATTTCCTAAACTCTTGAGACTGACACGCCATTTAGAGACAATTATCCAGAAAACTTCAAGAACTCTTCTTTAACAGGAAGCTCTGTGGTCATCCCTGTGGCAGCGCTTCATCCACCGTGCAAATTGACGTAATTAGTGCCCGTGCGTGTGTGTGTGTGTGTGTGTGTGTGTGTGTGTGTGTGTGTGTGTGTGTGTGTGTTTATCTGTCTGTGTCTATCTGTCTATATATGTATTTTTCACAAAACTTTGCAAACATTTCCTCTGCCATACCACATTTTTTCACAATTTGCTCATTTCCCTTCCCTAAATACTGATACAATTCGTTTGCTGGTGTTGGGCGGTTATGAGGCTTACTTATATGAACGATCGGGGTTCGTCAGGCTACTACCAGGCAGCACCATCGTCAGCAGCACTGAGCGGGCGGCCCCACCCAGCCCCGCCCTGCCTCAGGGGTCACCCACGACACCCTGGTTTGCGTCAGCAACTGGCCATCATGACACACCAGCCGACTTAAGTAGTAATAATAATAATAATAATAATAATAACAATAATAATAATAACTATATTTATGATAATAATAATGTTCTCAAGGATGTACTGGGAGAAAGTTATGTTCTAATTTCTCACACAATAACGACGGAAGCGACGTGTCGACTCAATACACTGTTGTGTTACGGTACATTTACCTGTCGACACTGTGTGTGACAACAACCCCTGGCCCATTCCACAACACACCTGAGGTGTGTAGGTCGTTGCACTTCCTATTTAGTTTACCATTTTTTCATTCGAATAACAAATAGGATCTTGGTATAACATTGCTAGTACCAGGGACATAAGGAACAGGCTTCAAAGGACATCATAAAGTAAATGGAAATATGAGTCTTTACTCCAAATTCTCCTCCTCCCCGGGTCATGGTAAAGACATAAACTGCCTTAGTAAACGAACGATGATTAATGTGACCAACAATCGTTCTCCGTACAGCCACTGTTATGTCTAGCGCCAGGACGTTGGACGATACATTGGATACAGACACCCGGAAACTGCCCTAACTACCACACTAACAAATGTGACAAGGCTGGTCACCACCACCACAGCCCACCTCCAACTCGGAACGTGAGCCGTATGGGATACAACAGCAATCAACCAACACAAAGAGTAAGGTGTACGATTCCACCATTTCGTAACCGTCCGGCATCGGCACGAAAGACAACGTAAACAATGTGTGTCTTTCACACGTCGCTTGAGACACCTCGTCTCTCTGAAACTCTCATCCCGATGCCAGGCCTTAAATAAAACTTTAAATATAGACTAACCGACTCACATCTTCTCTTTTTTATATAATCAACCAGTGAGCCAGTCCAGTATTGGTTCTACGACGATACAAGACAGAAAACGGGTATACTGATGGTGGGAGGCAGGCTTGACAGAAGAACCTCCACTCACGTTTGATGTACATATGGACAGTAGGTAAGGAACCTGTGTAACGCAGCTACTCCGAGATGGAAAAAAACCTTGAACAATTAATTTTTTTTTTATTTTCTTATAAAACAACTTACGTGAGTAGGAATTTACTTTCGTGGCTGCGAGGTTAAAAGCCTCGTCAACATCGTCCCCAGAGATACGATCCTTCCTTTCTGCCAGAGCGGAACACCTGGCGAACAAACAAGTGAGGCGTTCGCCAGCAGCAATCTCAGGCTAGTAGACTTTTAGATAAGGAGTTTACTATGTTAAGCTCTGGGGGGGCCACCATCATCAAAAATACCGCTCACACGACTGTCTTCTTTCCAGCGTCATTCTCCCCAACCAAAGATAACTACGAGTTTTCATCTCCAGAGCAAATTTCATTTTTTCTTCACGAAACCTGGCCAGTACCTTCAACTTTATAAAACCTGTGTGTCTGAAGGAGCAGTCATCATCAAACCAGACTGATAACCACACTGATTGACTGAGTTACCAGCCTGGCTGACGACTTAAGTGACTGGCAACAATCCTGCTGGCGACAAGGTCCCTCCCTCACCTGTCTGGGCAAGCGGGTTCATGTTGGCTATTTCTAGTGCTTGTGGAGCCCGACCGCGACATCCCGACGTGCTTGCCTCCTCTCACCACGGTCGCTGCCAGGAGCAACAGAGTGGGCTGTGGGCGGACGTGCCACTGTGGACGGAAGACTTCACGGACGCCCACACATTTCCCACGCCAAAGCCAGCCTCCGCCCAGACCTTCCCACATACATGTATGTCAATTCCCTACACTTACTGAAGCCCAAATATCCTCACGCACACAACTTTCCACGAGACATTTGATGCCTACACACCCTCCCACGCCCATGCATTCCCACGCCTGCGACCTCCTAAACACTCAGACACTCCTCCACCCATAAAATGAGACGCCTACACCTCCCCAAACCAACACCCTCAACCAGACATAACCATTCTAAGGCCCACTCCCACCTAAACTCACATTCCCCAATGCCTCAACATTCCTACTCCCTCACAAACCCATATTTGTATACGTACACAGCCTCCCAAACAACACACCCTACCATCCACATTCATCCACGCCCATTCCTGCCCATATCCATGTACTCCCAGGGACACGCCTTCCTTAGGACACGCCTACCCAGCCTAAACCTTCCTAAGGTCACGCCTCCTTAAGCAACGTGTGTTGGGAGCCTAACTTACAGCTGACGTGTAGGGAAGAGGGAACCAGCTGACGCCCGGAGCGGCCCCTCCCACACCACCTGGCTATGGGCGGGGCTGGACATGGCAGGAGGGGACAGATGAAGGAGAAGACGCTAATGAATTGACAAGAAAAAGAAGAAAGAAAAAAGTAAGGTACAGGAAAAGAATATCAAAGAGGAATAGGAGAAGAAAAACGAGGAAGAACACTACAAAGAAGAAAGACGAACGAGGAAGGAGAGAGGCCAGACGGGAAGAGAAATCCGACGAAGGCGATGACTGAGCAGGCCAGGAGCTCACTCATCACAGTCCCCCCCCCCCCCCCACACACACACACAAGGAGGACTTCCCTCACTCCCTCACCATGAGGACGATGTCTACCCTCCCCTCATTAGGCTCTACAATCCCCTCACCCTAACGAGGGGGACTGTGATAGATATATGAAACACTACTGTCTCCACTAGACAGACAATGATGAAGAGCCCTCTCGACCCCTCTTCCTCCACTCTCCCTATCTCCTCCATCAGTACCAACACTCTCTCTCTCTCTCTCCATTAATTGTGACTCCTTTCTCCCCCTACCACACTCTTCCTCCCTCCCTCCTTCCCCCAACAGACTGCCACTGGTGATGGGGTGGGGGGAATGAGCCACCCCCCCACCCACTGTCTACGGCCACCTAACATAAGCTGGTGACCCTCCCAGCCGATGGTGAGACCCAGCCCCCACCAGCCAGCAGCTGTCTAATGTATCCATCAGGAAGGTAATGCAAAGGTCTAGGGTCACCTTCATGCAACACCTCTCACCAACTCACACAAATAATTCACAACCCTAACGTTCACATAATTAATTCCTCAAATATATCTTTTTTTTCTTTTAATACTTGTTCGCTGTTTCTCGCGTTAGCAAGGTAGCGCCAGTAACAGACGAAGAATAAGCCTCACTCGCTCACATCCATTCTCGACACACAACCTTGCCTTTTCGACAGAGTCTGTTTACACCTTACCAACTTCTCATCCCTCGTTTCTCACCACAAACTCTCTTATTCGGCAATCATAATCTCTCTCTCTCTCTCTCTCTCTCTCTCTCTCTCTCTCTCTCTCTCTCTCTCTCTCTCTCTCTCTCAGCGATATAATACCTCGTCTTCTGTTCTCGACAGTAGACTACTTCCTCTGCCTACGTCATGCAGACCCCGACAGGCCCTACACACACACACACACACACACAAGATGCAGTGTCTGGCAAAGTTGGTAGATTCCATGTCTGCATATTTGTTGCATATATTTATATATATATATGTACTCCCGACTCGTATAATCCGCCACCCTTTAAAGGGCAGGTCCATCATCATCATAAGTGGATGACATTTTCGGTGACATTTTTTCCCCCAGGGGGCCCTACGCCCTTCATGCAAGCCATAATGCCTGTGGTCGGAGTTTCGTACAAAAAAAAAAAAAAAAAAATTGTCAACACAAACACCACAAAAACTGCCACAACAAACCTTCAAAGCAGCCATAACTATCAAACAAAGAGAAAAACAGAGAGAAAGTCATAAGAAGCAAACTTCACTACACCCTCACAAACAGCCACAAGCGAGCATCAAACAGACGTAGCGTAACAGTAAGCACACACACACCAAAATCGACAAAATGTGCAAACACGAAATAAAGACGAAAGTATAAGAAACCAAAGACAAACATAGACACTTGTAACTTGCAAAAAAAAAAAAAAAAGACAAACCACCATAGCATGCAACCCTCCCTCCCCTCACAGACAGACAAACACAAGTAAACACAAGGGGAATATTTATGGACTGAACCTACTTGCAGATGAGCCCCAAAGCGGTACCTGGCAACCGCGCCAAACATAAACAAAACAATTACCCCACCACTTGGTGTCGATGTAACTTAAGGCCGTGTTATTTAATGTCTTACACCTTCTTCATAAGCCTTCTTCAAGCATGTTCCGCATATAAGGAGTGACTGCAATTGGGTTGATATACCCCGGCGTTGCTTTCTGTAAGATTAAATGGATGGTAACTTTTCGGATGCGCTGCGAGTGGTTATAATGTATGGGTCGCGCCCGAATATCGTCCAATTCGGAAATGTATTTGAAGTTCCTCATCTCAACTGCTTAAGTTTCCTAACTCTTCCATCACTTGCCTTACCTCTTTATCCTTCCTCCATCCTGTTTTCTCTATATCCCTCAACAGGCTTTAATCCTATCTGTCTAACCCTCTTCCAACCTTTTCAACTACCCAATTCCTCTCCCTCCCCCTTAGGCTTTTAATCCTATCTATCTAACCCTCTTCCAACCTTTTCACCTACCCATTTCCTCTCCCTCCACCTTCACCATCTCCCCTCCCTTCCTCATCAGCTACCCATCCACCTCCCTCCCTGACGGTGTTAGGGAGGGAAGGGGAGGGGGTTCGGTTGCCAGGGGTTAGTGGGAGGGAGTGGGAGAGGTATGCAGTAATGGCCGACCATGTAAACAAGGCCAACAACACACACCGTCTGCCTATCTGGCTACCGTTCCACCAGCCGCAGGGGCCACGGTGGCGAGCACAGCCACAGGGAACAGATGAACATGGGTGAAATTTTATTTCAAATCTAAAAATGAAAAAAAAAAAATATTTGTATAAACATACACGGAGCATATCAATGACAAGGAGAGAAAATCAGGATGAAGACTAAGCACAAACAAAAGTTGTGCGAGGCGATATAGTGTAAAAATGAGAGAGAGAGAGAGAGAGAGAGAGAGAGAGAGAGAGAGAGAGAGAGAGAGAGAGAGAGAGAGAGAGAATCACAAGACAACTGCGTGTAGGGAGAAGAAATAAAAGATGAACATAGAAAGAGAATAAACTAGGTAAGAAAAATGAGGAGGAAACGATCACATGGCAGTGAGGGGAAGACATGAAGGGCCGAGGGATGTGATGGAGGGGGGGTTGGCAATGGTTCACCGGAGCCTGTGAATATTACCCCAGGGATCCCTCCCAGGACACAGGCTCGTGTGAAAATTGCTCTTCCGTGGCGATCCAGCTACACTGGTATATATGACAACCCAAAATGAGAGAGAGAGAGAGAGAGAGAGAGAGAGAGAGAGAGAGAGAGAGAGAGAGAGAGAGAGAGAGAGAGAGAGAGAGAGAGAGCGATACGAAACCACAATTTCTAACCAGTAACAGAAACCCGGGTCATTTTTCCCCCCCGCCTCGCTCACAAATTATCATCTGCACACCTTTTGCAGGACAGATGAAGCTGTCAAGGTTTAAATCGTGAAAGAGTGTGTGTGTGTGTGTGTGTGTGTGTGTGTGTGTGTGTGTGTGTGTGTGTGTGTGCGTGCGTGTGTGCGCGCGCGCGTGTTGGGTTTGGGTTGTGGTTTCAGTGTATTATACGTGACAGGTAGCGAAATGAATATGTGCAAATGAGGTTTGTTCTTCGTCCGTTCGTGGCCCTACCTTGCTAAGGCGGGAGAAGCTACTGTAAATGATGAAAAAAAAAAAAAACACTTGTGCTTCTCAAGTCCCTGCTGCCTACATGGACTATATCATCATGCATATGTGATCAAGGTAAAGAAAAGAAAAAAAACTGGCGCGTGGATTAATAAACAAATCACTCGCGCCAACCACATTACGAGACCCTTTTCACTTGCTTCAAATCAACACATCTCTCGCGAGAAATATATATTTTCTAAAAACATCTTCACTCATCAAAGGATTTTTCCTCTGTTGGTTTGTCGGGTAAAAAAACGGGAACTGGAGTCGAAAATACTGCAATTCAGATGATGTAAATCTATTTGATTAGATAATCTCGACTGAAAACTCAAGCCCTATTTTCTTTCAGTTTGAGTAAAGATTATAATCTCCCAAATCCGCACATTAAATAACGACTGCGTTCCTATACAGGTTAAATGAGGTTAAAAAAAAAGAGTTAAAGCGCCACGAAAACATGTTTAGCTATAAAGATCATATATATATATATATATATATATATATATATATATATATATATATATATATATATATATATATATGGCGTGTGTGTGTGTGTGTGTGTGTGTGTGTGTGTGTTCCTAAAGGAAAAGAAAGGCTTTAAACAAGAACAAGAACGTCGGGCATATTTTTATCTGTAAGAACGGTGTCAGCGTCACCATGGCAGAGATACGGAAGAGCAGCTACATCCAAGTTTACATCAAGAGAACTACACTAGCGTTTCCAACAGTTAAAGAAACGTCGGTAGAGTTTAAGCAATAAATAAATGAAAAAAAACATGGCAACGTTAAGATAAAGGAATGGCAGCGACACTAGACGAACGGCAGCAACTTCCCCGTAAGAAAAACCGTATATTTAAAGCGTCGGAAACACCAGGGTAAAGGAACGTCATGACATTCCTCACCAACAGTCAAGGGAACAACATCAGCGTCTTAAAACAGAGCAAACCTTTCAACACAAAGGCAGTTCTAGTGACTCAGGCAACATTTACATCAACACTAAAAGAACAACAACATAGTGGGTGTCCAGCGCAGCACAAATAGCGCAAAGGAGACAGCGAACCACGGGAAAGGTAACTGCTAGGCTGATGTTAACACGTATCCGCTGGCGCATTTGTTGTTCGTCTCCGGCCCGACCGATACGAAGGCTCTGTGGTGCTTATACAGCCAGTGACACAGACAGTGTATACTTTATACTTACCTCCACCTATACGTATACCTGTCTATGTCACCTTCGTCTATGCTGACACTGAAAACCTTCGTCTGTTTACTCGTTAAGTTTAGAGGAACATTTAAAAACATTAGAATTATCAAACACGTTCGTGGAGCTGATAAAAGAGGTCTCACAGGTGTGGAACTGATAAGACTTTGGGAGAGGGACATACGAAATTGTGGGGAAAGTGTGTTGGAAATGTATTAACTATAACAACACAATGCATTGCTAATATATCCTCGCTTTGCTCCCAAATACATTACCGTAGTAAAGGAATAACAGCGTCGTCATCTGCTGTCTTCCCTAACCTCTATATCTCTTTAGAGATGTAATAGTCACAATGAAATTATCACTAAGAATGAGGGAGGAAACAGTTATTAATAGTATAGAGAAGAGTTCAACAGAATCTCGCTGGCGAGCAAAATATACAATCTGAGGCTGGGTCTTCCAAAGTAGAGTGGAGACTTGGCCTTCCAGAGTCGAACTCTGGCTGGGCCTTCCAGAGTCGAACTCTGGTTGGGCCTTCCAGATTGGAGCTACGCCTGGGCCTTCTAGAGTCGAGACGAGACAGGGCCTTCCAGTGTCCAGCTGAGACTGAGCTTTCCAAAGTCGAAGAACAAAAGAAACGTCAAGTGATCAACATGGAGTCAGTAATCAGTACAAGATATGAGGGGAAATATTGAGGATATGATCAACCACTCTGATGGAAATGCCATTACAGCAGATGAAATAGCAGAAAATACTCGTATGAAGCAACGAATAAAAGACAAAGATGGCAATGGCAACACCAATGACGTTACTGTTAAGGAGAAGAAGACCCAAACAAAAGCTTTGTAGCGAAAACATTTGAAAAATGGACGATGTATATTTATATAAAAAAAAAAAATAACCAAGCGTGTCTGAGCTTCAGCCAAAACAACATAGACCAAGTCTGACGTCACATGAAATAAAAGTCTCTGAAGAAATTACTGAAAACACGAACTGCAAAACCCGACTAAAAATAACCATGTCAACGATGTCCAACATCGGCTTGTACCAGACAAAGGTACACACAGACATTCGTTCACTACAATAATGTATAGGAAACTTATGCAAGGAAGAAAAATTGATATACATTTTCTTGTTCGTGACTTTTTCTGAAGCACTGGATAAACGTGAAATACAGAAATGAGATATTCTGCGGAAATGTTATATATATATATATATATATATATATATATATATATATATATATATATATATATATATATATATATACAGAGATCAATATTTGAAAAATGTATCAGAATACGTATATTTAAAGACCACAGTGAAGAAAAAAATCTCATGACCCGACAATGGTCAATATCTGATCGCGATATATGCAAGGCGGATGGTTATGTGATGTATGGCAGGAGGGAAATATCTTGTTCTGAAACAAGGAAGGTATGGCGGCAAAGGCTGTCCACGAGCCTTACCTTAGGCAAAATCTTCCCCGTAGGCAGGTACTCTCTCTCTCTCTCTCTCTCTCTCTCTCTCTCTCTATATATATATATATATATATATATATATATATATATATATATATATATATATATATATATATATATATAAGGATCACAATTTTGGACAATCACGTGTTTACCAAATGGCGTCCTAGGTACGTCTCTTCCTTGTATTTCAGCTGACTTATATTTCTTTCTTGTATCTCCCCTGATGATGTGATTATCACACGAAAGTGCCCTTGGGAACTTCTAGTGTTTCATTTTCCCCGTGGACTCATAGGAATATAAGTTTCTAACTCATAGGAATATACGTTTCTAACTCCTCGAGATTCCTCCCTCCTCTCTCTCTCTCTCTCTCTCTCTCTCTCTCTCTCTCTCTCTCTCTCTCTCTCTCTCTCTCTCTCTCTCTCCTGGCCATTGACCTGCCTCCTTGCCACTACCTCGACCGCCACTTAACCTTCCTCTTGACCTTTCCCACCCCAGCCATAACCCACATGCAGGCAGCATACTTTTTTTTTCCCTCGTGTGGTTGGTCTAGTAAGGCAAAGACTAGGAAACTGGACTAGGGAAGGTCCAGTAGGGGAAGCAGCAGATAGTTACTAAGTGTAGTTTTACCAAGGTGTGTGGAGGGTTTGCTGGATACATGTTTTGCTGGCTTATCTATGTCCCTCCGGCAGACTATGTGTGTGTGTGTGTGTGTGTGTGTGTGTGTGTGTGTGTGTGTGTGTGTGTGTGTGTAATTCCCTATATGTGCTGTGCAGGGAGGGTTTTACCACTTGTGAGAACCCATCTCTACCTTTGTACACATCATCTCGAATTCATGTTATTCTGTATGCATTAACCATGTCCTTAGGAATTCTATTAAATTCATCCACCACTCTTATGTTATAAAAATACTACTTTACATTCTTTTTTTTTTTTTATAAATTTCTTGCTTAATTTCATATCAAGTTCACTGGTTCCTCTAGTGCTATTTCTCTCGCAGACCTGTACACAGTCCAAGTTGTAGACTTTTCTTTTAACTTTAAAAGGAAGGAGATCATGTCACCCTTCACTGTCCTCTCTTCCAAGGTGGGTAAATTTAAAGCCTCTAGCTAGCTGTTTCCTGTGACTCAGCTCCCTTAATTGTGGCACCATCTTTGCTGACTTCTTCTGGACCATCTTTACAATCTCTTTGTGCTCCTTTAAGAACGGTGCTTAAACTTGAGAAGCATATTGCACCTTTGGTCTTAAGTAGGATATACAAACATCTTAATATTTCCTTATCCATATACTTGAAAGGTATTCTGTTGTTTGCCAGAATACAGTTCGTCTCTAACTTATCTTTTTATTGTAACTTTGGTGACAGCTTAGGGACGATGTCGTCTCCCAAGTCCTTATCACACAGAGAATCCTGAAACTTGTTTCCTGCCTGATACTATCTCCACTGAGGTCCTCTTTCACTCTCACATTCTCATTTCTTTACATCTGCTTTGGTTGAATTCATGAATCATATATCAAACCTTGAAATCCGTTTAGGTCTCCTTGTAAGGTGATCCAATCCTTCTCAATTTCCACTTCCCTTCATGACCTTTGCATCATCTGCAAATATATACCAGAAAGGAGCCTCCATATCTTCAGGTAAGTTATTTACATTGATGAAGAAGAGTAATGGTCCCATAACAGAACCCTGTGGCACTCCGCTGGTCATCTCAACCCATTTAGAGAAGACTCCTCTGACATGCTTCCTTTGTTCCATTCTACCACGATAATTCTTCTGTCCATTGAAGGAATATTCCCATTATCCCTGCCTGGTGTGTGTGTGTGTGTGTGTGTGTGTGTGTGTGTGTGTGTGTGTGTGTGATGATGTTTGTTGGTTTGGAAATCCGCCACCAAAACAATCTCCTTTTCCTCCTCCATTATACGTATCCTGCTCCCCCCTCCATGTTTTTCCGCCTTCTTCCCCTCCCCGTTCTGCACCTCCGCCCCTCACAATACAACCCCGTCAGGTCTCAGGTCACGGGAACCCTCCGCGTCTCCGAAGACTGCTAGATTTAGCCACTGAAAACGGAAACCGCTGATAATGAGATGTGGTCAGGAGCCACAATAACGGAAGTCCTTCGCATACTTGACATCATCACGAGACGTCGGCACATCCCAAAGTCCTCTGGTACTTCAACACCCCACAGACGTCGACACATAAAGGGGTTGGCCTTATTCCGCGCTGATTGGAGTCCGCAATAATGGAATTTAGACGATCAAACGCTATGGAAGTCCGAGTCAACAGCTCTTTTGGGAAACTTGGCAAACGCGAGTCATGAGACTACTTTACTAACACGTCGGTGGTGAGCTTCCGAACCGCTGTATCTAGCAGTGTCAATCCCAGGTGGTGTGTGGGGGCAATATCAGCCCCCAGCTGACTGTGTAGTCTCAGCCCCAGCTGGTGTGTGTGGCACAGTCTTAACCCCTAGCTAGTGTGTGGCACAGTCTTAGCCCCTAGATGGTGTGTGGCACAGTCAGTCCCTAGCTGGTGTGTGGCACTATCAGCCCCACCTATTGAGTTGCACAGTGTCAACCCCAGCTGGTTTGATAAAGAGTGGTAGCCTCCACCAGGTGTGAGGCATACTGTCATTACAGAGTGAGTCCCCCCATGCCAACCATCTGTAGCCAGCTGGGCCCCATCATCTGCCAACCACCTACCACTCGTTCAAGATAACCAAACAGTAATGTGGCGAGGGATATATGAGGCTGCTGATCAGCAGGTCCATCTTAGTGTTGGGGTGAGGGAGTTGGTGGAGGAGGGAGTGGGTGGAGGAGGGAGTTAGAGGAGCAGGGGAGGAGAAGGAGAGGAAGAGATGGAGAGGAAGGGGAAGAGAAGGAAGGAAAGACTTTGCCACTTCGGCAGGACTAGAGAGAGAGAGAGAGAGAGTAAAGGAGTCAGACACTATATATACCGAGGCAGTGTGGGTGGGTGTGGTCGCATCGTGTCAGTGGAGCTTCCTGCATGCCTGCCCCGGCCCGGGTCGGGTGGCTAACTCCCCACCCCAAGACCCCCCAGACACCCCTCCCCTCCATGAACCCACCGAGCGCAAGGGCGTCGCCAGCACTTCTTCAGGAGGGAGAACCGACCTTACCGGGTACAGCAGGAGGGAGAGAGTGTGGGAGGAGGAGGAGGAGGGAGGAGGGACAGTGAAGCACCGTCTGGGGAAAAACTGCCTAACTTGGTGCCTAAGTGTTGGGAGGAAATTGTTAATGAACGTCCGCCCAGCTAACTTGGGCAACTGTTGCCGGGCTTAACTTGGGCGGGGGGGAGGTAGGAAATTCTTGATATGGAAGACTTATGAGAATGTTCTCCAGGATCCTCCCTCGATACCCTGGTGCATAATGATGAATGGCAATGCTCGAGACACACTCCCCAAAGCCACAGCTTCACGACACCGCCTCACACCAAATAAAAACACAAACCTACTTAAGACATCACGACGAACTTACAATTTTTTTAAAGTAATTCAGGTACTTACTGAATCATTAAGTATTTTAACATCACTGGGCCTCTACATATATTAACACTTTAATCTCAGAAAATCATTTCTTTTTTTTCTCTCTCTTTTTAAGAATCTTAATTACCAGCAAGGAGCCACTACGGGTTAAGGACTTCCCCTGCCCGCGCTGGGTAAACTTGCAGGCATTTAGACACAATTAGAAACTCCTGCAGAAGTTATCGATCCCCTGAGGACGACCCGTGAGCACGACGGGACGACCCAAGAGGCCATCATATTCAAGGACCTTGTTACCGTCGTGCTCAAGGGTCGTACCGCCGTGCTGCAGCACGGGACCCAGGGACACGCACACACAAAGAGATCGTAAGACGAGTGCGTCATTCATGCGTAATACATGCGCACATGCGCGCGCCATCCTTCTATCATCAGCCGACCTCTCTCTCTCTCTCTCTCTCTCTCTCACCGTACAACAATGTCCTTCACTGGGGAAATAGCGACAGAGAAACTACGACACACGCACCCTACCCAGACGTATATTAACAAGACAGGGATTGTAATGACCAACGTATAATAGTGTTAAGACTAAGGGGAAAGTTCAGATACAAATAGGAACAGACAAGTTTGACGGAGGATATGCCATCCAATTCTTTTTTTCTTTCCAACGTCTGGGTAAATATCATCAAATATCACCAGTAATTTGATTGGCGCCGCGCTGGTGTTGCAAACAGAATATCATCGCCTCTGCAATATACGTAATGTGCCAGGAGGGAGTGGGTGGAGGGGATGGGGTTGCAGGCCACGGTACACACTCCAGTGTATTAAGTGGCAAACTTGACTGCCAGGCGATATAATCCATCCGAGTCTCACCTGCCGTCCATCCCAACACAAACACACACACACACACACACACACACACACACACAACATTCTTTTCTGCTTCTTTTCGAGGCCATAATTCGGCTCCCAAACTCGCAATGCAAAATGACATCTTCCATTTCCAAAGCCTAAATTTCCAAATTCGAAATGAGAAAAGAAGTAGAATCAATCACGGTAATTACTTAAGAATTCCTAAAGAAAAAGAAAACTGTTCCCTTGATAGAGCAACACCATATATAAAAACAAACTCTTTTTACAGAAATTAACTTCAGGTTACGGGAAAAGAAAACAAAAGAGCCTCGATCCATCGCTCCCCAATGCTTTTTGACTCACCAGTTTCATGGAAAATTACTTTAACTCTCCTCATCGGACAGCCCCTGGACTCGGGTCCCCTTCAAGGTTAAAAGAGCACTGACCAGAGACAGTGTTACCAGGAGAGCATGAGCAGCGTTTCCACCACCATATCCGGCAGGGATAGTCTTGACAGCCACAGTCATGCGTCTCGAGTGTACTCCACAACCGACATTGTCCTCCAGCCTCCTCCACTCTCCTCCTGACATCACTTACCAACCATGGAAGGTGGAGGAACTGCATTCTTCTTGCAACACGGATTGCCTCTTATGCTATAATATCCCTCCCGTGACCCGCACTGTCTTAACCTCATAATCCCATCGAAACCTCCCAAGCCTTAACAATTGAGCCATATCTCCCACCCTCCACTTCCCTACAATCACTTATAAATCCCACACCATCCCACTAGGCCCTCGTTTCATTACCCCTGAAAGCAAATTGTCTGCCCTTAACACATTAGGCCAGATGACACTGTCTTAGCCAAGCCCGATTGTCCCCTGCAAGAGAGGGAGAACATGGGGAGTCGTTGCGTTAACCTTGAGGGAGACCAAATCCACTTGGCGTCCCTTTGACTGGATCAGCACCACTCAGAGTGGATAATCTAGCGTACCGCAATCCCCTCAGAACCTTTTTCGCAATTCCCTTAACAGCATCATCAATCAATCGCTCCTATTCAGATCTCAATTCCCTTCAATGTCTCGACCCTGAGTGTTCCCCTAGCGGTCTATTCACTGAATAGCCTCCCTGAGCGGGGCCTTCGCCAAGAACTGCATCATTCAGTTCCCTCAAGACTCCTCGGCTTTACCAGACAAGAAGCCGTTGAAGTCACCAGCCGAGGGGCGTGACACAGACCGCCTGTTGACCTTTCTTCTCCGGGTCTCTCCTGTCGCATCATCAACGCTGTCCTGTTCAGAAGAAGCAGATGACCCTCCTGGCCTCCGTAGCGCCAGAGGCAAAGTAATGCTAGTATCATATGCATTTCACCGCTACTTTGAGTCCACACACATACATGGAAGAGAGACAACAGTGTATTGGGTGGTGGTGGCTAGGCCGCTGCCTGTATCCTGATGGGTACATCTGACAACCTGATGCAGACCCCCAGCTGATGGTGGCACCCACTGTCGACCACCAGCTGTTTTTATCCATTATTGACCACGAGCCGATATCATCCCTGCTGTTCCCAGCTGATATTAACCTTGCTGTTCCCAGATGATGTTACATATCCCCAGGTGATATTAACCTTGATGTTCCCAGATGATGATACATATCCCCAGCTCATTTTGCCCTTGTTCCCAGCTCATATTACCCCTGGTTGTCCATCAGCTGACCCAGTGCTATCCTCACCTGATGTTACCCACTGTAAATTTTGAGATATGCCCTACCTATACTAGCTAGCTCTTTCACCACACCGAAAAGTGTCCCATCAATTTAGCTCTATCTCCCACACACTTACATTCTTAAGGACAGTATGACAACCTCACACAAGACTCTGACGTCTTACACTCTCATCTTCCACCAGAGACGTAATTCACTCGACCCTAATGTATAGGTGCTGAATATTTCGACCCTCTGCCAATCTTTGTCCCTCGCTTCATATACACTACTAATTTTCTTGGTACCACATAAGCGTCAGACAATACAGAGGTACAGAGCCTTCTGTACCACACTGACAAAGACCAAGATGATGTCTTCAATTAGTCTTCTACATGAAATCCACGCCACATCAAGTGAACAGTTCAAAGTTCATCTTGGCGGACCAAAGGTTAGGTAAACTCAAATTAAAAGGTCATGGGTACCGTGTGGTATTACATGAAAAGGTCAGAGGGTTTTTGTGGCATTACCTGGGATTTAGAATCTGGTAGTGACCACAGCAATGCCAGAGGTTAAAAGGATCATGAATGCTATTTATTTGAAATCCAGTTGGACGACATCACAGAAACAAATATAAGCGTCTTAGTCAGTGGGGGTACGTGGCACAGATATTTAAAGTACGTTGCATGATACTTTCAGCTAAGAATTCTTTGTGGCTAGATTAGAGGCCGGGCCATCACACCTAATGGCAATACGGTGGAGTTCATGGGTCGTACTGTTGTTTTTGATCAAAGGTCGTACTGTCGTGTTTGATCAAGGGTCGTACCGTCGTGTTCGAGGGTGTTAAACACTACCAAGTGTGCTTCCCTATGATCAACATCAACCACAACAGCGCCAACCACGACCAGCCCATAGCTAAGCATTATGTCCAGTACACTGTCAGGTAGTCTGTGATATCAAGGTACTGTGAATTCTAAGAGATTACCGGGTTTGGTTATGAGCCTGTGTTGCGATATTTGGGCGGTTTGGAAGCTACAGAGACCCGCTGTTGTTTGAGGAGAACCAGGATACTCCTCACCGAGTGACGGAGTCGAGGTCCTCAATAAGTTGGTCACGAAAGAAGAAATTGCAACAACCTGTAATAGTCCACAGTGACGAGCAGAAAGTGTCTCGTTGTGCTATGAATCCTTCACATTTTCCCGTCATAACTTTCTGACAGCCACCTGACGGATTGGCCAACACTTAGGCCGCTGTCGCAACTGATAAAGGACCTCAAACGACATCATGTAATCTAAGATTACCACACAGGACATAGCTAGGCAGCGAACACTCGGCAGACCACAACCTTCACAACAGTAGGTCTATCCGCGCCTTTCTCTCGCCAGCTGAACATCCTCTACACATCTCCAGGGGCTTACAGTAATGGAATTGGCGGCCACGCTCGCACAATTAACGCTATTGGCGTGTTCGAAACAACAGATCAATCAGGCATTGAACCAAACATCCACCTGGCTTTTAGACACCGAGGCGCGCCTGTGCTAGGAAACGCCAACCATGTGACTCGTCGCTGGTTGCCCTTCTGTAGAGATTCCGTAGTGCGTCATGTAATGCGTCACCCAAGTACTCTCACTCCTCCCCATTCGACAGGACTCCGCCTGTCTCCTTGAAGCAACTTGAACTACGGGACCTAAAGCTACATCTCCAGGAGCAAAAAGTACAAACGACAATCATCCACTGACTAAGTAACTTGGAAACCCCCTCCTCCCTTCTGCATAAGCTCCATGTGGCGAGACGCCTACACAACTCACCCACAGACTGCCTACCTCACCTGCGCTTCCTCTATCGCTACGGGTATCAAGCCCATCTCATCTCACCTTACTTCCTTTCATAATCCTATACCACCTACATCTTTCCCCAGAGATGTATCATGTTAACCCAGAAAAGCGCTGTGTTGTCATTCGTTTTTCCGTACCCTTGTCAGTCATCATTATAAAGAGCATTGAAACATATAATCGAACGCCACTATATCCTCCATGGGGGACTGAATCAGTAAAGAATGGAGCCACAGTCATGATAACAACGTTCACAGTGGCGTTACAAAAAAAAAAAAAAAAAGCCAATAAAAACGGGTCAGGATATAGCTTTGGATACTTGTTGGTCGTCAGGGATCTTGAAAAGCAAATAATGGCATGTCAACAACAGGGTTATCATGAACACAGCTCCTGCGATTACTTAGTCTGTCAGGGAGAGCAATATTCATGTTATCCTTTTGCATGCAAAACTGTAAATGCTGACTGAGAGCTTAGGATTAAGCAGTTCAACACAATTTGTGCAGGGATACCAAAGCGTTTTAGAAATACCCGATTAAATCACTGGGAGATAATATCGATGCATGACATCTTTGACGGAGGGAAAAGGTTCCATCGAATGTCACAGTTTAGATCGAGATGGTAAGAACGTTCGCTAACGCTGTCAGATCATCGGACAGTTTATGATGAGGTTATTAAACTCTGGATAAAATGTTACAAGAGAAGTAGGTTAAATGACGCCTTGATGTACGAAGCCAGTTGAAATTGGAGGTTCTGTGACGAAGGAACCTCATACAGGCGGCGCCTCACCGTATTGTATGGCTAGAGTTCCCATTTTCTCTGAAGAAAAAAAAAAAGAGGACAACTTTAGTTAACTAAAGTCTCTCATATGTGTTTACGACCATTTTTTGTGATGATTATTCATGTTGGATGTACCAGGCGAGGCCGGTTTGTTTGCTCTTCGCATCTGGTATATCTGCTCAGGGAAACTGTTTTTGTCTGAGTTACAATAAGGAACTGATTTCTTAAAGCGTTAATGCAGGAAATCAGTTATATATATATATATATATATATATATATATATATATATATATATATATATATATATATATATATATTATGTATGCATAATTAAGGGAATAAATGTAATTATTTTGCATTGTATTTTATTGAACGATGGGTCGGCCCCTAGCATTTAAATCTACGTCAGAACTTACTTACCTTATCATCATTAGCTCCACCTTTCCTACGTCATAGTCGCCTACGCTACTCCTCAATGACGTTTCACCTACAGATCAGGCTCCGCCCCTTAAGTAGAAACGTCACTACTTTACTGGGGCTAAGCTCCACCCTCCTTCGTGACGTCGTTCTTCATCCTCGACATTAAGCCCTACCCCCTCGAGTGATGTCATGCCTCGGGGGTGAAAGGATGCAGAGGGGAAGGGGGGTTACGAAAGGTCGTTATATAAACCAAAAGCTGATATGGCTTTTCAACGGGGCGTCAGCCTTATCAGACATTACCTAGATAACACACGTGCCGGACACAAGCCCTGAAATAACCACAGTTACCCTACAAGAACCATCCCATAACACATCCCTCGACAACCATACACCCTTCACCAACTCTGGTACCTCGTATACCTTCAGTAACAAAGATGTCAATAAATCAATCTCATACGGGTATAGAACAGGTCCATACACATATCATGCAGGTATAGAACAGGTCCAGACATATATCTCATGAGTATAGAACAGGTCCATAAATATATATCATGGGTATAGAACAGGTCAATAAATACATCTCATATGGGTATAGAGCAAGTCCATAAATATATATCATACAGGTATAGAACAGGTCCACAAATATAACATACGGGTGTAGAACAGGTCTATAAACACATCTCATGGGTATAAAACAGGTCAATAAATATATCTCATATGGGTATAGAACAGCTGCAGGCCAAAATAGCAGCGCAAGTGACCTGTATATATATAAAAGATGAGAGTCACTTAGATGAGCACGACTGGCATGACGAATGACTTGGCTCGATTGGGACCATTCAGTCGCATGACAGGACTATGTAGGTCAGCATCATAACCATGATCGTGTACAGGGTACGCAGGGAAGTGAAGGTGAGAAGATAGGGAGTGAAAGTGAACAGCTATCAAGATAAGTCATACTCACACACACTTTTTATGTATGCCCAACACTGATTCACAGTCAAATCTAGAGACAATGAATGTATAATGGATGTGTTATAAAGTGGCTTGGAGATGAATGGGAGAAAAAAAAATTTTTTTGAGATTGAGGTAGAGGATGGTGGAATAAAGATGCAAATAAACTAATAAAAAAAAGTAAGACAACCCGTTAATAAATGAAAGGCACAGAGGGGACAATCTATTTGTATAAATGAGGAAGAAAAAAAGAAAACTCGTGGATATTAAAAAATATATATACAATTCTCAAAAATACTTTCATGAAAGTTTATGGAATGTCGGGGAGTTGTTTGAAAGTGAATACGTGCAGAGCTGATTCATAATGAATAATGTGGGTCGATCAGGACCAGCGTGTGCCGGCCATGAAACTGGACGACCCTTTTAGTAAAGAAGAAAGTGTTCTAATCTGCTGATGTGGGCGAGGATGTGGGTTAAGCAAGGCTTGCTGTCGTGGGTTTAAAAGGCTTGTGGTCGGACCAGAGACTGCGAATTCGGAACAAGCACTGGTGATCGCCAGGCACATCCATGAAGCTAGAGAGGCAGTGAGAACAACAAACGCTTCGTAGAAAGTATAAAAAATACAACTGTGGTTATAGGAAATGAGCGAAAGAAGGCGAGGGAACGTGGACTGCAAATGACAGACTGGGACAGGAATTGTGTAACTCGTGACTGGGCGGACACAGCGAATGGTTGGCTGCGAGGAAAAAATAAATGAAGTCAGCAAGAAAAAAATATACGTGGGGGGATATAGATGCTCAGGTATATATAGACAGACAGGTATACGATTGGACTGTGATTGATGGCGTAAAGGGGGGCATTTAACTCGTGTTTGGGAGAGAGAGAGAGAGAGAGAGAGAGAGAGAGAGAGAGAGAGAGAGAGAGAGAGAGAGAGAGAGAGAGAGAGAGGATCTGTGCATCAGGCTCAGCACCTAAGACAGGTCCTTCATGGCACAGAATATTAACATGTTGAAAGAGGCTTATGTAATGAAAGGTGTGTGTGTGTGTGTGTAACTGCTTATAGATACGAGTGTACATAAAAGAAAAAAAGAGGGAGTGCACGGAGGCTGTGTTACGTCAGCATGTTGTCTGGCGTTTTTACGGATGAGACAATACGTCACATGAGAGATATAGCGATTGTTGGGTCCTGGTGATCTATGGCTGATGGGAAGGGTAGTCATCACTGGCGTGGTATGTGGTTCATGCTCTGCCTGCTGGATCAGGGAAGCTGGGAGGACAAGTTATCACACTGATATGTATAGGAGGAGGTTGCTGGTGGCTGAGTGTGCAAAATACACAAAGGAAAGACCACCCCCCTGTCTGAAGACCACGACGGGGTCCAAGTGTATCGTCACCTGAATGGAGAGGAACTGGAGATGTGAGGGTATTCAACCGTACGTGTGTGATAGCTGGTAATGGTGGCGGTTGAAGGACGAGATATGAAAGCACAATTATGCAGGGGGGAAGAGCTGGAGATGCCGAACAAAGCCTCGGTGAATAGGAAGAAGTGCAGGCTCGAAGAAGGTGGCGAAGAAAGTGGCGTGACACGACACTTCTTCCAACCCTTCTGTGGGAACTGGGGTGGGAGAGGTGGGAGTCTCTCGGTCTTCCCTGGGACTGACGGGTAAAATACTTTCAACAGCAAAAATAGCACGTTCGTCAAGATTGACGACAGCTTCGCTGACGGTAGGAGGATGGGCACAATGCAGGACAAGACGAATTCAGCGACTGGGTTGTTGAGAAATAATGGCATTACGGGTCCTGCTGGCGGGCATAAATGCAAGGAGTAAGCACGTATGGGTAGAAGAGGTGATGGAAAAGCCATGATATAACTTGTGTTGCATTGGTCATGTACTACATATACGTCTGGAAAGTGAGGCTTTATGCTCGCGATGCACACATAAGAAATGAGCGATAATCTCAAATATATAATTAATAAACAAAGAGTTTACTCATACGACTCGCACAACCATGGACAGGCCGCAGAGCTCCAGCAGTCTGTGAGCACACACCATCCTATCATTCCACCAGCTCTGGTCCATACTGGGGGAAAAATATCTCAAAGTCCAAATATATCAGAGACACACACAAGTGTCATGCTCCCTGCGTGTCCACGATCGTTCCAAAGGGGCATCATATTCCATTTTCAATTCTTTCAAATGTATAATCGGGATATTTTGGCCAATACGAGAATACTGACAGCGCCAGGCAGCAACGGCAACCACAAAAACAGGTGGACGAGGGACGGACAATGCATCACTCGGATATCCCGCCCTGTGGTGCCCCCATAAACCTTTTTTGGATGTAAACAAAACCGCGGTGCATTGTGGGAACCTGCCAATCCGCGCTGCGACACCTGTCATGCGATAGCCATAAAAACGTATTGGTCCTTTAGGATTATTTCCGGCACTGTTCCACTGATAGAACTATAGAAGTATTTGGTCACGGGAGAATATCTGTGTATTCCTGTGACCCGAAAAAGTTCGGACACCCTCTCTTTTTATGTCATATTTATTCTTTTTTAAAAAATAACTTATAGATATCATTGTGTGTACTGCCTTTGGCCAAACTCAAACAAATGATATTCTGATGAACGTTTACGTTTTCCTTTGAGTGGAATCATTTGCCGTTTTCATATGACACGATTCTAGTGCCACGACTGAAACCACCAGCAGCTGATGTCAGACTGTGTGTGTGTGTGTATGTGTGTGTGTGTGTGTGTGTGACAGGATGGTTTAAGTTTCAATAGGGAAGACCTGAGCGTCGTAGATACCTGGGAGTGGACATGACACAGGATGGAACCATGGGGTCTGAACTGAGCGGCAGGGTGGAAGAAGAGGCTAAGTTCTTACGTACATAATGAAGCGTGTGTGAGGAGAGGTCACCAAGTTTAAGGGCAAAGTTGAGTGTATTTGAAGACATACTAGTCCCATCAGCGTCGTGAGGATACGAGTCTTGCACGTTACGTTGATGTTAAGTATAGGCAACGAGTGGAATGTGTTGGTTATGAAATGCCTGAGGATCATACGTGGTGTGAGGCAGATTGATCGTGTGAGAAATGGCAGTGCCAGGGAGAAGCGTGGTAGTCTTCGCACTCTGACAAGAGACCAGGGGAGGGACTGAGGAGGAGGTGGGTGGATGGAGAAAAAGAAGCTTTGGATTACTAAGGTCTGGACACTTAAGTGGACCAGAGGCGTGCACTGGATAGAATGATCTAACAGATGTGGTATATGGGGAGCGACCTGCTCTGAATGAAATGAAGCTGGGCATGTGAAAAGGTGAAGATACGCAATAGAGTGGTTTATGGGGCTTTCCTGTGGATGGTGAGCTCTGGTTTCGGTGCACTATTCATGACAACTAAATACTGGATGTGTAAGGCCATTCTTCGTTCGTTCCCTTCACTTCTTCGTTTAGGTGAGATAGTTTTACATATACACACACACACACACACACACAAAACCTCTCTATCTCTCTCTCTCTCTCTCTCTCTCTATATATATATATATATATATATATATATATATATATATATATATATATATATATATATATATATATATATATATATGTATGTATATGTGTGTGTGTGTGTGTGTGTGTGTGTGTGTGTGTGTGTGTGTGTGTGTGTGTGTGCGCGCGCGCGCGCGTTGGAGGCTCCAGTCACGGACAAAAGACCACATAAGACTAGGGCTTCAAAGAAATTTAATTAAGTTAATGAAAGGGAGAAAAAGGGATGAGGAAAAGTGTTTACGAATTTTGGAAGTGAAAAACAAAAACTGTCTTTTAAAGAAGTGCCTGGTCATAGTTACTGGGAAAGGTATGAGAGGGAAGAGAGCCAGATCTATAGAGCGAGTTTTTTCCAAGCCCTACGATATCCCTGGTCCCTTGCCTGAATGGCCTTAGGCGAGGAAAAAGGATAAACCATGGATTAGAAGCAGTGGTAGTCTTGGAGGAAAAGGGGATGTATGCTTCCATACCCGCAACAACCACCTCTGCTATGTGTTTGGTATTTTGTCTTCTGTCCATCATGGCCACGCAACACACACACACACACACACACACACACACACACACACACACATTGTTCCAGTGCTGACTGTAGTGTTATACATAATATCTGCCACACCAACTCTCATCTGAAACACTTACCTGTACCCCGGCACTACTACGCTGTACCTGGCCTCCATCAACCATTCTGACGTTGGGAGAGTCGTACCAGGGTAGGAAAACATCAGGACGGTCGTACCATCATCCACCAACGTCAAGAGATTCGAACTAGCCTCAATCACCGTCAGAAAGGTCATACCACCTTCACCCACCGTAAGGAGGGTCGTAGCACCCTCAACCACCACCAGGAGGGTCGTGCCAGCATAAGCCACCGTCAGAAGGGTCGTGCCAGCCTCAACCACCGTCAAGAGGGTCGTACCACCCTCACCCAACGAACCTAAATATCGTCCTTACAGGGGTGAAAAGTCGTTCGGCATGATCGGGATTCTGTCGACTGGGATATCGTGGTATCGGAGGGCTGTCAGTGGGTTGGAAGGTGACGCGAGGTTCGGCTGACAGCTGGCGTGAGGGGGCATCCACCCCAGGCTCACATCCTCCTCACCCTGCGAGTGGAAGAATTCTGAGGGAATGTCAGAATCGTCTCCCCTCACAGCAGTCCTCACTCCTTTCCCCTCTATTTCATCCCTGACCCCAGCTAATGCCAGTCCTAATCCCACTCCGAAGCAGTTCTCATCCCTCTCCCCTTCCATGCCAGCCCTCATCCCACTCCCCCTCCACGCCAGCCCTCATGCCACTCCCCCTCCACGCCAGCCCTCATGCCACTCCCTTCTCTATGCGACACATCACCCCATTCCCCACTCAAAGCCAACCCTCACACCTATATCCCCCACTCCATCCCAGAACTCACCCCATCCTCTCCTCCATACCAGCCCTCACCACAGTCACATACAAGAGACAGATGGCTGGCCTCTCCAGTCACTTTACTGACCTAAACTCTTGCCAAAAATATCTCCCATGCCCCATACTACTGGGAGGCTCCACGGTCCATTACTGTTCCCTCGCTACGCTACCACGAAACTCCTACTGCTGTCACTCCTATATATAGCACCCAAAGGGCACCGCCGCACACCGACCACCCCACACATACCTGCTTAAAGAGACCACTACACGTAAAAGACCATTATAAAAGGTGCAACAAAGTGATGGGACCACAATATTGACCTACTATGTTAAAACCACTAAACATAGCAACACTTCAATCGTGTTACTTAACAGAAAGCAATTATAATTATATACCAAATTCACAGTGATCACCACATAAGTAGCGATCACAGAATCTCTGTACACGTGTACACTACTATACAAGAGCCACTACTTATAAGGATCACTGTATATATACGGTATAAAGATACCACTATTAAATGCATTCTAAAAAGTCCTTTGTAACTTGACCGTCTACGACACACCTCGATATATTTCAAGACATACATACACCAGCAACAAAGAAATTATGCTAATAGTTTGGTACGGAAACACAAAAAAAAGTAGCAAAGATCATCAGAGGCGATGACTTAGTACAATACCCTGTAAATGTATGGAAAAATATGTTAGAAGTGTAAACGAGGTATGTATGGTAGCTACTGTGAATGTTAAGTAACAAGTGAATGTATTCATCATACATTATGCTAAATACCTTCGTGTTTATATATATATATATATATATATATATATATATATATATATATATATATATATATATATATATATATATATCAGGTTTTACCAACTCGAACTGCTTGAGGTTACACCGAGAGTGAAAAGTCGCTTACGGCGAGGCCGTATATAGTCCGTGGGTGAAAGTGAGGACAGTCTCGTCGGGGGGGAATTATCGCCCCAAAAGGAATTCACCATTTCCCTTCTTCCGATCGTACCGCAGCCACAAAGCTGCAGAAGCCTCACAAAAAGGGGTCCTGGGGTTTTATATATAACAATAACAATTCTTCTTAATACATACAACAGGTATAATAACAGATTTTTATCTTATTTACCCTCATATCAAAATTCCCTGTAATACAGTGACCCACCATCACGAAACTCGTACAAGTATAACAGATTTTTATCTTGTTTACCATCATATCAAAATTCCCTGTAATACAGTGATCCATCATCACGAAACTCGTATCGTTCAGATGGATGACATATCAACAGGTAGTTGTTACACGGAGCCAGCACCATGCTGACCTTAACACCGGATCGAGGAACGGGTGCGGACAGTTTCGTACGCTAGTTACAACATTACATCGTCGGTATTCTATACGACTCTTCCTTCCAATGATTACAGCCATCTTCACCTAAGTAACAGATAATGAATGATTCGACACTATAGCCATCTTAAGCTAAGTAACAGATAATGAATGATTCGACACATTCTGGCTGATGTATGCAATTTTGCTGTAGCCTTGGTAATTTATTTACTCGTTTGACATACATATCTTCATTGCAGGCAACAAACAACTAGTGACATTTAAGGGACAACATTGTAGAGTCGACCTAGGCTCCTGAGGGTGGGGTCGAGTGGTGGGGCTTGGTAAGAGAAGAGAGGCCTGGCGACACAGGAGCGAGGCCATGAGAAACTTGGCGTGGAGGGAGCAGGGGGGAGAACACGATGCACGAGGGAACGAAAAACATATGAACATGGGCGAAAAAAGTGGAAGAACTGAACGAAGTAAAACAGAAAAACATGAGCAAAGGAGAACGAAGATAATCTGAGGCAGAATGTGAAAAACAGGCACAGCGTGGAGGGAGGGACAAAGAGGGAGGTAAGGTGGAGTGAGGGGGGGGGGGGATGGGGATAGAAACAAAGACTAGGGAGAACAGGGGGAAAATCATGCAGAATGAAAGAGGGCGATGAGACGACACGAAGACAGAAGGACAGGGAAGGGGGACGGCTGTCGTTTGGGAGACACATGGGACTCATGGTCTCCAGCAACGAAATAACCTGCGCGGTGTAAGTTAGCAGTGTCCTTGTAGTGGCAACACTCACGTGTTCCATGATCACACGTCAGCTCCCGCCTTCCTCCGGCTCCTTCCCCACAGGTTCTCAAAACCCTGTCCCCCCCCTATCTCTCTCCTCACCCCCCCCCCCCTTAGACAACACCGCTCCCCACTTCCCTCCCAGTAATTACCCCCCTCCCAACCCTCGCTAACACCATGACAGCAAACACAGCGAGCAGAAAAAGGCCAGAATTGCAAGGAACACACACACACACACACAGCTTATACAGAACCTGTAATGCTACCGAAGAAAAAAAGTAACATGAAATTAGTTTAGGCATCCGAAATCCCAGTAACTCCCTTCCCACCCACAGCTCAGACGAGGATATAAGCGCTGCCACAATGGTCCTCTACATTCAATAACATTAATGCCAATCAGGCAATTTCACATATAATTACTGAGATCATGTTTTTCTTTCTTCCAGTATCGCTCTACTAAAGGATAAAATATCTGGAAGACTGTAGCCAAAATACATGAAGTTTTTTGTTGTTGCCAAGGAAACTTATGAGGCTATAAACTTCCACCCATTGGCAATGATTTTCTGTTGGTCTGACCATCCTTAGTTTAGCCAGTAACCAGCCTGGCTGGCTTGAACCAAGAATATCTAACAAATCTTTCAGACGGAGGATAATAACCATGTCTGTCATTTCCCCCAAACTGCGAGGAAGACCAATTCTGTACTTCGCTTCGCAATCGCAGATCGGTTACGTCCTGCAACAATCATTTCCGACGATCAGTCATCCAGAATACATGAAAACATACTCGGTAATCTTGACACTGGCCACTATCAGCCGCGACTACTGTGAGTCAAATAGCACTTTTTCTCATTTCTTGAGGGAATTCAAGAGAGGAATCTTTCATGTTGTCAGAAGACTTCGTTCAATTCCCCGCGGCCAAGGTCAGGAGGGGTACCGACCCGTTGCAAAGCGCCAGCACAATGTTGCAGTTACAAGTCACTTCTCAGGTTATTCTGGTTCTATCTTTCTCGTCTAAAGCGATGCCCGCACACCCAATGATATCAAATAACAATATCATGATCATGAGCGGTAACCATACCGCTGACGATGAAACCCAGCCGCAGCGAGGACTCCGGCACGGCTGTGGGCGTGGTTCTCCCCATCTTACAAAATTTTGACGTTTGGGACTCACCTCGATCCTCCAGATCAGCAGGCCCTCCTCGGTACCAGCTCCTTCGAAGGCAGGATCCATGGCTGCGAACTGACAAGTCGTGTTAGCAAGGATAAGAGAGAGGGAAGCGAGTATACCGTCCGCACACACCTACAATACTCGCCTGGGCGCAGACGCCAACACGCACATCACCGCCACGCTCCCTCGCCACACACATACACGCACACACACACACTCACTCACACGATGCCACTCACCACTTCCTTACTTAATTTTAACATCAATATTCTTTAGACTTCGCTTTCCTCTTGTAGACTTAGTATTTCTTGCACAAATGCTAGTGCGAGAAGATGCTATCCCAAAGTGGAAGAGTGCGTTTGTCTGTTATATCTATGGTTGCCGCTCCTTTAAACAATCGGGTTTTGTTTATGAATCAGCGAACGAGATGCCATGTGTCGATGGCGGCACGCATGGTGGCGTGGTTAATACGTCTGGTGCTGGATGGCTGGCTTTCGGATGTGTGTATCTTGGACTTATGCTGAATATTATTTGTAACTTGGTTTTACCCTCTTCCGGTGCACGTGTGTATATGTGTGATATTCCACCTTTAAGTTCAGATAGCCAATACTACAGTTATTGACCATCGATTCTTATCACTAAACAAGACGGCGATCATGAGGCACTAAACTACCTGTTTGCATGTTTGTGTGCGGGTAGACTTAGTGAATGTTGGTGTGTTTACTTTTATACGCAGGTGGAGTGAAAGTTTTACACTTGTAAGGGCCGAGATCTTCACTTCTCATCTTTTGAGCAACCGAGGTTCTCAAGTTCTTCACCTTCGCTGAATCTTCACTGAGCTTGATCGACTCAGCAGTCTATTTTTCTGTTGGGAGGGATTTCCTCACGTCTTGGCAGCACTCTTGCTCAGCTTCCTCTGGTGTATTTCCAGATCTGGAAACAAAAAAGATAAGGCTCCATGTTCTATGGACAAAAATCGATTGTAAAACGTTTCACCAGTGATCTCAACTTTCATCGCTCTACCTCCTACCGTAGACAACTCTATGGATGCTGACTTTATTGTAGAATCGACTGTAAAACGCGTCACCAGTGATCTCAACTTTCATCGCTCTTCTCCTACCGTAGACAACTCTATGGATGCTGACTTCTTTATTGTAGCAACCTCAAGCGCAATTTTTATTACCCACCGTTGGACTCAGCAAGTATTTGCGTCTCCTCAAAGTGGAATAATGGCACTGGTCGTTCATACCATATCTTGAAACTGATTCTACAAGTACTTTTCTTAATCTGTGTGACTGATGGCGATTTTCACATACGCTGTAAATATTTTTCTGGATGTGATTGATGATGATTTTCACATTTCAAGTACATTTCGATATATATATATATATATATATATATATATATATATATATATATATATATATATATATATATATATATACATATAACTATTCTATGTGGTTTTGCTCATGCGCAAACTTCAAAATCCGGTAGATCTGCTCATGTGCAAACTTCAATATCCGTTCGTATGGCCGCGTGTTAAACTAATACCCGGGGGAAATATCAACGGAGACGAGTTCTTTTCAGTTTTTGATCAAAATACATCGTGATCGTGAGACACAAGAAAAAAATATATATATACTCAATAAATTGCACGTATTTCTGGTATTTGTATGCGCCTTTTTCACCCATGAATTGTACCTTTTTCTTCTTGTAAGAACATACACTTTATTGTGCGATTTTTGGTACACACATGCGTGCTGGAAGTGTTTAAGTATACGCCTTTTCACCCATGAAATTGTCCCTTTTTCTTCTTGTAAAAATATACACTATTGCGCGATTTTTGGTACACACATGCGTGCTAACAGTGTTTAAGTATACGCCTTTTTCACACATGAAATTGTACCTTTTTCTTCTTGTAAAAATATACACTATTGCGCGATTTTTGGTACACACATGCGTGCTGAAAGTGTTTAAGTGTCCTTCCTGGTTGAAGGTCTTCCGTCATAAGTTCTTTACGAGATGGTAATCATTGCGTGGGTTCGCGTCACTCCACCCTGTTTTCATGTTGTGTGCGTTGCATTAGAATCTTAACCGCCATGCGTTTGACCAGTGGTGATTGGAGTTCGTTATGTCGATCGTTCGACCCCCTGTTTGTGCCGAACGTGACGGAGTTTTGTCACATGTAATCACTTGATTGTCCTGTATGAAGAGGGGGAAGGGGACTCTACACTTGTGGGGTCACACTTCAAGAATATTCTATCTTACCCACACCTATAAACACTTCCAACTTACATCAGGTACCCATTCACTGACCAGCCTCAGTGCAAAGGATTTCGTACAGATGGATTGGCTTATATAAGCTGGCTGGGCCCCTGTCCGGAATTCGAGCCCTGGCCTCTTAGATGGATGCGTCGCAGCGCTTACCATTAATCATTTATTTGTACACTGCGGCGAGGGCATTCGAAACTCGTGAAAATTCAACTTCTGGATTCTCTCTACCTACCCTCGAGTAACTTTTAGAAGTCTGTATACCGACGACATTTAGAGCCTCGTTAGCTACGTTCATTCCGACACTACTGCTGTATTTCTTCACGTCACGTCTTTTCGAGCAACCTTCGTGCCTAGCCTCTTGTTATGGTCCCTGGTTCTTCTGGTGTTGCATCTGACGATGAAGGGACTCCAAGACTGTGATGAGGTCACCCTTAACTCTTCTCTCCCCCAAGATGGGCAGATTCACTATCCTTAGCCCCTCCTTGCAGGCCAGTTATCATAGAGCAGTTGTACTGTCTTAGTCTGCCTTTTCGGGTTTCTTTCAATGAGATCTCTTTGTTTCTTGACGTGCGATGATCAGACAAAAGAAGCATGATTCAATTTTGGTCTATGATGTGAATAGTTTATTGGATATGTTCTTATCCATATACTTAACACGTGATTCTAATATCTTCCAGCAGTTTGTCTCTACATTTATCTTGATGTGAAGCTCCGGCGACAGGTTAGGCATAATAACGACCCCAAGATTCCTGTTGTTTGTTTCCCCACCACATGATATCAGTACAGAGGCCTCATTTTGACAGTGTCTCATTACTTTGTCTATACTTGGACTGATTTTCGTCGGCTATCTATCATAGCCCATCTGGATTATATCATGCTGCATACCTTAGAATGTTGCTATGTGTCACAAAATGTCGCTACATAGTCTAGACTGCTGCAATGGTATGTCTTGGAATGTTAATGTGAATCAACGAACGTCAGTATTTAGAATGTCAGTATAAAAAGGAATATGAAAAAAAAAAGATACCTAGGCTGCTGCAATGTTATGTTTTGGAATGTTAATGTAAATCAACAAACGCCAGTATTTAGAATGTCAGTATAGAAAGGAATATGAAAAAAAAAAGATTATAAAAGAAAACCAAACCTACAAGAAAGTGTTGAATTCTTCGAAACTGTTTGTTATAGTGGGAGATCGCCGGTGATTGTCCTGACATGCCCTTGTGTGGGGGCCGCAGTAAGGGGCAGGATCATCCTGCACATCTCCCTTGTATGCCCCAGCGTTGGGGCCAAGGGGAAGTGGCAGGAGCACCCTGCACAGTTCCTTTGTATGCTCAAGCGTTGGGGCCGCAGGGAGGGGTAGCAACACCCTGGGTATTCTGTGGCCTTTGCGAGACCTGAGTCCCAACCATCTGATCCTCCCCCACACCTGCCGCGTCGCCCCTCGCGCCTGCCTCACCTCACGAGAGCGCCTCTTTGTGTCCTAGAATGCCTCTCTATGCCTTAAAATGCCATCATATACTCTCGTACGTCCCTATATGTTCCTAAATAACAATTTGTTCCAAAAAGCCGCGGTGTGACTTAAGATTCAACTACATGTCCTCAATGATGTAGCTATGAGTGTCACTATATGCCCCAAATATCACAAACTGCTTTAGAA
Source organism: Panulirus ornatus (assembly GCF_036320965.1). Classification (NCBI taxonomy): domain Eukaryota; kingdom Metazoa; phylum Arthropoda; class Malacostraca; order Decapoda; family Palinuridae; genus Panulirus; species Panulirus ornatus. The sequence continues at coordinate 21,622,489 of NC_092281.1, read as the reverse complement.
TGCAGCTGTCCGACCTTTGATAACGTACCATGCTCTGAAATACAACCACATGCCCTTAAAATGCCTCTGCATGCATGAATGCCGCCGGATGGTCAGGGATGATGTATGCTTGATATCAAAATCACGATGCACAATGCCTTCGAATGCCGGTGCATAGAAAGCTGTTGTGCGTCCGGTGAGCCTTAGAATACCGTTGTGTCCTAGGAATACCCAGGCCTCACCAGGGGTCATGCCGGCTGTCTGGCCGGCTGGCTGGCTCCTGCCTACACGGTAAGGTCAAGCCTCACTGACATTTCATCTCGGCTCTCATTTTTATTTTGTCGCCTCAGCGACAGGGCAGTGGTGACAGGCTAGTGACATTCACAAGACGACAGTGACATTACGAGTTGAAATGTCCTCAGGAAGCCTTTGATCTTTTACTTTCCTAGGTTTTGATATATGATAAACATTCAATACACCTTGGACAACAAAATCAAGGAGAAAGAGTCTGAAGCCTTTTGACGGTGCAGGAAAATATTGTCGACAACCTACGATATTCTATGTTTCCTAAGAGAGAAGATTAGTTGTACTTGTGAAGTTCTCGTGAGACGCCAGGCCTTAGAAACTTTGTTAACACTGTCTTAGGAGGGTCTGTAACCTTTTACAAGTATTAAGTTGTATTGCCTCACAAGAGAAAGTTCCTGCCAACCCAGAACAAGGTTATTGGTACAACGCTGACAGCTTTTTTTTTTTGTTTTGTTTTTCAGTGTCCTTGGCTTGTCTAATCTCCACCCACCCCCACCTGGGAGAGTTATGAGGCCACACATTCTAACCTACCCCAAACTCATCTCCTTCACCTTGAAGTGTTATGGGGCCCACACACCTTATCCCCTACCTTCAACTCCCTCACTTATGAGAGTTATGAGGCTGCACACTCTACCTCCCTCCCGCATCTCCCTCACCAGTGAGTGTTATGAGGCCACGCACTACCGCCCTCCCGCATCTCCCTCACCTAGGAGTGTTATGAGGCCACACACACACTACACAGCACACACACACTCTGTCCATCAGCGTTTCTCTTGAGTGAGGGTCACATGATTAGTCGCGCTTGTTGATAACAGAAGATCGTTCATTGAATGTTTGTTATGGTGTCTTAAGATCATACAGTTGGAGGTGTTTAATGTGTGGTAAGATCACAAGACTGTAGGCGTTCACTGTGTAATAAGATCACACTACTGCAGGCGTTTGATGTGTGGTCAACTCACACGACTGAGGGTGATTGATGTGTGGTAAAATCACGCCAGATGAAATTATCTAGTTACGTGTTCGCAGCGCCGGGAGGGCTTATCCTCTAGTCAAGTTATCGCGTTGATTAGATTACGTTTTGGTCGATGACACAGCGTTCAAAACTCTGCTCGTTACCAGCGGTCAAACAACTCGCTGTCTGAGCTTAGGGACGTGTCTAGCGGTCGTAGGAAAAATATCTACTGTTGCCTGGACGTTTGAAGTGGCTCACGTTCGTCTGGCCAGACCTCAGGCACGCGTTGATCATACTAGGGTTAAAAAAAAGATATTGGCGCGCCCCACTCTCATGCCGTGCACATTACTTTTTGCTTTACCTTTTGCAGCTACTGTGTTGTGATTGATGCCGTGGGAGATCGTTGTTTGAGACGTAAAATGGCAGCGTGCCCTCCTGCCTTTGCCATGTGAGGTAACAAGTTAGCGCCGAGGCAAGCCTAGCAGATGAGAGCAGCGAATATCACACAACGCCTTTGCTCCTCGCTTCCATTCAAATGTGATGCTTGTATTTCATGATTCTTAAATTCTTTGTTACAAGATATAAAACTAATGACAAGTGTTTAACCATGTATAAACGTGACATCATATACTGATTATATTTTTCACAAGTATTACACTAAAAATACTGAACCCAACGAAGAGTTTAAGAGATTGAGATACACCGAAATATAATTATTAAATTTCTGAACATGATAGTTAAGGTTAGGGAAGTCGCACAGCGTCATTCGTAAACAACGAACCAATGAGGGTTGTGTCTGTATGGCAAAAGCAAGTCAGATTTGAATAGAAAGCTGGCAAAAACTTGTATATAGTGCTCTATCCACTCATGATGTTGCAGTATGGTGTCAGGTGGGGAAATTAATCTTGACGCTTCCGTCATGCAGCCAGTGGTGCAAATAGGAAAAAAAAAATGATATATCGACGGCAGAGTAATCAGGTTTTACGGATAATTTTCACTGATTGGTTGCGATCTATAGCTTCAATCAGCCAATTTACCTTTACCTGTAAACCTATGAGGCCTTCAACAGTTTCTGAATTTCATTGTTTATGGACTTTATAACCAAAAGAATAATCACAATATTTAACAACACTTGAATATATATATATATATATATATATATATATATATATATATATATATATATATATATATATATATATATATATATATATATACACCGATTTTATCCATGGTAAATTGTAAACCTTGATTTACAGCTCCGCGCAGTGCCTTTAACGTACAAATTCATCTGCTTATTTCCATAATAATTATGGATAATTCAGTCATGGAAAAAAAAACAAGAGAAGCAGACACTGGCATAATCTAGCTGCGGGGAAGTGCTTGCTTCTGCATTTTTGCGGCCTGCGGAGTAGGGAAGTCCGACGTTCGTTTTAACCCAGAGGCATCCACCCGCCACAACGTCCACCGTGGCTTTGTAACTCCCTGCAGGGTACCGTATGGCGGTGATGTTGGAAAACATCCTCTACCTAAATGCTACAATCAACTCTTATCAATGCTCTGGCGTCCATTTCCTCAGAATTTGCCGTTTCGTGTAGGATAAACCGGGGGCTCAGTAACCGCTTTCGTATGATTTTCCAAAGTGCTGGAGCATATTTCATTTTCTTTCACCTTCCCGAGTGCTCGCTACCCTCCCCCCTTTCATTTAGCCTCGTCTTTGTTTCCGACAGTTTGAACCAGTACGCACAAGGATCACAGATTACTACTTCTATTTCCAGTTAACTCATTCTTTTCCTTATTTCTCACGCCGTCTGTCAAAGATCCATATTTGAGGAAATTTCGGTGCTCTCCTTTCACATTTCAGCAATTTCAGTGTTAACTAGGCGAAGATGAAACCAGAACTATTTATAAAAAGTAACGTACTGAAGTGTAGCAAGGGAACGAGTCAAGGTGGCTTAAGTTTCAGAACATTACAGCATTACACGAGATGCGATGTATTCCTGAACTTCGGCAAGTTACTGAATATATGAACAAGTACGACGACATAACATACTAAGCAACAAGTATAACTGGTACCACTGAAACTTTTAGAGCTATTAGAATCTAACTTATAAGGCGACAATAGTCGGGGAAAACTGTTTGTCATTGGGGAAACTAGAGCAACTGAATCGGCCAATCATGAGAGAGCCTGATGCCGCTGATGGCCTGACCTCAACCCAGGCTGCCAGATGCACGCGAGAAGAATGACGGGTGTGACACGCCGTGCGATATAACCGGTCGCATCAATAGATGCTGATAAGGTGGATATTGTGTGAAAGATAACGGCTTAAAGTGGAAGATAATAGGTGCGAGTGAGCTCGGAGGTGAGTACGTACTGCCCCAGTCATGGAGGAGAGATATTAGAATGGTAAGATATAAGGATAGGACTGAAACGGAAAGGGAAACAGGAAAATAGAAAGACCGCGGGGAGAAGGCGTGCACTAGACTCCCCCCCTACCAAGGAAACCGTCGCATCGCTCCGCCATGACTCACGTCCCTCCCTCACCCAAAGCCACCCAACCCCCGCCACCCTCCACCCATGACAACACAACCCAGCTTTTTGTTCAGATGAAGTCCGTTACCCGCCCCAGGCTGGCCATCGCCGACACAGGAGCCACCGGCACCAACGGAAAAATATTCCAAACATATACCTTCACGTGCCGGTGACATAATCTCGCGCGTAGAGAAACCGTTCACTGTGATGATACAAACACCCCTACACATCTACCAGTCTATCTAACTATCTATCTATCTATAACGCTAGAACGATATCTCAAGGATAAATGTTGTAGCAGCTGCTGAACTATGAGAGATCGAAGGTTTCTTTCCATTTCGTTCCCACCTACTTTCCTACTTACAGTCTACACTGACCCGTTCGCTATCCGAGGAGCTGGGATCTAGTCAGCCTCTGTTGTCATTATGGTTGGCACATGTCCCATTATTTTTTAGCTTTGATGGTACTATTCCTTCAGGAGAGGACTGGGAGAAGTTTTGTGGAGGAAAATGATACATTTATGGAAGATGCAAACAGCGTGGCCTCTCTTCCCGCCGCCCGATGATCGCCTCCCGACGCCCGACGCCCGCCGCCCGCCTAGATAGTCTTGCCCGCGTCCCGACGCTGACTCACGATCCTGCCCTCTTGCCCACGCTGTGATGGCCTTGCCCACCGTGTCCAAGTCATTACTGTTATGTGAAGTTCAAGTTATGAGATATCATACGCATGTTTAATTGGAAATGCCATTGCTGTATTAGATTGGAAAGGTCATTCTTGTATATGGAATGGTCATTCCTAGTGTCTTAATGGAAAGGTCATTTCCATATCTAAAGGTTATCACTATACATCTGTAGCGTTTACAAGTTTACTATCCTAAAAGGGCCTTCATGTCGTTATACTCTGTTGTGAACAATTTTGCAGCCTTACTTGGGTCTTCAAGTGAAAGAAGACCTGTAATCACGGCTCGCTACGGTCAGACATTTAAGAAATAATCTCTCAGTCAGCTTTAACAATTAGGGCACACACACACACACACACACACACACACACGCTCGCGCGCGCGCGTTTGATGACCATTCACGGTAAGGTCAGTCAGTGTGTGCGAGATCCATCTGTGGAGCTTGGAGTCAAGATCAGAAAGGCACAGTGGCATGAAACTGGTGGCCATGTACAGCTGATGCAAGACTTGGCAGGCCAGTCTATAAATGGGAAATTTTACTCAACCCTCCCCACCACCACAACACGACGACGGTGCGATCCTTGAGCATGATAAGTATGGCTCTTGGGTATGATTCATTGGCTTTCGATCTGTCAGGAGAAATGCCTATATATCATCATACATATGAGGGTCGTACCGCTGTACTATAAGGGTCAGAAAAAGGTAAGAGTGGACGTATTTTTTTTTTTTTTTTTTGGCAAGAAGATTGTGAGCATCGCGCGTCTGATCTTGGGCAAGTTGACTGACAGGAGCCAGGTAGAAAGGGGCAGTACAACTTAGTACAACCTCATGTTTCACAACGTAGCCTCGGGTCAATGTGACGGCGATGCGAACGGATGCCTCTCATCAGCAGGGCAGACCTTGCGCTTGCTTAGTGCTCAAAACAGCTCGGGGCGGGCGAGTCTTATCGAAGCAACTGGAAGCACCAAAGACTGCTGCATCCGCTACAGACTTATCAGGTAAAGATACCGAATAAAATCTGTAGACTTGGTGTAGAGAAAAATACCCTCTGTTTGAATTAGAATTTAGAAATGGCAAGTTTGGTTTTTAGATGATGTGTTGGGATATAGTCAAATAGTTTATTATCAAAACTGCAATCTCTCTGTAGTTACCTACGCTGGGCACATCAGGAGGAAGAAAAGACTGACACATGGACAGATTCACACTAAACGTAGGTGCACCGCGAACGAAGAAGTTCAAGGTACTGGAAATCAGACGAAAACACACACAAAGTATGGCTGATCCGTTATATATACTGTGGTTGGCGACTACAGCAATAAAGAGCATCTATCTACTTGGATTTTAAGTTCGTGATGGAGGAGGATATGTCTTTCACCCCTACATATCATCCCGTCTGGATTGTGGGATTACTGTGAGCAAACAATAGGATTTACTCTGTCCCATACATTCGACCAATATATCTACTTGGATATCATAAGTATCTACTTGACATACGTGATGTTCGATGTACTTCACCTACATTCATAAGAGGCTACAAACTTCGTGTCTCTAGCGGCAGCCTATGTCATTGTCCAGAAGCGCTGGGGTGACTATCTAGGCAGTGCGTATCCTGCCGCTACGATAATGGCCCTCCCGAGCTCTGGGGGCAGCGTTGGAAGGGGTCCTCCGCACGGGTTGAGTACGCTGTTCTTGCGCCCCTGTTCTTTGTCCACAACTCTTGCATGCTGTCCTTGTTCACATGTCTTGCCACTGGTCCATGTCCGCATGCCGTGTTTCTGGTCCTCGTTCACATGTCATTCCGCTGGTTCTTCTTGTCCACTTGGTCCCTCCCCTCTGGTCTATTCCCCCCCCCGGGTCCTTGTCTAATGTTCTTTCTTGCCCCCGAGGTCCTTTTACACACGCTGTGTCCCCGAGCATAATGAACTAACCTTCCCGTATCCCAATATCGTTACTCTGAATTTCTCATTATGAATACAGCCAAGCCAGAAACGGTTTAGTTCGGACGCATCTTTCGCTCAGGTAACCGATTCCCCGAGTCGCTTGTCCGGCGTTATTTGACGAGGCTGTCAACGTGACTGTCAGAGGGCAGTTCATATCCCAGATCGTATACTCAAATGAAGCTTACAGAATGTCCATGTGGCCTGTGACAGGCGTCATTGTAATTCCAACTCGTCTATCTGGGACCAACAGTATATATATATATCTACACACACACACACACACACACACATACACACACACACACACACACACACACACACACACACACACAGATATATATATATATATATATATATATATATATATATATATATATATATATATATATATACATGTGTATGGGGGGGGTTGGGCCATTTCTTTCGTCTGTTTCCTTGCGCTACCTCGCAAACGCGGGAGACAGCGACAAAGTATAATAATATATAATATATATATATATATATATATATATATATATATATATATATATATATATATATATATATATATATATATTGCAGTGGAATTTATTAAAAAAGGGGGTGACTGTATTGTTGACTGGTTGGTAAGGTTATTTAATGTATGTATGACTCATGGTGAGGTGCCTGAGGATTGGCGGAATGCGTGCATAGTGCCATTGTACAAAGGCAAAGGGGATAAGAGTGAGTGCTCAAATTACAGAGGTATAAGTTTGTTGAGTATTCCTGGTAAATTATATGGGAGGGTATTGATTGAGAGGGTGAAGGCATGTACAGAGCATCAGATTGGGGAAGAGCAGTGTGGTTTCAGAAGTGGTAGAGGATGTGTGGATCAGGTGTTTGCTTTGAAGAATGTATGTGAGAAATACTTAGAAAAGCAAATGGATTTGTATGTAGCATTTATGGATCTGGAGAAGGCATATGATAGAGTTGATAGAGATGCTCTGTGGAAGGTATTAAGAATATATGGTGTGGGAGGCAAGTTGTTAGAAGCAGTGAAAAGTTTTTATCGAGGATGTAAGGCATGTGTACGTGTAGGAAGAGAGGAAAGTGATTGGTTCTCAGTGAATGTAGGTTTGCGGCAGGGGTGTGTGATGTCTCCATGGTTGTTTAATTTGTTTAAGGATGGGGTTGTTAGGGAGGTAAATGCAACAGTTTTGGAAAGAGGGGCAAGTATGAAGTCTGTTTGGGATGAGAGAGCTTGGGAAGTGAGTCAGTTTTTGTTCGCTGATGATACAGCGCTGGTGGCTGATTCATGTGAGAAACTGCAGAAGCTGGTGACTGAGTTTGGTAAAGTGTGTGGAAGAAGAAAGTTAAGAGTAAATGTGAATAAGAGCAAGGTTATTAGGTACAGTAGGGTTGAGGGTCAAGTCAATTGGGAGGTGAGTTTGAATGGAGAAAAACTGGAGGAAGTGAAGTGTTTTAGATATCTGGGAGTGGATCTGGCAGCGGATGGAACCATGGAAGCGGAAGTGGATCATAGGGTGGGGGAGGGGGCGAAAATTCTGGGGGCCTTGAAGAATGTGTGGAAGTCGAGAACATTATCTCGGAAAGCAAAAATGGGTATGTTTGAAGGAATAGTGGTTCCAACAATGTTGTATGGTTGCGAGGCGTGGGCTATGGATAGAGTTGTGCGCAGGAGGATGGATGTGCTGGAAATGAGATGTTTGAGGACAATGTGTGGTGTGAGGTGGTTTGATCGAGTGAGTAACGTAAGGGTAAGAGAGATGTGTGGAAATAAAAAGAGCGTGGTTGAGAGAGCAGAAGAGGGTGTTTTGAAATGGTTTGGGCACATGGAGAGAATGAGTGAGGAAAGATTGACCAAGAGGATATATGTGTCGGAGGTGGAGGGAACGAGGAGAAGAGGGAGACCAAATTGGAGGTGGAAAGATGGAGTGAAAAAGATTTTGTGTGATCGGGGCCTGAACATGCAGGAGGGTGAAAGGAGGGCAAGGAATAGAGTGAATTGGAGCGATGTGGTATACCGGGGTTGACGTGCTGTCAGTGGATTGAATCAGGGCATGTGAAGCGTCTGGGGTAAACCATGGAAAGCTGTGTAGGTATGTATATTTGCGTGTGTGGACGTATGTATATACATGTGTATGGGTGGGGTTGGGTCATTTCTTTCGTCTGTTTCCTTGCGCTACCTCGCAAACGCGGGAGACAGCGACAAAGTATAATAAACAAATAAATATATATATATATATATACATATATATATATATATATATATATATATATATATATATATATATATATATACATATATATTATCTTTTCTCTTTCATACGTATTCGCCATTTCCCGCGTTAGCGAGGTAGCGTCAAGAACGGATGACTGGGCCATTAAGGGAAAATGCCTTAACTGGCTCCTTGTTCTGCTCCTTTCGTGTATAATCACATCGTCAGGTGAGGTACAAGAATGAGAAAGAAGACGTAGAACAGTTAATATATATACAAGAGTGGCGGAGCTAAGACACCGCTGGTACTCAAGTGTGTTTGGTTTGTGGTGTTAGGGGTCTGGCGCCGTGCCTATATATATATATATATATATATATATATATATATATATATATATATATATATATATATATATATATATATGCATGTATTCGTATATGAGTGGATGGGCCATTCTTCGTCTGTTTCCTGGCGCTACCTCGCTGACGCGGGAAACACCGATTAAGTATCATAATAATAATGATAATAATGACCTGAACCCCAGTTAGGCGGACGCACCAAAGTCTACGGAACATCCAGTCCAGATTTCAACCAATCATTCGTCGAAGGAAAGTTGTATTAAGCTAAAGCTTGCCTTACGCCCAAGGTTTTACAAGCGTCATGCGATGTTGAAATTAATGGGTGGCGTGGCGGGGGCCGGGCGCATGCCACACCGCGGAGCCGTTCCCTCATTCACGCAATCAACAGATGCAGGCAGGGAGGAATTTCAGGTCCTTCGCCTTGGTTGTTATCCTGCTCTGATGTGCCTCTGCTTAATTTGATACACTGGAAATGTTAACCTGGTAACATACACACACACACACACACACACACACACATAATTTTTTTTTTTTTTTTTTTTTTTTTTTTTTTTTTTTTTTTTTTTTAATTTTCCAAAAGAGGGAACAGAGAATTGCGCCAGGTGAGGGTATTCCCTCAAAGGCCCAGTCCTCTGTTCTTAACGCTACCTCGCTAATGCGGGAAATGGCGAATAGTTTGAAAGAAAAGAAAGATATATATATATATATATATATATATATATATATATATATATATATATATATATATATTTTTTTTTTTAGTGCCTACCTACTTATGTACTTGCGGTGAGATTTTGCCATGAAGCGTTCTGCCCACTGAGTGTGTGTATGAGAGAGAGAGAGAGAGAGAGAGAGAGAGAGAGAGAGAGAGAGAGAGAGAGAGAGAGAGAGAGAGAGAGAGAGAGAGAGAGAGAGAGACGCGTCAATATTCCTCTCACTTTGATCCCCTGGAACTAAAGTTATAAAGAAAAAGGTTTGGAATTTGAGTCCAGGTGGAAACATTTCAACTCGGGCAGATACTGTAGCCAGAGAAAGGCAAAAAAAAAAAAAAGAAAAGGAAAATAAAAGCAACAGACCCTAACAAGAGACCAAACGAGAAAGAAGCCCTGGAAACCTTAAAAAAGAATACGATATACACACAACGGAAAATAGCACCTGAAAAACATTATAAAAGAAAAAAAAAACAAATGAAAAGCCAGCTACCAAACTGTAAACCTGAGAAGCAGACTCAGCGACCGCTTTCGGCACGTCTGCCAGCGATCAAAACGAGAGGAAATGTTCGGGCGTTGGAAGCCGTAACGTCCGACAAATCACGTCTGTCCGTTGGTATGAGGCATATTTCACTTCCCCCCTCCATGGAGGTAATTCCCACCGGCGCACGATAAATAAGCAACAAATCCAGGTCGGTCCCGCCGGCTGCCACTCCTCCTTCACGAGACCAGCCAACCGATCTCCTAGGGCGGCGGGCATGAACGTTCGCTCACCTGCGCCACTTGTTAAAGCTTGCTGGGGAGGAGAGGGAGAACGGAGGCGTCTCACGAACATGGCTGCTTCGGTGGCCACCAGGGTACAAACTGAACACACACACACACACACACACACTTCGGAACCCCTGCATGATACCGGGAGTTAGCTAAAGGAATATAGTTCATCCCCAAATAAAAATATCCCGTATTCCGTGCATTCTGTAACGTATTTTCAGCTAACATTACCCAAACAGGGAAATGCTATATACGGTGAAAAAATCTAATCCGACTTTTGTTGCTGTGTCGTGACGTCACACGGGAGGATCTGTGAATCCAGAAGGGATAGAGGAAGGCGCTGGTGAGAGACAGCGAATCTGTTCGAAATATACACACGTTTTATACTGTCACTTCAATATACATATATATATATATATATATATATATATATATATATATATATATATATATATATATATATATATATATCATACTTTGTCGCTGTCTCCCGCGTTAGCGAGGTAGCGCAAGGAACTGGCGGAAGAATGGCCCAACCCACCCACAAACACATGTATATACATAAACGCCCACACAGGCACATATACATACCTATACATTTCAACGCATACATGCATATACATACACAGACATATGCATATATACACAAACACATATTCATACTAGATGCCTTCATCCATCTCCGTCGCCACCCTACCACACATGAAATGGCACCCCCCCTCCCCTCGCGCGCGTGCAAGGTAGTGCTATCCCTGGGGATAGGGGAGAAAGAATACTTCCCACGTATTCCCTGCGTGTCGTAGAAGGCGACTAAAAGGGAAGGGAGAGGGTGGCTGGAAATCTTCCCCTCTCATTCTTTTTTTTTTTTAATTTTCCAAGGGAAGGAACAGAGAAGGGGGCCGGGTGAGGATGTTTCCTCAGGAGGCCCAGTCCTCTGTTCTTAACGCTACCTTGCTGAGGCGGGAAATGGCGAATAGTATGAAAGAAAAGAAAGAATATATATATATATATATATATATATATATATATATATATATATATATATATATATATGTATATATATATATATATATATATATATATATATATATATATATATATATATATATATATATATATATATATATATATATATATATATATGGATTTATATATATATATATATATATATATATATATATATATATATATATATATATATATATATATATATATATATATATATAAATATATCAACCTTTAAGATATCTTTCAATGTGATATGCTTCATTCACTGTAATGAGTAATGATATAATGAACAAGTATAGCCTAGTGTTTGTCTTCGTGTGTAAAAACATGATCAGTACCCGGTAATATGGTGTGAATTTTGATAGTGTTCATGAACATCTGAATCAAATCCTTAAGTGGCAAGTGCTTCCATATCAGAATGCAATAGAAGGTGCTCACCCACGCCCACTCTGAATTGTATGACCTTGACCCTTTAAGCCCAAGACACAATGATATTGCGATATGAAACGCGTTACACATTTTCTATTCTTTTGCAATTTCTCTCTCTCTCTCTCTCTCTCTCTCTCTCTCTCTCTCTCTCTCTCTCTCTCTCTCTCTCTCTCTCTCTCTCAGGGAACTGACAAACAGAGCTGACGATGATAGTAGCAACAGCGAGGAACCGTTTTCGAGAGAGAGAGAGAGAGAGAGAGAGAGAGAGAGAGAGAGAGAGAGAGAGAGAGAGAGAGAGAGAGAGAGAGAGAGAGAGAGAGAGAGAGAGAGAGTGTGCAGAGTGTATGTGCGAGTGAGAAAGGAGGAGGATGAGTCAATCCAGGTGATGGTGAGTCTTGCATCACAGTACGCATCCTACACTGGGTGAGACACGTGGTTAACTAGTTAAGGGCAACGTCCTCACATGGGGGGGGGGGGGGGGAGACTACCTTTAAAGCTGACTGTACCGTAAATTTCCATGGTAAGCCTCGATATCCCCCCACAGTGACAAAAGAGTTCACAGGCAAACTTAGAAAGGAATTTCCTTTTTCAGCCTACACGACTTCGACAAACGTGGATTTATAGATATTAGCAATAAAGGCATTATTCCGTCTGAGTATACACAGAGAAAGCATATATGAAATAGAGTGGGTTTAGCGATAATGTGGATGAATGGTACATAAGTGGGGGAGTAAGTGGAGGCAAGCCGAGAGTGTGCAGTGGGGACAGAACATCGGCACAGGAGGGTGACAGGTGGGTTCAGTGACCTAGAGAGCTCTCGACTTGTCGGAGAGAGGGGAGGACAGTGTAAGTGATACACATACGATACAAGGTAAGGCTCCATAAGCTTTACACACATAACAGAGCACCAGTGTACATTCAGAGAACAGGACTGATATAGTTCACGAAAAAGAGTGATGTTAATATCGATACAAATGAAGGTCAAATATACAGAACGTAACAGCTGTGTCTTCAGCTCCCTATCAATAATCAATACTTTCTAAAAAAAAAAGAAGTCACAAGTGGTGTTGGTATGGCTGGAACCATGAAAGACAAAGAACGACCGACGCTTCAGTGACAGATTTGATCTATAACGAATAATAAGAACTTATTTGGAGAAGTTCGGTGTATACCGTTAGTATCATGTGACTCATCATTGGATGATGTTGGCCAAACCAAAGTTAATAAGAACCAAAAGCACAAGTAAACAACAAAGATTTACACTAAAAAAAAAAGAGGACAATCTGAATTTGTGATTAAAGACATTACAAGAATGGATAAGAAGAGGATTTACATATGACATATATCTGTATTGGAAATAAATTAGACGAACAAGTTAAGGTGGTATGGCCAAGTACATAGACGTGGAAGACACGATACAAGTCAAAAAGTATTTGAACTGGACTCCTGAAGGAAGGCGTCCAGCAGGACTTCCCAGAATGTGATGGATCGAAGGCATTAAGAGCTCGGTTAGAAGAAACACTGAGAACGAAGACGAGAACGAATGAAGATTGATTGGGAGGCCAACGATCGACTGACACTTAAAAGTTCAATACCCACCACGCCTTTCAACATCTCTCAGGTTCTAAAACTAATATAGACCTTCAATTTTTTACTAACACAAGGGATTCAACTAATTTCTGCAACGTACGTATTTCAAACTTCTATCGTGATGAATGAAGCTGTAGGATGATAATGAATGACAAAAGCAGCTACAGGGATTAAAACTGGAGCTGTATCACTATGTAACAAGCAGCGGTGTTCGGCGACCCACATTCTTGCCTTAACATTGCGGGAGAAACACGTTATTTTCTCTTTTATCCTTGATACCGATCGCCACGACAACGTAAGTTTTGTTCTCTGTCACTCGTATCTTATGCGGTGTTTTAACACCGCAAACCTTCGCCTTACGAACTTCAGACTTAAAAACTGCTGATTCGAAGTGGCTCAAGCCGTCCAAAATGGCACATCCTAACATATCATATCATGAGGATATCACAATATACATAAACATATGAATTCCGTTCATTAATTGTATCAAATTCCTTAAAATCAACACTATTGCCTTGGGTTTTTCGCTCTGCGATCCCAAGGAAGATGATTTTTGAATAATCCCATATCAAAAACGTGAAACTCTTTTCTTCTCATTAAAGAGTTAAATTCTTTATAATACGTGAGGACTTTCCTACAAAAGTTTCCTCAGAGTAAGCACACTTGACCCTGAAGCAGCAAAATAAAATCTTATGCATTAAAGAAAACGTACAGGGGAGACATTGATAAAATTGCGTTACTCTCGTCTTTTTTTTTTTCTACTAATATCTACCGCTAAAACTGCACGCAGTAATACCATCAGTTTAAATGAATTTGTACTTAATATTTTCTTCTGCTGTTCTGAGTGATAAATATCACTGGCGGCGAAACAAAAACTACGAAAATCTCTCTTCCTTGTTGACTGGAAGAAAACTTTTGGGAGTTGAAGTACTTAGAAGGTGTTTGTTGAAGTGCTCCTTGGAGTGTGTGGTGAGGGAGAGAAAACTATGAAAAGAGAAGGGAAGGAGGAGGATAATACCTCCTGGGGATCGACCCTGGTGCCCCACTGTGTTGAGTATCAGTAACAATAAGACATCATAGGTAAAGTTTTTGATTTTAGATACTAAACCATAGGACTGTGGTCATAAATGACTTTGATCTTTCTTTTATATATATATATATATATATATATATATATATATATATATATATATATATATATATATATATATATATATATATATATATATACATATATATATATATATATATATATATATATATGATGTCTCCATGGTTGTTTAATTTGTTTATGGATGGGGTTGTTAGGGAGGTAAATGCAAGAGTCTTGGAAAGAGGGGCAAGTATGAGGTCTGTTGGGGATGAGAGAGCTTGGGAAGTGAGTCAGTTGTTGTTCGCTGATGATACAGCGCTGGTGGCGGATTCATGTGAGAAACTGCAGAAGCTGGTGACGGAGTTTGGTAAAGTGTGTGGAAGAAGAAAGTTAAGAGTAAATGTGAATAAGAGCAAGGTTATTAGGTACAGTAGGGTTGAGGGTCAAGTCAATTGGGAGGTGAGTTTGAATGGAGAAAAACTGGAGGAAGTGAAGTGTTTTAGATATCTGGGAGTGGATCTGTCAGCGGATGGAACCATGGAAGCGGAAGTGGATCATAGGGTGGGGGAGGGGGCGAAAATTTTGGGAGCCTTGAAAAATGTGTGGAAGTCGAGAACATTATCCCGGAAAGCAAAAATGGGTATGTTTGAAGGAATAGTAGTTCCAACAATGTTGTATGGTTGCGAGGCGTGGGCTATGGATAGAGTTGTGCGCAGGAGGATGGATGTGCTGGAAATGAGATGTTTGAGGACAATGTGTGGTGTGAGGTGGTTTGATCGAGTAAGTAACGTAAGGGTAAGAGAGATGTGTGGAAATAAAAAGAGCGTGGTTGAGAGAGCAGAAGAGGGTGTTTTGAAATGGTTTGGGCACATGGAGAGAATGAGTGAGGAAAGATTGACCAAGAGGATATATGTGTCGGAGGTGGAGGGAACGAGGAGAAGAGGGAGACCAAATTGGAGGTGGAAAGATGGAGTGAAAAGGATTTTGTGTGATCGGGGCCTGAACATGCAGGAGGGTGAAAGGAGGGCAAGGAATAGAGTGAGTTGGAGCGATGTGGTATACAGGGGTTGACGTGCTGTCAGTGGATTGAATCAAGGCATGTGAAGCGTCCGGGGTAAACCATGGAAAGCTGTGTAGGTATGTATATTTGCGTGTGTGGACGTGTGTATGTACATGTGTATGGGGAGGGTTGGGCCATTTCTTTCGTCTGTTTCCTTGCGCTACCTCGCAAACGCGGGAGACAGCGACAAAGTATAAAAAAAAAAAAAAAAAAAAAAAAAAAAATATATATATATATATATATATATATATATATATATATATATATATATATATATATATATATATATATATATATATATTGGCCGTTTCCCGCGATAGCGAGCTACCGACAGGAGCAGACGAAAAACGTCCTCATTCGCTCACATCCACTCTCTAGATGTCATGTATCATGCACCGAAACCAGAGCCCCCTATCCACAAAAAGTCCTTCGCCCTTAAAACCTATATTTAGTTTCACCTCACCGCTTCATGTGCCGTGGTTCAGCCCCTGTATACCGCATAGTTCCAATTCACTCTATCCCGTGCACGCCCCATACCCTCTTGCATGAAGAGGCCCAGACATCACAAAGCATCTTTTGCTCTAAACTTTCATCTTCTCCTCTCCCTCTTTTCTTTGTTCCTCCACCTCTAACATGTACACTCTCCTTGTCATCCTCTGCACATTTATCTTTTCCATATGTCCAAACAATTTTAGCACACACTCTTCAGCTCTCTAATAAATACTCCTCTTAATACCACACCCTTTATCTTACCTTATCATTCCTTATTCGATCAACCCTCCTCACACCACATACTGTCCTCAAACATTTGATTTCCAACAAATACAACCTCTTCTGTATTTGTATAACTAGGCCCCAAAGCCTCACTACCATACAACACCATTGGAACTACTGTACCGTCAAACATACCTATCTTTGCCCTCATGGACTATGACCTGTCTTTTCATGCACTCCTCAATGCACCCAGAACCTTATCATCCCCACCGAACTTGTCTCTTTCCACTGCTAAACCTTGTAACTGTTCAAGATATAGATTGGTCGTAGGCGACTCTTCGCTTGCGATGTATCCAAAAAAAGACGGAGTTCGGTAGCGCGCGCGCGCACACACACACACACACACATATATGTGTATGTTGTATGTAATAGCCTGTTTGTGTAGTAAGGAGAGAGAGAGAGAGAGAGAGAGAGAGAGAGAGAGAGAGAGAGAGAGAGAGAGAGAGAGAGAGAGAGAGAGAGAGAGAGAGAGAGAGTGTTCAACACTCGTGTGCTCCATTCAGTTGCGTAAACTTCCTTATCTGTAATTATGTATTCGTGCTGTACGGAGAGAACTTGAACTTTCTTTGCCATCAACAACTTTCTGACTTTGGTCTGCTGTCAGCATCACGATCTCGTCACTTATTCTATCTATCCTCTGATCTTGTACTATAAAAGTATTTCTTTACATCTTTTGTAACAACTTTTATCACTTCATGTTGTGGCCCCTCGATGTTCTATCGTCGTGTCTATCGATCTTTCTTTTTTTTTTCCAGTTTAATAACTCGGAGGCTGTGGTCTTCACCTTTTCCTCCCTTTTACTGTAATGTAGTTTTCTCACTTGTGGTGCCATTTTGCTGAACTCCTCTGAGCTTTCTCTATAAGTTCCTTCTGTCTCTTTAAATATGCTGACCAAACATAAGAAACATATCCTAGTTTAGGCCTTATTTAGGATGTGAACAGTTTGCTGAGCATTTCTCTATCCGTGTACTTAAAGATGATTCTAATATTTCCCAAATGACAGTCTGTCTCCTTTGCAGTCCCTATTAGATGGTATTCTAACAGCTTAAGTGGTGTCGACTCCTAAGTCCCTTTCACACACAAATGTCTTCAGCTTGTTTCCAGCCAGATGATATTCGTATTGAGGCCTTATTTCACCCTGTACGACCCTCAGTGCTATGCAGTGACATGGACTAAATGTCATCATGTCTTTATCAAACCAACTTGCGAGATTTTCCAGGTCCCTTGGGAGTGGATGCAACCCCTCATCATTCTCCACTTCCCTCTGGACTTCGGCCTCAACCTCGAACATATTCAGGTACGGGTCTAGTCCATATGGCAAGACATTTACGCACCTCAAGACCAGCAATGCTTCCAGGACCAAACAAACCCCTAGCATGCCAATGGTGACCCAACCCATTTCTGGAAGGCCCCTCTGACATGTGCCACTACGTTGCCTTCCTCAAAGGTAATCTTTTATCCACCTAAGATGTCTCCTCCTTAAAAATACCTGAAGACCCACTTTGCTCACCAGCCTCCTTTATAGTATAGTGTCCAATGTTTTTTTCTGAGCAGTCTAGATAAACAGTCCACTCATCAACCTTCCCTCTTGTTTACAATGGAGCTCGCTCACTCATAGAAGTCTACGAGGTTTGTTACACATGACATCCTTTAAACGAATCTATGTTATCTCTAGATAGTGTCTCATTAACAAAATGTCATCCATTACCTTTCTGATTTTCTTTTCCGGTACTCTGCAGACCACACTCATCAGAGAGAATGTTTTGTCTTTCAACGGGACTTCCCGGTCTACTTTCTTAAAGAGAAGTACGCTATCTATCCTCTTCCACTGCCACGTATTTTACCTTCCACCAGTGACATTTCGAACAACATTCTAAGTGGCCTGTCAAGTGTATCTTCCTCCCTATTTGATCTTATTGGTGTTGGGATAATAGTGTCTTCCATTGTGAAAAGAAATAGTACTTGTTATTTAGATCCTCACATATCCTTACATCATTCTCTACAACTCTTCCTTCTGAATCTTTCAGCCCGACTAGCTCCTCTTTAATTGACAATTTACTCCTAATGGATTCATGCAAATGTTTTCCATTTTCCCCTGCCTTTGTCCACAACGTTCTATTAAAAGTTTCTCTGTTTCACCTTTCTTATCCCACAATACTCATACCTCGCTCTGTTATACCCCTCATCAAGTCTTGACTCCAGAGCACATCCCAAGTCTCTTTTCCTTTATGACACTATCTATTGAAGCACATCTTTTTTTTTCTCTCTTTTTCAACCTTCCCTTTGTGTCTGAAGCTTGAGTTACGAATGTTCTTACTCTTCCACATTACATTTCACAGAACCTTTCCTAAACAATGACCTGTATCGTGGCTACAGAGCGTTATTAAACAGAGAACTTCACCATATTGATAGAACGCTTGGACAGAGAACAATGGCCATGGGTACAGTGACAGCGTGAAACATGGTCCTCAATCTACCTTGTAGAACCTGAAGGAGCTTTTCAAGAATCTCGGTTGATGGTTGTGGCTAGACGTTGGCGGCCTTCATCACTACGCTAGTAGTCGGCAGGGCTTATACAACCGACTAATCAACCTGTTGTGTGTATACGGCTGTGATGTTAACCTGACTTTCTGGGATGACGACCTGGCTCCTCCTAGGATGGTGACGTGGCTCCTCCTAGGATGATGACGTGGCTTCTCTTGGGATGACGACGTGGCTTTTCCTAGAATGATGACCTAGCTCCTCCTGGGATGATGACGTGGTTCCTTCTCAGATGGTGACGTAGTTCCTCCTAGGATGATGTCATAGTTCTTAGGATGATGGCGTGGCTCCTCCTGGGATGACAGCTCGTCCCCTTAGAAGGAATAGTTTATGTGAGATCAAAACACTGGACTGAAAGTGTTAACTCCTGTAGGTGGACGGACATGACCCCTGGGTATTACGGCGCGACCTTTGATCCGACTCTGAAGGGTCAGGTTTAAAGTTAAGGTCATCAAACCTAAAGTGTCGTACCGTTGTGTTCAAAAGGTCGAACCATTTGTGCTACAGGGGTCGAGTTGATGGATATTACAATCGACCATGTCGAATGAAAATTCCTTTGCTTGCTTTTCTTTTGAATATCAATTAAATAAATATATCCACTGTCTCGTTTCCACTGCAAATCACTTAAAGATTTTGGCTACAACCACAGACATCCTCCCACTGAGACCATCTATAAGTGGGAGGTGTTCTCGTCCGGCATCGCCACCACGACGACCAACACTTGGTGTGAGCCAGTAACACGTACGGAGGGAAATAGTCAATATCCCGCACCCTCAGAGATCTGTCCGCCGACCTGAAACTAACGTTTTAAAGCTCTCTCTCAGCGATAAGTGGCCGTGTGGAGTGGGTGGGTTTGGGCGGGCGGTGTGTGGTGGAGTGGTGGGCTGGGATGGGCCGAATGGATTAGTGGGATTGGGTGGGCCATGTGTGGATTTGTGGGCTCGGGTGAGGCCTATGTGGGCCATGTGGAGTGATAAGCTGAGGTGTTGGTGAGGGAGTAAAGGGGGGAACAGTGAAAGAATGAAGGACTGTCAACGAAGGAATGAGAAGGGGAGAAAGGCAAGGATAACAATGGATGTGGAAGGAGTGGCTGGTTAGGAATGAGAAAATGGGGAGATTAATAGTCTGTCTGGGGAGGTGAGGAACGCAGGAGAGTGACGGACGCTTGGAAGGAAAGACTGGGGCGAATAGCGCAATGAAGAAAGGAGAAAGATAAAGGGTATCGGGATGAAGGCATCTAAAAACAAAAGAGAAGAACATTTGGACGTGAGAGTTGGGAAACACGGACAAGAAATGGAGGCAAAAGCAATCTAGAACAGATGACAAGACCATAAATAGAGAGGGATATCGAGAACAACGAGTTTCTCTAGCTATATGTCAGTGCATATCCTAGGACTCTTACCATCTTCTATTCACGTGTACCGCAAGGACGGGATAGAGGAATCATAACAACATCCCTGAACGAAGAAAACGTAAAAAAAAAAGAACCCGCCGCCAAAGTGAATGCCATAAAACTGAACATCAAAACCCGACGGAGGGGTCCACCACCCAGGGAGGGGCCTACCCAGGCTGGTGGGCAGGAGGCCCTAGGAACAGTTAGGGAGGAAGTCGACCTAAGGAGGAGGGAGACAAGCAAGACAAAGGGAGGAAGTCGACCTTAGGCAAGGAAAACAAAGGGAGAAAGTCAACCTAGGGAGGAGGAAGGCAAAGAAAACAAAGGGAGGAAGTCCCTCCCCCGCAAGAGGAGGAGTGGAAGAATGAGAGGGAGGAGGAGGAGGAGGACAAGAAGAGGGAGGAGGTGGGGGGAGAAGGCGAGCGTGAAGCTAAACTCATTAACCTTCCATCTTACTGTTGCCGGGGGCCAGACCAGGCCAGGCCAGGCCCTGAGATGTGCTGATAACGAGAGAGAGAGAGAGAGAGAGAGAGAGAGAGAGAGAGAGAGAGAGAGAGAGAGAGAGAGAGAGAGAGAGAGAGAGAGAGAGAGAGAGAGAGAGAGAGAGAGAGAGAGAGAGAGAGAGAGACTCCGCCGTACCCCATCCATTCATCTCCTCCAATACTACGGCAGACATGTCAGTCCAGCGGAGACGTTAACATACACAGCGACAACTGTGGATTTTCTTGAGTAATAGGTACACGGGATGCCGTCCATAGGACAGTAGTGGGTGGACTGTTCCTGGGACTGTAGTGGGTGGACTGTTCCTAGGTCTTTACTGGGTGGACTGATAATGGGACAGTGATGGGTGAAACGTCTCTGGGACAAGAGTGGGTGAACTGCTCCTGGGATGAAAGTGGGTGAGCTATTTCTGGGATTATAGTGGGTGAACTGTAAGAAGGGAAACGTGAGCAACTCGCAAGCTTGGCGTTTTGCGGGACGTGGAAGGTGATGTGGTCGCTCCTGAAGGCGTCTGTGATCTGAGGGAGGAGGTATCGGTTCCAAGGTTATGGTCCGGAGCAGTGAGGGGGAAAGCTGGAAGGGAAGCTGGTAGGGCGGTGGTGACAGGATCGGCTTATCAAATCAGTTTCGAGTTGGATTCACTAGAATCCTGACCATATATATACAAGGTCATCTTCATGACGCTTATCAGCTGAACATTCTTGAGTTACAGTTACAACACGTATACA
The DNA here is from genome assembly GCF_036320965.1 of Panulirus ornatus. Lineage (NCBI taxonomy): Eukaryota > Metazoa > Arthropoda > Malacostraca > Decapoda > Palinuridae > Panulirus > Panulirus ornatus. Next base: position 21,600,945 of record NC_092281.1, on the reverse strand, counting down.
GAAGGGGACACGGAAACAAAGGGAACGTAGTAATCTACTAAGTCAAGCCATAGGAAGGGCAATATACTCTGTTCCGGACAAAGCAATCAGGGGAACTATATATATATGGAGTGTGTTTGATAATAAGTTTAGCACGAGACTAAGCCTTCATGATCCATACGTAAAGACGAAGATTGGGAAGTTAGAATAAGACACGAGACATGGAGATGGTCGAACTAGTAGTGAGCCATAGCTTCCCCTAACGAATGAGATGAACCAAAATTGAGTTAGTCAGTTAAGGTGGATGTAGATGAGACGCAAATCGTTTATGATATTCTTTTTTCTTTTGACTGAACGACTCTTAATGTTTCAAACATTTCAAGGAAAGAACGAATAGTGACGGAGGAAGAAATACAGTTTGAAAACCACGAAACAAATGGGAAGTGGTAGTACTGTGGGCACTGGGAATGTAATTTGCCATAAAGAGAATACGTTTATACAGTGTAGTCAAGATATAAGGTGGGGAAGACCAGTCATGATTACTTTTAAAATGGAGATGAGTGACCTGGGGGATAGAAACTTGCCAACCGTGAGGAGTTAAGTGGGGGTTTTCATCAGTGGAAATACATCAAAGGAGGAAAATGAGAGGAGGATAAAGACCACAGTCAGGAGACGAAAAGATACAGGAGGATCAGGAGAGTTCTTGAGACCAGACGAACCCTACAAACAACCAAAATAGAGAGGTCACGTATAGTAACCATTGACGGAATAGGATGGAATCAACACTGGCGCATTAGTAGTAAATGAATAGAAAAAAAAAAGTTAGGGATTAAAAGTCCGAGAATCGGAAACGATACCAGATATTACTGGAGTCTTGAAGACGAGAGTTTCTACAAGAGAAGACGATTTAACCAAATATTTCTAGAGGAATGAATGTTTACTTACAATGGAACGAGAAGGCAATGGAGGAAAGGGGAACCGTCTCTTTAATCAGAGACCAACTTAATGTTTCATGAAATACTTGCGGATGGATGGCACAGTCAGCCAGTTACATATTAGGAAAAGTGAATATATAGATATAATTTCCATACTAACTTTGACTATTCACAATCTTCCACACAATCTTGACAAATCAGAACCATTTTACGAAAACACCGCAGGCACGAACAGGACTGTGTGGGAGCCAGCCAGACGTGCGCTTCCCAGAGATACGTGGGGACACACACACACACACACACACACACCCACACACACACACACACACACACCTCTGGGAGCGTGGCGACAAATTCTGAAGAGATCATACATGAAAGAAAAAAAATTCCAGTATCAGCGTTACCAGAATTCAAATGGCTGATCGACCGCTAACACTACATCGTATCTGTATGTATGGTAACGTGGGAAAAGTGACCATATTTTCCTTGAACTTGACTACGTGAGGATATTACAAGAAGCTCAGAGGGGAAACCAAACGGAAAATGGGGAGGGGGGACGGTCGTGGTAAATAACCATAACATTGTTCTATACTCCGACCACGAACTTGGGAATTCTATGATCAGAATTTAGAGGACTGTTATGAGAAGTTTTGTGAGTTTCCTTATGACACAGGGTTAGTACAGCGGGGATACATTCTTCAGTGAGGAGAGAGGGAAGGTGAGATAAACGATGAATATGGTTTAAGGACATAGAGAAGGAGATGTCCAGTAAAGGAGTGACAACCTGTATCAAGCTCTGTTGTGACCCTAGATGTTGATCGTAACAATTCTAATAATTCCCTTAGACATATAAGATAGTTATCATTTACTATGATCCAGGTGCAATACAGGGAATGCCTTACCGGAATGATGAACGAGGAAGTGCATTAGATAAACATTATGTGGGCGCCATAAAAATCATCTCCCAAAATTGCTAACGAGCCAGTTAACCTTAAACATGAAACAAACTATATACATAACATATATATATATATATATATATATATATATATATATATATACGTAAAATAGAAAACATCACGTTTGAAAGTGGTAGTCTAAGAAATTAATCAATAGATATATCAAAATAACAAAATTACATTGAGGTAGCTTACTGACAGCTCTCTCTCTGCCTCTGTCTCTGTCTGTCTGTCTGTCTGTCTGTCTGTCTGTCTCTCTCTCTCTCTCTCTCTCTCTCTCTCTCTCTCTCTCTCTCTCTCTCTCCTAACGTTACTTGGCTGATGCAGGAGAGGCAAGTAGGTATAGAAGAATAGATAAACAATGATTATGATCTTGATGATAATGACAGATTCTGTTGTACTTATAATGACAGTTACTAATAATGATAAAGATTCGTAGAATATTAAAAAAAGTCAGTTAGATACCCAAAAAAACTGGAAAATATGTGACTTGATGCAATCACAGAGCTTGATAATGACCTTCAGATTCATAATATAGATAAATCTCACTCATCATGATAATGTCATGGCTTAAAAATATCCAAAAGTCGTGAAAACATATATCTAAACGCAAACAAACTGCAGCCATTATCATTTCACACACACACACACACACACACACACACACACACACACACACACACACACACACATAGGCTTTGAACTCTTACGATATCATGATAGTTGCATCCGTATTTTGATAGTCTGATAACAATGATCAATTCCCATTCATAGCTGGCATTAAGTCCTCGAGAACTGAGAACATAGTGTCTGAAAATAGCCATAACGTTGACTGGCAAATGACGTGAGGAAGGCTACTAGGACACTCTTGGAAGCGGCTGAGCAAAACTTTGCCCAAATTCGTTCATGGATAGAAAAGACGTGAGAAGTGAAACAAAGGCTTAAATCCTTTATCCAAATCGTACATGAATATTCAGATCCTCTGTCCGCTACCGATAAAAGCTCGAGTCCTGTATCCAAGTGGAACAGTTTCGAATCCTGTTTTCACGTGATGTAAAGATTTGTCAGGTTTCCCTCAAGGAGAAAGAAAGATATTCGAAAATAGATAACCACAGAAGGCTGATACGTGTCTCTATGTATCTTTATATGAAGGAAACAACCGAATCCATTATCGTATATTGCCTCAAGAAATATGATATCTATTCTGCTTTGAAATATCTATTTCGTCTATTCTCTGGAAGCGAGAAACGGAATTAGTTCATCTATTAGAATCTGAGGAAATGAATATTACAATTCCTTGTTCCATTTAGAATAATGGTCGGAAGGCTTTAATCAAATGCAGTTCGGGTTTAAACTGTATCTGTGAGAGTGGACTCTATGAGATAGCATGAGGGAGCCAGTCTTTAGTGTGGTGTATGAAAATGAAATTTCTGACGTCCTACATTTCAGTGGCCCAGAGAACAGACAAGAGCACCATTTAGGTTTCTGGTTTCCAGACACTGAGCCTCGTTTTCTTTTCGTGATCCAGAGAACCTGGAGACGCGTCTGGAAGGAACGGCAAGACTTTTAAAACACTGACAATGATGCTATTTTTCTTTAGTGTTTGCTGTTCATGACTGGTGCATTCGAAAGGGAATAATGATAATGAAAAAAGAACGAGTAGCTTAGTTTTGTTAGAGATGCTCTACCTCGAAGAAGCTAAGATAAACCCAGACTTACCCAAGGAAAAGGAGGGACCCATGCACTCGTTCTACGGTGGCGCTTATGCCCCTCTGCTTCGCAGCATCTGGTTTGGACGAGCCAATTGCGGGTCTACAATAGCAATTAAGCGGTTTGATGGAGGGTCGGTCGGGAGGAGGGGATGGTGAGGTAGGAGGAGAGGAGAGGCAGAAAGAAGAGATTATAACAATAGGAAGGACGTCTATCGGCAAAATAAGTGAATATAATCGAAGGCAAATTCATGGAATGGTTTACTATGAATAAGGGTTCACAATATTCTTTACAGTGGCGGAGGAAACGTGTGAGCAGTGGAGGAGTTAGTGCCATAGTCACTGGGGAGTGGTTTGGAAGGGGACCCACTTGAGACAAGGCAAGGGAACCGCGCCACCGTCACTGAAGAAGTACCACTGGGAAACGAAGGTGACACGAGAGCAAAGGACAATAATAGATGATCATAATAGAATGTTCTGCAGGGAAGGAAGTGATGGTGAAAGAAAGTAAGAAGTGATGGATGTTGAGGATACGGTTCAGGGAAGAAAGCTCTATACAGAAGGAACGATGAGGCATGGGAAAAAAAAGAGAAAGTACGTGATGTTAGAAATTAAGGCAAAACTTCTGAAAAGCTCATTACTTCCAAAAATCATGAACCTTCTATATGTAGATGTCAGTGTGCATGGCGGCCCATGGACAGACGCTGGTGTAGTCTAAAAGAACGTCAAAAGATAAATGTCACCACAGAAACAAAATGCCAAAGATTAAAGTCACGTAATGTTGAATTGATAACTTGAACTGGAAGAGGACACGGCAGTCATGATCAAGAAAATATTATGCAGGTATATTTTTGCTAGAACGTAACCTGGTTGCATGTAGTGAGAACATCTCTTTCTGTGGATGGAAATAAAACAAATTAACCAACCTGCCGCTACTTGGATGCGAACCTATTTATGTGAGCCAGACTGCAGGCGGTCCACTACACCACGGAGGTCCGTGCTAATATAAATCAACGCCAATATGAAGGACCAAATCCGAAAGACATCGAAACAAAACGAAGATTTCATAAAGTTTTTGAAAGCCTAACATCATACAGAGGACAGATGGACGAGAAAATAAAATTGAGATATGAGTGAGGTAGATCAGAGCTGATAATTCAGACTGAGGCTGATGCTGAAAGAATGACGAAGCAACGGAGCAAGAAGGAAGGTCATTTACAGCCATTTGTATCAATGATGGATCACCTGTAACAATTGGGGAGCAGGGCTAAATGTCGAAGTGACAGGGGGTCATGAATAAAGAAACGCTCCCTTCTCGTGTCTCGTAGACGGTAAGAATTATGCACAAAGGTGACATTATTGATGTCATTAATAATTTAAACTCCTGAAAAACAATGATAATCCGACAGCCAAACCATTGCTGAAAATAATTCCCATGAGAAATAATTACTTCTCAGATCCCATGGTGTCTAAATGACAAAGCTTATGTAGAATCAGGAAGGTAAATTATTAACCATATCCGCCATGTACCAGATTAAATATGTCATACCAGCAGGAATAATACAGGAGTCGCGGTCGACCTGGCATGAAGAGAAACGCATCACCAGCTGGGTCGAATCGTCTAACAACAGCCCCAGGAGAAAGGCCAGACCAAGCAGAGAGAACGTTCGTTAATTCTGCAGTGGTGCTTTATACAGCATTCATGACCAAATGTTTTCAGGGATTTTGAGGAAGAGCTGGACGATAAGGATATCCATTGCAAGTGATGTCTGTCATGTGTCGCGACGTTTATATATAATTATCAAGAGTATATAAACATCTTATGACCACATGTTCTTCTATAAAACAGTAGACACGAACCGCGAGGGAATGGCGTCCCAGTATATACCGCAGTTCAAGGGGTTTGTAAGATTAGGTTGTATTGTGCCCAAAACCAAACAAGGTTTTGGCGCCGACGAGATGTTTGTTGATGCTAAACAAGCCGTTGGTGCTAACAAGCTGCTGGTGTTAGCAAATTTCCACCCCCGTCTGATGGCTCATTCATTCCACCACTCCAAACGGTCAAAACACCTGGTATCGAAGTAACATCCAACTTAGAAACTCTGTGCTGTGTGATATGCGATTCTCTACCGCATCTTTTCTCTTCACATTTAGCCACTTCCTCGTGTTTATTCCATGTCCTCCTCGATGCTCTGTTGGGACTGGAGTGCTGATCAGAACGCACTGTGAACACCGTGAGAAAATCCACCTCACTGGCACAGAGCAGCTGGAGCCTCCTACCTACCCGACTGGTCTTCAAGCTCAGCCTCCTCCCTGCAGCCAGGGCCTCACAGTGGACGCCGGGGAACAGGAGGAACAACAGGCGACAGCCACAACAGCAGCAGCTTCGACTTGTTCCCTTCCTACTGATTCTGTCCTCTCCCTCTGTATTGGAAAATTCCTTCACGTCGGCCATAAGAGGAACGTGACGTGATGGTGACGGCCTCCTCCCTAGGCTGCCCAGCGCCTCCCTCACCACACACTCCCACTCCCTTGGCAATTTCCAGAGTCCCTTCACCTGACGTGATAATGCTCCTAGATCCGGGTCGACTCGTCGTGTGCTTGTCAAACATACCTCCATCTCATGTGCCTGAGTTTTAATATCAAGTTGCGCTTTAAATGCCTGACAGGAGGACGAGAGAAGAGTCACTCATTTGTCTTGCTGAAGCTGCAACACGTGTAGGCAATAGCTTCACCATGGCGCTGCTCCAGGGTGTGTGGAGTTATGTTTTTGTGTCACGGCATAACCTCAGTTCGCAAGTGAGGTTGGGCGGGCCTCCTCTCTGTCCTCATTCCCTCCTGCTAAGTCAGTCACTCGATAGATATTCTGACAGGGAAGACTGTTCCCTTAGATGCAATATTGGCTCGGAGACAACAGCTCTTTTCTGGAAAGGTTCACCCAAACTTCCGTCCGTTCAGTTTAAAACGAGAGCCAACAAGAACAAGTCTTGTCGACTCTGAATGTTTGTGTTGCTCTACTGACGGGGGGAAAGGGTCCAGGATCCTCTCACTCGTACCTCCCGTTGCTGACCAAGTCAACACAAGTTTGATAACTGTCAGTCCTTACCAGAAGCCATTTGTTTTCTTGCTTCTCAAAGCCACTTTTTTTCCCCATCCGTTGCCCGTGTGAATGACGTGTGGCTGTCTATCTTCATCTCTCAAAATCAAATTATTTTTTCTTTGTACTTCGAGAATATGGATGTAATTTTCTTGCTTATAGCATTACTACTTGCAGACGACATTTACTGGCAAATGATCAATTTGACACACAGCTGGTTCACTCAGCGGCTGAACCTCAGATGGATCACTCACTAGCTGAACCGCTGCCGGTTCACTCACCACCTAACCTGCAGCTGGGTCTCTGTCTAGCCCAAGCTGCTCGGGCGAACGAACGCAAAACCAAACAAGAAAGGAATGCCGGTCGTGATCGCTTTTGGAAAGCGACTCTGATTTCGAGTCAGGTTGAGGCCAGCAACTGAGACCTTGCCGGGGAATCTGGATCCCGCCCTTTACATCAGTCTGGACAGGAACGTTTGAATGACCATTCTGCTCGGGACAAAGAGCACCGAGTCCTCCTCTGCTCTACGGTTACGTGTCGTCCTATGCCGACTGCTCCGCAGTTCTCCTGACCTCAGATTTATCTCCTGAGACCTCTTCTTCGTCTGTGTCCATCCTACGTTTTATGACCTCTCCTACATGTGGTATCACTCTCTCATACGTACATCTTTTATGTCTTTCCTGTCGTCCCTGATGCCAGGAACTACCCAGGTATTTTGTGGGGTTGTCTCCGACCTGATCTTCCTTAAAGATTTCCTTTGGCTTGCGTCAGCGGTTAAGCCGAAGACCTTAATGGTTAAGACTCACGACATAACGGGATCAGTCATGGCAGACGAGGGACTGAGCCATCAGACTAAAGGCGTCATAGTCTTCCCGCTCCTTACAGAAGGCTCGGGGCTACGGCCATGTAGTCTCGTGTAGTCTACTACCCAACCACCATCATCTGTGTCATCGCCTGTTGACGACTCTCTAGGGCACCCACAGGCTTCCGTCTTGTTCGATTTCATTTCTACGCTATGAAAAATGCTTCGGAAGTTCGTGTGTACATCATCTTCCTGTCAACTTCATCTGCCTCCATCCAAATTTCATCTTTAAAATGTTGCTCACATGCAGACCCAGCCTTGCTAATAAGAGATTAATTATCTCTTTTTTTTCAGGAAGACATATATTCATTTGTTCTCTCTTTCGCTGTTAGTCTTCCCGCCTCTTCTTCTGTCTGTTTGTTTCCTCTGATTATTTCTCCCTCACTCTCTCCCTCACTGTTTCATTACCTTGTACACCAACTCTCACGGTACGGATAGTCACTACAATGACAACTCACACTACTGTGCTCTTCTCATCTCACTACACTTACTTTAGGCTGACCTATTACCTCTCTCTCTTTCTTTCTTTCTCTCTCTCTCTCTCTCTCTCTCTCTCTCTCTCTCTCTCTCTCTCTCTCTCTCTCTCTCTCTTTCTCTCTCTCTCTCCCACCTCCTCCTCCCTCTCACCCTCTCTGTTTCCTCTTTCTTAACGCTCTCGGTGTCGGGCGCCGTTCCAGAACTGTTGGCTGAGAGAGAGAGAGAGAGAGAGAGAGAGAGAGAGAGAGAGAGAGAGAGAGAGAGAGAGAGAGAGAGAGAGAGAGAGAGAGAGAGAGAGAGAGAGAGAGAGAGAGAGAGAGAGAGAGACCCCTAGTAAGCGGTCGTGAGGAGAAGCGTCTACTAGGGTAATATGGAGTGACACTTGCTCAGGAAATCCAGCAGAGCGTTGGACCAATTCCACTTATCCATCTTCACTATCGTCTTCCGGGAACGCCCCTGGCCGAGGGCGTGGCAGAGTGGTGGAAGGCCACACTCACGGGCCCTTCAACAACCACCCCCTCACCCCTGTGTTCTCCTCCTTGTCGTAAAACTAAATATTAAAAGAAAATTAACCACGACGCATGCGTTCCTCAGGTCAACGTACATCTCACTTCAGCGTTCAGTAGCGATGATGGACTCGAGCTTCGCAACACAGTAACATCACTAGAAGTCACCATTACCAGGTAAACTTCCAATAGGTAACGTGATAAACTCCCAAAAGGCAACGCGGTAAACTCCCAAAAGGCAACATAGTAAACTCCCAAAAAGCATCGTGGTAAACTCCCTAAAGGCAACGTGGTAGACTCCCAATAGGCAACGTGGTAAATTCCCAAAAGGCAACGTGGTAAAGTCCCTAAAGGTAACGTGGTAGACTCCCAAAAGGTAACATCCTGTTTCCCACGCTGTTTATGACTTACACAGCGAACATCACCCCTGCAGTAGGGAACACGTCTATGGTACATCTCTTATGCAGGCATCACCACACAAATAGTTCTCCGCAACAGAACAAGCACTCCTTGATGACACACACACATCTTGTACAGATTCTCTAGGTACATCCACACTCACCATCTACGAATATGAAATCAAACGTCAGCAAGTCAACAACTGTGGCACTGGGGGAGAGTGAAATGAAATCTATCGTTATGGTAATAATAGAGGGAAAGATCGGATTACAGCACCAGAGGAGGAGCTGTTAAATATCAAGCCACACGCTGACTTCTCGTGGTTTGAGAATTGCACGAGACAAGGTAACCTTGATAACCTTCGTACGGAAGGCAAAACTATGAGACGATCTAATAATGTAAAGAAAATCTACATATTCTTGTCCGTCATCTTTAACTCTGTTTCCACGCACGTCGGCTGGATCAAGTGTAGACAGCCATGATGAACGTTTAGTGGGAATTAATTTATCAGAAGGTGGGTCCCCGACACTGACCCCAGCCCGGAAGGCTGGTTGAAAGGCAGGGACGTCCACGAACCTGCTACACACAGGTAGAAAAATCAGAAACTCAATTATATATTATGAGGGAAAAGGTGATTTATGAATATTATGAGGGAAAAGGTGATTTATGAATATTATGATGGATTTATGATCATGTCTTGAAGAGGATCATGGTGGCTTCAACTCTCATGGAAAGGTTCAGTGAGTTGGTAACGTAATGACTATCCGCATGTGCGAGTTGGGATGCAAGATAGTGAGATAGAGAGCAAGAGGTGGTGAAATGGGCACAAACTGACAGACAAAGAAATTAAGGCGCCTTCTAGAGGAACATATAATTAATTTCTAATTAAGGAAGGCTGGGTCTGGATGTGAGCAACAAAGATGAAAAATGGATGGAGGCAGATGAAGTTGACAGGAAGATGGAGTACACACAAACTTCTGGAGCATTTTTCATGTAAGTGTAAAAATGAAATCAGACAAGACGAAGCCCGTGGGGGCCCCAGGAAGTCAACAGGTGTCGACTTGTTCTTGTTGGTTCTGGCTTAAAACTGAACGGATGGACGTTCCAGTAAACCTTTCCAAAAAAAAAAAAGAAAAAAAAAAGGGTTATTGCCTCAAAGCCAAAACTCTAAATATGGAAGCAGGATTTCTATCGAGTGTGTGACTTTGTAGGAATAGCTGAAGTCAGAGAGGAAGCCCACACAACCTCACGTACGGACTGAGCTCTTACTCATGTTGTTCGTGACATACAAACACAGCCCCATCCCCTGGCGAAGCATCAGATGTTGCGACTTTATCACACAACCGAGTTTCTTTTCCTTCATTCTCCTGTCAACCATGTAAGGCACAACCTGACCTAGAAACACAAACACAGAGATGGACATATATTTGACAAAGGCACTAGCTCGACCCGCCTGTAGGATAATTTCCACTTCAGATGAAGGAAGGGAGACTCGATATTGCCAAGGGGAGTGAGAGAGTGGTGAGGGAGGTGCATGGCTTCCTCTGGGAGGCCGTCACCATCATGTCACGTACCTCTTACGGCCGACGTGAAGGAATTCACCAATACAGGGAGATACAGAGGACTGGATCAGCGGGAAGGAAACAGGAACTGATGTTGCAGTTCTTTCTGCTGTGATTACTGCTGCTGCTGCTGCTGCTGCTGCAATACGGCACTCATTGTGAGGCCTAATTAAAGGAGAGTGGATGAGGTGAAGACCACTTGTGAGGACAGCCAGAACCCTTGTGTTAGTAAGGTGGATTCTTTCTTCGTGTTCACGGTTTGCGTTCTGAAAAATGCTTCAGTCTCAACAGTGTTGTAGCACTCATAACATTCCTCTTGATGTCCTACGCTCCCGTAGATCTATTTTCACGGAGGTGTGGTACATTTTCCTGGTCCCGAGGGCGTTTTCTTTGATCGTGTTTGTCAGTGCTGAGTCCCGATACCTCTTCCTCAAGCACCAATGTTTTCCCGGGATTCCTGGTGTATCTGTGGGCTACCATCTTAAGTCTTGGACTTGAGTATTTTTCGCTTTCGTTGACAGACGTCCTTCTCTTTACAGCCGTCTTTACTTAGAATAACCTGTTCACATTCACCATTTCTCTCTCTCATCCTTAGAATGTTGAGAGATATATCCACATCTCTCTTGTCCTTCTTGCCCTTCACATCCACGACCCTCAAGCTTCCCATGTCCATAATCCATTGTCCTCCTCGACCAATCCAGCTCCTGCCAGGGGCTCGACTCAGTATAATACTATGAATCCTACCTACTCTCCTCCTCCTGCCGCTCCTCGCTCACTACTACGTCAGAACTTCAGAGACTAGATCAGATTTTTCACTCCTTCCACATCAAGTTCCCCTGTCGGCAGCCAAACGCTGAGTGCAACAACCTTGTCCACAACTTTCTCTTCTTCATCTTATTCTTTTGGTGTTTATACTTTCCCAAACTCCTCCTGCCATCGACAGTATAGTGGTGAACCAAACAATACTCTTTAGAACTACGTTAAACAGTATCAAAGTAGGAATGTAACTTGTAGTTTTCTTCCTTCTACACCTCCAACAAGATTATTGAAAAACTGAAACAAATACCGATGAAAGAGACATATAGTGCTTCAGTTTATGTTCCTCTGGACGACCATTTCCAACGACTCTAAGCTTATATGTCCATAATGAGCGTCTACGCCTGCAGATACGCTTCTCGTGACTCTGTAATAGCGAGTATTACACTTCAGATGCGCCAATTTGTCTCCAGTCCGTAAGCTCAGAGGACCAGACACACACACACACACACACACACACACACACAGAGCCTATCCTCGAGCAAGCTGACGACCTCGCCATCACGATCGAGCTGACGACCTTACCATCACCGTCGAGCTGACGACCTCACCATCATCGTCGAGCTGACGACCTAACCATCACCGTCGAGCTGACGACTTCACCATCACCGTCGAGCTGACGACCTCACCATCACCGTCGAGACATGAGCGACTGAGTTAAGCAATGAAGATCATGAGAGAATGAACGACGGGAAACGAATGACTTGGTCATGAACGACGGGCCATGAACGACCAGCTTCCGGATAAGGACGACTTGAGCCTTCGGTCGAGAACGACCACAGTAACTGAACCTTCCCAAATCTCTGAACCTTCCCACTGTGTCTGAACTTTTCTACTGTCTGAACCTCACTACAGAGTCCAAACCTTCCCGTAGCGTCTGAACTTTCCTAGAATGCCTGAAGCTTGCCACAGTGTCTGAACCTTCCCAGAGTATCTGGACTCTGGCATAACATTTGAACCTTTCCTCAGTGGTTGAACCATCCCATAACGTTGAAACTTCCCACAATGTTACACCTTCTCATAGGCTCTGAACCTTTCCGCAAAGCATGAAAGCCTTTAGGAATCCCTCAAAAACATGCTTTAATCACTTACAGTATCCTTACAACTTACAGCTGAGATGTTAACTGTGCGAAGGAGCGTAACAAGTCCATCCCAGGGAACTAGAACACCTTCTTACACTGTTAGAAAGCCCATAGACTGGGCGGGGATCACAGTTTTTTGGAGAAATTATTTTCACACAACCGCATCATGACTCTATGTAACTGAGTCGGCTCATGTAAAGCCGACCGTACAGAAAGACTGATTTTTTTTTTAACTAGAATGTTCAAGTTCCCTTTTGTGTCATATAATCTGCTGAAACGCGAGGAACTGAGCCCTGTAGGAATACACGCTATCCTCATCAATAACTCCAGCGGCGGCCAAAGTACGGGAAGATCAGGATAATTCCATCTACGGCCAACAGATGGGGCGATCAACAGCTCACATCAGTTGCGCCCGGTCAACATCCTGTTGAGCTTATCGCAAAATATCAGCAACATCAACGGCTATAAACATGAACTTAAAAGTGTGCGGCCATATTCATTGTTCGCAGACGTCATTCACTACTCCATAGCAGCAGTAAGAGTGAGAATGTGTGCGTCAGAAGGTCATTTGTCAACCAAACAAACGCTTTGTGAGTATAAGTCGTGTCATCTGGCTTGAAATGTTTTGGTTCCATATTTACCATTTCTGCCACCAGAGAGGCGCATTTTCCTCCGAGTGGTTTATTTTTGAATGCTGTTTAATGCATCGGAGCTTCATAACGCCAGATGGTGGCAAATGACCAAAAAGCGGGTCATGGCGATATTATTCACAGGACATCCACAAGGGCTGGCTTGGATGCAGAGCTTACCAGCAAAATTCAAATCATACGGAGGAGATCCGTCTGTGATCTTGTTGACCCTCCAACTCCAGCACGAGCCACAGGCTGGTTGGTTGGTTGTTGTTTGCTTGGCTTTCAAGGCCAATTAACTGCCTTTAAGGCCGTCTAGATCAAGTTATAACCACCACCCATTTAATCTTTAATGCCTTCTACAGTTATTCAAGATAATTCAAAGACTACATACACCTTGGATATATATATATATATATATATATATATATATATATATATATATATATATATATATATATATATATATATATATATATGGCCATGTGAGCCCCAGTGTGGTGGACGTAAATCATTTTTTATCATCTGTTTAGGAGGGGAAACACAAGGGGCTGTGATGGAAGGTCTTCTTATTTCATAATTTCGTGAAACTTATTCCAAAATCCGCAAAAAAATATGCGTTTCAGAAAACAGGAACAAAAAGAAGCTATGGATATAATGCCTTATTCTGTACCCTCAGCAGCATCAACATGCATGATTTTGGGTCGAGTGAGACTTTGGGAGGAGTTCAGTATACAGGACACATGCCCTACCCTTGGGTGTGGCGGTATGGTCGTATGGTGGCGAGGCTGTGTTCCACTGCGGTATGAATCCCCTGGTGGGAGGAGGTGTATGATATAATGTACTTGATAACGGGAATCGTTCCTCGAGAGTGCTCTTCTCCCACTGTTCCATACCGTGTGTATCATGCCTTGTCCTTACCTTTCTTCACACACAGGTCGTTACTGAAGGGTAAAGAGTCTACCATCTCTTTCGACTATTCTCAAAATGCTCCATGATCCCAGACTGCCTTTTGAGGAACAGGGAAAACAAGGCATCAAACATGAATAGGTCTGGCTTTCCTTTGAAACTGAGGGAAAACAAAGCATTTAACATGAATGGGATTGGCTTCAAGGTAGACTCAAAATAGCAACGTAGTTTCCATTCTTATTCTTGCATGCCAAGCTGGGCTCCGTGGCATTCCATCGGCGTCAGATCTATATTGGAAAATACACGACAGGAACTCCGACGAAGGAAAGAAAAGAAAAACAATAACTGCTGTCAGTTCACAGCTGACAACACGAAGAAAAGAAACGAGATAAAAGAAACTGTAAAGTTAGCGCCAAGCGAGACGCCAGAAATATTTCATTCCTGACACGTTGTGTAGGTAGAAGGCGTAACACTCCAGGAGGTGAAAACGAAAGTGTTTTTTATCAAAATCAAATATATAGTTGTGTCTAAAGCTCCAGGGAAAACGGGGAAGTCTTCTACAGGTGACGACGAGGGAATTGATTCATTGATTAATCACACAGAGAATAACCTTCTATGTTTCTTGTTCAAGGTCATCAGACATGTTACCATGGATAAAGTTCAGAACTTCTTCATATCACTGGTGACGTCTGATTATTGTGTAGTACTGACACCTAAGATATGGTCCCTTGTGTGTTCTCGATTGTTTCCCGAGCTCACACCTCGTGACAGACGTTCATAATCAGGCAATTTCGTGTCATAGTGTCGGCTTGGCCTGAAGGACTCTGTTTACCGTGTACTGAGGCTACTCCTCGCTGGTATTTTGCTGTGAGGTAAACTTCACACCACTCGATACCCTTGATGGTACGACAGCCTTTGAACCCAGAGCCGTTCAAGACTTCACGAGCCGCTTGGAGAACCACAGCCATCTAGAGGCCCATAGCTACACGGGGGCTCATAATCAGCTTGGGCTGACAACTAAGTGGCTACTCACAGTCGTCCACAGTTGTGTTGGATCCACGGCCATCCCATAGTGACAAGGAGCACACAAGGTAAATAGGAGTACCTTGATTGCCTGGGGTTCCATCGCCTGCTGGGAGGCCACAGCCACCTAAAAAATCGCCTAAGGTGACTTTTGCCAACGATGGGCAACTGGCTTGGTGGAGATTATTGTCTGGAGGACCCGACTCCTTTAGTGACAGGAGATGGCCGGTCTCTGGTAGCCCATGGTATCTTCTGGTAGCCCACTGTAGCCTGAAGTAGCTTCTTGTATCTTCTAGTAGCCCCTGGTGTTCGCTTGTAGGCACCTTGGGTACGTTACTGCTATTGTAGCCTATATGGAAAAAATATATAGATCACTGACTCTGTTGGTAGGGGAAAGACGTGTTTGTGAGGTTCGTATGTCTTCTACCTCGTTGAGACGGCGGCTATACGTCTGTTCCCGTCACAGGAGATGTAGACTGGCAATATCTACAATGCTAATACGGTCTCGGGGAAGCTGAGGTCGACACCAGTGAAGGGGGAGGGGGAACCATATTCAAATGCAAATTTCAATTGCCATCGTTGCTTCTTATCGTGAACACCAGATGCTGAGTTGTATGGAGAGTAGTTTGTTGTCTGGTACAGCTTGAGGTCGTCAGGAAAGGACACAGGCTCTTGCCAGGAACTGGAGCAAACAATTCATGATATGTAAGACACGATCATCAACAACAGCCAGGGGTAAAAGAGATCCTGTAAACGGTTGTGTCTCTGGGAACTTTTCTGTTTACGTCGAGACCAAGTTACAGTCTACTGGAACGTCCCTCATGCAAGCGCCCTTGGTATAAGACTAGGACACCTCCTCACGTACCCCTGGCGCCTTTGAGACTACGTAGTGCGGCTGAATCCCCCTCAGCAATCTCCGGACCGGGGAATAGGGTGTCCAGCCAGACGTCGGGTTCAGTGGCCCAGTGGCTGTAAAGCTAGATTCCATCATCGCTAACTGAACTCCGGGGTGAGACGTTCGCTGACCCAGAGGAAACACGAACACAGTCGTTGATTGTTCTCAATATTTAGTTTAACGATAACAAGAGACAAAGTCAAGTCGAAGTCAAATGATACATTTCAATTATCTCTCGACAAACACTTCTGCTGATCACCAGGGAGTCAGTCTATTCATGTATGAGAATGTAATATGCACGTATTTCAGTTCATTTTCTTAAGCTAGAATTTGATCAGTAAAAAACAGAGAATTGTGTTTTCTATACGTCATAATTTTGCTACAGAATGTGAGTCATTATGTTCGTGCTACGATAAGTGAAAGGTTTCTTCATAGCTGTTTTCCTGCCGACTATTGTGATAGAGGAAGTGCTGAGTGGGGAGAAGCCTTCTGCCTCACTTTCCCGTCTCTCTCTCTCTCTCTCTCTCTCTCTCTCTCTCTCTCTCTCTCTCTCTCTCTCTCTCTCTCTCTCTCTCTCTCTCTCGTGTATATATATATATATATATATATAATCAAGCATTTATTCACATTATAAATTACTGTTACTATCGTTCAGCGGAGAAGCCTCCTCATATACCACCAGTTCCTTTGTGAATCTATCCTTGCCACTAAGCCACAAGCAGCGCCGGTATCTCCTGTTGCCAAGCCGGCTCTCTCTCTGGTCGTGCTATATGACCAATATAGCGACGACTGAATCCCAGATGGATGGGTGGTGTTTTGCCAGCATTTTACTCTGGCTTATTCTCCCGAGGGTTTAAAACCTCGTTCTGGACTAATGACTGGGGGTGTTGGATCTCTTTTTATATCCTTCATTCAAGAAAAAAAGAATATCTGTTAAGGCAGTTTAGCGCTTTCATAGTCAGTCACGGGTTCGGTGTAATGTATACTGCCTTTGGAAGAAATATCCTATTAGGTTAGGGAGAAGATTTAACTGCGATTTTATGAAGATCTTGAAGCGAGGCGGTTATGTGGGAGAGGTGGTAGGAGCTCGCGCACTCTCCTTGCAGGAGTGGTCAAGGATTGAAACTCCTTACGTATTCAGGCCAGGTGGCTGGCCAGTCTCCTGCAGAGATCTCTTTAGTGTGGCACAAGGATCGACCAGGGCAGTGAGCGTGAGGGGGTCGTCCTGGAGAGGTCTCTGCGACAGGGTACAAGTTGTTGTGAAGGTCGGTATAGCCGTGAGCACCTTGCCTTGGGGTCAACACAGCCATGAGTATCTTGCCTTGGGGTCAGCATAACCGTGAGCACCTAGCCTTGGGGTCAACACAGCCATGAGTATCTTGCCTTGGGATCAGCATAACCGTGAGAACCTTGCCTTGGGGTCAACACAGCCTTGAGTACCTTGCCTTGGGGTCAGCATAGCCGTGAGCATCTTGCCTTGGGGTCAACACAGCCTTGAGTATCTTGCCCTGGGGGTCAACACAGCCGTGAGCACCTTGCCTTGGGGTCAACACAGCCTTGAGTATCTTGTCTTGGGGTCAACAGAGCCTTGAGTATCTTGTCTTGGGGGTCAACACAGCCGTAAGCACCTTGCCTTGGGGTCAACACAGCCGTGAGCATCTCGGCCTGGGTCACGTCGATGCAGCAGCAGCAGCAGTGTTGCCACTCCCCTCGTGAAGATTTTCATCACCATCCACAACTCCGAGGAAATTTTGGCCTCATGAGATGGAGGAGAGAAAGAAGGAGAATGGAGGAAATGGAGAAGGGAAAGAAAGAGGTGCGTGATGATAGAAAAACGGTGTGTGTGTGTGTGTGTGTGTGTGTGTGTGTGTGTGTGTGATTAGTATTTGCGATTATTATGTGTGTCATAGGAAAGATTCTTACACTCGCGTTGCTCCGTCTCTAAATCTTGTACACATGTTTCATGTCTCTCCTCCTATGTATACATGCTTCCCCCACCATAGTCTAAGCCAGGTACAGGTTTATCGACCACCCCACGACGGGAGGATAAACACCTGGGTCGGGTGTGTGCCGAATGCCACGACCGGGATTTGAACCCGTTTTATAAGTTGTTGCAGCTTTTCCTCATCCCTTTTGTGGTTTGGCGACCCAAACTGGATTACACATTCAGGTTGTAGTCCTACTAGAGCATCGAATAGTGTCAGACATGTTTCTAGTGTCTTGTGGTCGAGGTCCCAAGCTATGAAACTTAGCATCCAGTTTCCTTTTTGACGAGAATTTGGAGGCATTAAGATATGAGACCTAGTTCCAGATCATTATCATATGTCAATAAACGAATGGAACCAAGAACCGACCCCTGCGGCACACCACTTGTTACGTTCGACCAGTCTGAGGCTTCGCCATTTAAAACTACAAATTGGTTCCTGTCGGTAAGACGTTCAGTAAACCATGCGCATATTTCAGCCAATATTTCTTGTTACTATAATTTACATAGCAGTCTCTTGTTTGGTGTATCATCAAGTGTACTTTGAGAGTTTGAATATAGTAAATCATAGGGTACTTCTTAAACCCCATTTGTCATGATAATGAGACTAGGAAAATTCGAGCGAATTTGTGAGACGAGATCTTTTGTGGTTGAGGCCATGCTGGTCGTCCGATATCATATTTCGGTCCTTTGGAAATGGTCACAATGTTACCAAGGGAAAGACAAGAGGCAAATTGGGCAGTAAGGCGCATTTCTGAATCATAGACTTAGTTTGGGATGATATTTGGCCATTTCTGGTCTTCCTGTACCCTACCTTGTGGTAGCAATTTGTTGAATATCATTATTATGGGAAATGTCTCTTACCATCTGACTTTTATCAAGAATCTTAGGTTTTGTTTAGAAGTGACAGTCGATTCATATGGTTTTCTTTGGTCTGTGTTTTCTCATAACTCTAAATTTCTGTTTCGTTTAAGTGTTCGTTGTCATCAGATCCTCGAAATATTTTCTTTGGGTTGAGGTATGGATGAATCATCTTCAACCGTGTGTAAACAGACGAAGGATTATTTAGTTATCAAGGCAATTTCTCTTGTCGTTATGTGATACTCTGCCATGTTCGGTTATTATTAATGGTCTTTCTGCATCATTTGCGGAAATTCTTTGTCATCACCTATTTGAAGAATTCTTTGAGTTTGTTTACAACATTTATGGTTATTCTTTTCCATGTTCACGTTCACTTTGACTTTAATCTTTTCACCCTTTTTTTCCCAACAGTTCTTGAGGATTCCATCGTTTTTCATTACTCTGAATTTTTTCATTCATATATTTTTTCTTTTGAAATAATAGGTCTTTCATTATTTCTTTATACATTCAGGCTGGTTTTCAGTTTATACTAACTCTTTTCATCATGTTTAGTACGTTCTTACTCTTATGAAATAATTTAGTTTTGGAAATAGTCCACATCTCTCCCACTCCATAAACATTAAGGAGTTTTATCCAGTTACAGTTGGTAATTTCCTGTCTAGCTAGCTTGCTTACTTTGCACCTACGCTGTTTTCAGCACAAACCAAAACACCAACGCCTGTCTTGTGCAAACGATCCTCTGTGACCAGCCTGTACCCAGCTATCATATTCTTTTTTCTATTACTTCTGCGAGTAAATGTTTATTCTCAGACTTCAACCCCATTTCTGGGACAGCATTAAAGCTCAGTTTCTCTGTTGATAACATATGAAAATCATCCCATTTCGCTCTGAAATAATGCGCCAAGCATTTACGTGCATCAAGCTAATTTTGTTTCGCTGTTCATGAAGGCATGGGAAATCATGTTGTCCGCGTCTAGTTTATATGATGATCGTTACTGGTATGTAATACTGGAACTATGCTTGTACGCAGTAGTGGGTATAGGAAGGAAGCTCGTCCACTTCTATCTGGTCCCGTGACCCCGATTTGAACTGCTTTGTACCCTGGGGAATGACCTCAATCTACCCATCCCTATTCCACCTCTTCTTTTCTTTTTTTTTTGCCCATCTCGTTCTCAACATCCGCCAGCTGACTTAGAGAGAGAGAGAGAGAGAGAGAGAGAGAGAGAGAGAGAGAGAGAGAGAGAGTAAAGTCAGTCAGTCACAGTGCCATAGAGAGAGAGAGAGAGAGAGAGAGAGAGAGAGAGAGAGAGAGAGA
The DNA here is from genome assembly GCF_036320965.1 of Panulirus ornatus. Lineage (NCBI taxonomy): Eukaryota > Metazoa > Arthropoda > Malacostraca > Decapoda > Palinuridae > Panulirus > Panulirus ornatus. The sequence goes on along the minus strand of NC_092281.1, from coordinate 21,580,946 downwards.
GAGAGAGAGAGAGAGAGAGTAAAGTCAGTCAGTCACAGTGCCACACCACCGCAGATGAGCCTATCCTTCTTCACGGATATTAAGAATATGGAAGTTCCTTTTGATGTCCTGGCAATATACATTCTTCTGATGTTTGTTTCTTTTGATGTTAAGGCAATATATATTCTGGGTATGTAAAACGACCCCGGGGATGACGAGGGACAAAAGCGGCCGCCAGTTTTAAGCCTTGAAGGTTGTGAGCGTCCACCTCTTGGGTCGGGACTTCTGTATTCATGGATTACCTGCGGTGTGAGAGTGCGTCAATTAAGACATTTAATTAGTATTTCTAATCACTGGCATAACCTGAGTGTTTCTTCTTTTTGCTTTGTCTTCGTCTTATATTTCCTGTTCCACCAAATATTCTCTAAAGTTGTTGGAAAGTTGTCCAGAAGAATAAATTGATAAACGAATGGAAACTGTTGATCAGTATCGTATGTTTCCGAGTATTGATCTTTAACGCTGAAGTGGCCGGGGGCGTCCATATCCAGGGTCCTCATGGATGGCCCTGTTAAGCCTACCAGGTAAGTACATGTCCGGGGACACGGCCCTCACTGATGAGTCTGACGAGCCTGCAAAGGGTGTTCAGTGTTCACGTCCGGGGACATGACCCTCACTGACGGGTCTGATGAGCCTACCATGAGTGACCATGTCCGGGGACATGACCCTCACTGACGGGTCTGATGAGCCTACCATGAGTGACCATGTCTGGGGACATGACCCTCACTGACGGGTCTGATACGTCTACCAGGTGTGTTTATGTTCTGGGACATTGCTCTCACTGACAGCCCTATAAAGGGGGTCGGACCTAACCTTAGATAATACCTGCCGTTACTGAGAATGACTGAAATGTATCAGTCTGCACACATTGCTCCTTCCACTAGTACCTGCGTCCCATCAATGCTGTCACTGGTCGATGCGTCCCGTAACTGCATTAACTGAGTTCCTTTACTGCCTTCACTGGTCACTGCGTCTCGTCACCGCCTTCACTGGTCACTGCGTCTCGTCACTGCCTTCACTGGTCACTGCGTCCCGTCACTGCCTTCACTGGTCACTGCGCCTCGTCACTGCCTTCATTGGTCACTGCGTCCCGTCACTGCCTTCACTGGTCACTGCGTCTCGTCACTGCCTTCACTGGTCACTGCGCCTCGTCACTGCCTTCATTGGTCACTGCGTCCCGTCACTGCCTTCACTGGTCACTGCGTCTCGTCACTGCCTTCACTGGTCACTGCGCCTCGTCACTGCCTTCACTGGTCACTGCGCCTCGTCACTGCCTTCACTGGTCACTGAGTCCCGGTACATCCCTCTCTCAACCCCCTCCTCCTCAGTCGCTTTACTCCACTTGTTATCAACGAGGTGAAATATGACATTAAAGGAACAGGTTGGTTGGTGGATTTCTACCAATCCCTTAACCTCCTCATCTTTCCATGGGACTGCCGAAAAGTTCCACAAGATCTGATATCCAGCGAGCAATATTTGTTCTACCGAGAAAGTATGATCTTAACCATTCAAATGTCTATGATCCACTATTTCTGTGCGACCGGATACACACATTAGTACAAAGCGTTCAAGCACGAGTGTGTGCACCCTTCACGCCATAAAATTTTGCAGGCTTGACCCTCTCTCCCATTTGTTTCCTTTTAAAACTTACTTCTCATAATCACATTATCAACAGACGCTGAGTTAGCTCCATAGGCTGTACTGGGAAAAAAAGGGGAAGAGGGGGGTGGGGGGGTCGTCGATATACGTCAGGGTTACGTCCGTCCACGAAGAAACACGCGATTTATAGCGAAATGACGTTTAAAGGGAAAATCTCCCCTTATAGGAAATACTGCGACTTGCTCGAAAGACGTTCTTGACAAGTGTCCAGCGAGACCTAACTGGCATGTACACGTGCGCACGTAAACCCATAATAGATGTGTATATATTCAACATACAACAATAACAAGATATGAAATAAGACAACGGCTTCATCATTCTCACCTTGGAAATGGATTGGCTGGGTTCGCTGCGTCGCATGGCTGTGCTCTCGCCATAATGCCGTCGGGATCTTGACGACGGTGGTCGGAGGCAAGCCACGATGGCGCGCAAATATCGACAACCCGTCCTCCACTTGTACTGCGCTTTATCACACCAATTTACGCGTCGGGAGTCACACTACTATTTTGCCTCATGCGAACACTAGACAACTTTCCACTGGCACTAGATTTTCCGCTGATGGTTGTAAGATTACGGGGATATAGCACGATACAGGTTTACTGGAGTACAGAGCGCTCACCATGTGTTTTACGCTATGAAAGGCGGAGGGCCTGCTCCCCCGCCTACCAACCCTCCACCACTGATTGTGGTTCCCTCTGTCGGTGATGGAAGGAAGCAATGGTTCATCATGCTCAAGGGATTACTAAATTCGCCAGTATCAACTCTTTATTTCTCTGTCTTTTAGGCCTCCAGTCACGAAAAGGTGAGCTTTAACGGGCCATCCTCTCTAAGGTTAAGCCACCCACCACCAACACTCACACACACACACACAACAATGACTCAGTCATAATCTGTAATCATAAACGTTTGAAATAAGATCTATTTACATGATTTTGCGTCATATGTTGAAGGAGGTTTGACGTTAAATAAATTTTTGTTATTCTGGAAGTACATTACAACATAAGGAGGAACCTGTAAGAATGATCTTAGTCGTGTTCGACCAGCAACAAGATTTGGTAAACAAATATACCATAATTTATTTGAATTATAAAGAAGTGAGATTTGTAGCAACTTCTGCTACTCTTATCTTTATTTCCATGGTAGATAGTTACGCTAGATATGCACCAACTGTAGAGTATAGTGGCAGACGAAGAAACTACTCAAGACCATCCGACGGTCGTTACCCAGTTGTGATCCTCTTTATTCCGATCCAACACTCTGGCTCAGTGTATCTCACGCAGTCAGGCAAATCCCAACAAATGCATTACTGTCTATCATGTGGCGACAAGAAGACTGCCTCATGCTACGCTACAATAACCTTAGCGAGGTGAAACCGTGACCAGTGTATGGTAAGAGCATACACCACACTGGTAGTCAGTCCACCTCCCACAACGCATAGCCTACAGTTCTTGAGACCGACCAGCCCCCACACCACTACAGCACCAGCCTCCCTACCAACACAGCAGCTGCACAGGTTAAACAGCCTCTCCCACCAGCACAGCAGCAGTCGCACAGACTGACCAGCCCTCACATCAACGTAGTAGCCACACAGAACGAAGAGCCTCCACGCCAGCACACCAGTAGCGCAGACCAAACAGCCTCCACATCAACAGAACAACAACAAAAATAGAGATAAGAATAAAGGGGACATATTCAGTACCGCCTTCAGACTTCTAAATCAAATTGACAACTTCAGTGGAAGAAGCCAAGTGTGCATACATAATAGGAGTAAAGATATGGTTCTTATATACAAGGTTAAGAGAGGGGGCAACACGAGTGTAAAACTCTCTCCCTGTAACACACGTAGTAATCACACACACACACACACACACACACACACACACACACATCAGACTTACAAGTAAGGGATGGCAAGCAGTGCCTGTAATCAAAGGAATCGATGAAAGCAATGCTAAAGAGGAGGTTGAATTTAGGAAGGCTGGTGACTGGTGTCAGGGGTAAGATGTGAACGACGGAGGGGAAACTGGATAAGAATCTGGAGAAAGCGAGGGAAACAGCAAAGTATCGCAAGCATGAAAGGGAGGCTCAAGGGAAACTGACGAGAAAATCTAGAGAAATGGAGAGGTAGAAGGGGAAGAATTGAGACGGTGGTAGATAAAGTAGAAGGAGTGGTGAACGGAGCGAAAGTGTCGTTTGCTTTAGACGATAAGGGAAGCCTGAAATTCGTGTTTTTTTTTTTTTTTTAAAGGAAAATGAGATGAGGGAGGAGCCCGCAACGATTGAATAGAACATGGGTGGAATGAGGTTGACGACGGGAGGAATTTCGCTGATTATTATAATCTGTGACGGAGGAGGAAAGAGATCAAAGAGAGGGAGAGGAGAACGGAAAAGATCCTGAAGGATGGGAAGGATTAACAATGACAAGGATGATACCGGCTCCTTAGTTCTAGGATTAGAATTATATCCACAAACTCATGATAGTATAAGACACTAAGGACCCAGCGTCCAGTAGTTCCTGTCTCTATGATCTCCATATCTTGACTGTAAGGTCTGGTACATTGTTAGTACTGCCAGACACTTTAGAGCTATTGAGCAGAACTGACCAGCTCAGGACGAACCTACCTCACTCTTTTTTTTTTCAAATTAGGGACATTGTTGCCAGTCCAGTCATAGATTACGTTCCAATAACGTTTCTCTTATAGATGATGTTAACAGTGAATTGGACATGAGAATACTTCAATCGCTACATATCAAATGACTTAAATCTGGGTCAAATATCAATAACACAGCCATACCATTGAATACAAAAAGGATAAACCTGAATTACATTAGTGTCCCTCCCAAAAGTAACATGACGTATTCTGCTATTTCTACGATTACAATATTCCTATTCTAACTAGATTTATTCTTTGCAGATAAAAGATACTAATTTGTTATATGTATCAAATACTTGTACGAAATGTGAAGTGCATTTGTGCTGTCCTTTTTTTTTTTTTAACCAGTTTTTGTAGTTTTGCTGAAACATATGAAGGAATCTCGGTTCGAAACAACGACCAAGAAAACGAGTCATTAACTCAGTTCTCAGTATCGAAGCAGACGTTGTGGTTAGCAGACGTTTGTCAAAGCCTAGAAAATTCACAGCTGCCTTCTACTGAAAGGATATTCTGTGAAATTTTGTAAGTGTGTTTAATCCATTATCTAATAATTGTAGATTAGAGAAATTTTTAGAAAACTTTTAACTAATTCTCTTGTGTAAACTCTTTTGTTTACATAGTGAGGATACCCTTTATACTAAGGAGAACTTGTGGTTGTTTTGTGGTGTTTGAATATTTTACGAAATGTAGTTTGATTTAAAGTTGTTGTATGCTTATATAGATGGTATAACTTCAGAGGTACTAGAATTACGTGACGAGAGAGGAAAAAGTTATAGCTCTGTGAATGCAATTACTAAAACGGGACGTTCGTTAAGGTAAAGAGCCAATGATTGTTTCTATGTTGTTGTTCGGAAAGATATAGACACCGAAGAAGTTGAAGGAATAGGGAAGGGTAGTGGCGTAATGACTACATGTATATTGTGATCTAGGGAGATAGCTATATTAAATGAAGAAGGTTTTTGAGAAGTAACTGGTTGTAAAAGTCGTAATAGGGAACAGGCTAATGGTTGTTAGAGCTGTGCATGTAACCCATATTGGAAATAATGGGAGAACGAGAAATGAATACAAGAGGAAGAGGAGGAATGATAAGAGCTGCTCAAGGGTGTTTATACAGAAACAGAAGGGATATATATCCGATTATGCCGGATGATGATAACGGAGGAATTAACGGGTTAATTGGGATTTAGAATGGACTGCAGGAAAGGGAGGTACTAAAGAACACTTCCTTTTTCAACTAAGCAGGAGCATTAATCGCACTGGTGTATTCTGCAACCCTCCAGAGGGCATGAGCCATATGTGTTGGAGTTTTGTGTTTACACAACTAGCGTTGGAGGTTGAGAATACTGCGTACCCACACTTGAGTTCACGTGAGTGGTCGTGTTACGATAGTGACGGTGGTTTATGTTGCTGGCAGAAGTATATTCCCAGGAGTGGTGACATCTAGGGAAATTAATAGCGAAAAATATATAGTTCGGGGAATTAAATAGCGGTAGGTAAATTCCTATAGTGTGCAAATTGGAGGGAGTGTTCTGGATTAAGGTGAGGGTGAGTATGGTTATTGCGGAGGTCCGTAACGGAAAGAGGATTTTAAAGTACTACAAGGAAATGTTATGAATATAAAGATGTGGTTTAATTAGAGATTAAAAGAAGTGAATATAGATAGAAACGTGTTAAGAAGTCGGAAAATCCCATTGGAATGGCTGTCAGGAGAGCTCATTAAGTAAAGATATTTATGCAATGATTAAGAAGGTGGTGGTGGAGGAGGAGCAGGAGGAGGAGGAGACAATGGGCTTCCGTAGATAGGGTTAAGGATAATTCGAAAATGCTTCGTGATTTCTATAGTGGAAAAGTTGATGAATGTTTATGAAAATTATTACAAAAACGTTTAATTAAAGGAGAACGTTTAGAGAAAGGGGTGGAGGGAGGGGGAAGAAATATGTGAATTGATAAACGACACAGAGTTCATTATCTTTATTTGTTTATATGTGAGCTTAAATCAAGTTCTTAATTTATCGACCAACCCTTAGGGGAGGATAATCAACTGGATTGACTGTGGACAGACCACCTCGACCAGAATTCGAAACAAAGTGGACTCTTACCCCTGGCGGGGGGCCGGTGAATGTGCCACGTCCGGCAACGCTAACCGATACACCACACAGGATGCAGCCTGGATACAACTGTAAGTATTAAGTAAGACACTATTGAATTGTTGAATGATGGAGATAAGGTTAAATCCTCTTGATAAACTGAATACTTGCGTGGATATTGAGGGAGTAGCCGCCGAAATGTGATGAGCTCGTAAAGATCATATCCAGAGAACTGGTAGTTGTCCAGTAGGAGTGGATATGGGCAGGACCTGGTTCACTGTACAAGGGAAGAGGCTGAGATGAATCTCTGAACTCCAGACCAGTGTTGTTGACAAGCGTATTATGTAAGATATTAGGGAATAAGAGATAGTTCGAAGAGAAATCTTCAGAGGTCTGGATTATATTAAAGTTTTGAGTGATGGGGTGTTTGCATTGGGAGGTGGGAGGTTATATGGCTCGTTGACCTGGTGAATATCCCATCTAAGACAGACGTATGTGCTGTTTAGGCATGACCGCTTGCCCCTCGTGCAAGTACCTTCTCTGGCCTCATTTCCCTCGCTTCCGACAGTTCCTCCTTCCTTGCTCACGGCATCTGTACCGTCGGGGGAATGTCCTCTCCACTGTCACCACCGTAACGATGGACATTCCTGGCGTGACGGGAAAGGTGGGGGGATGGTGTTACTTCCCTTCATCTACTTTCTCACTTACTTTTCTCTGCTGGTTTCCGTTTTCTAATTTCTTTTGCCTCATCTAAATCCACGTCTTGTCGCAGTGATTCCTCACACACCCCCTGGCAAATGCAAGCCTTATAGCCAGGCATCAGGGTTTCACCTACAGTAACAGAGAATGCGTCGTTGCAACCGATGGGGGAAAACTAGAACTCAAGAGTTTTGTGTTCAACTTGCCTCGTAGCCAACTTTTATATTTCCGTCACAAGGTGAGCATTCAAAGAAAAGTCGTCTCGAAAATATCATTTCCAAGAAAACTCGCGAGGTTGAGAGACATCTGCTTCAGCACCACTAACCCCTTCCTCCCCTCCCCTTCCCCCTCCCTGAAGCCTCACAACAACAAAACTTTTTCAAGATAGTTGTTGCGGAAACTGTCTGGACAACACGGATGTGTGCCACTGTTTGGCTGGGGGTGTTGTCCTCCTGCAAGACAGCGGCGCCCGACAAAGGCCTCGCCTCTCTCGTGTGACATTTGCTACGAAAGTTCATATTTCGTGTACGGGCGTCGGGAGGAGGTGTGCCGAGTGGTGTGGAGGAGGGAGGGTTTGTGTGATTGGGGGGGTAGTGAAGGTGGTGAAGGCCTGTAGGAGGTTGCCAGAAGGGCGATGCTAGTGTAGAGAGCCAAGTAGAGGGTATTGTATGGAGGGTATTGTATGGAGGGTATTGTATGGAGGGTATTGTATGGAGGGTATTGTATGGAGGGTATTGTATGGAGGGTATTGTATGGAGGGTATTGTATGGAGGGTATTGTATGGAGGGTATTGTATGGGGGTATTGTATGGAGGGTATTGTATGGAGGGTATTGTATGGAGGGTATTGTATGGAGGGTATTGTATGGAGGGTATTGTATGGAGGGTACTGTGTGGGGGGTATTGTATGGAGGGTATTGTATAGGTGGTACTGGGCGGAGAGTACTGTAAGGAGGGTAATGTATGGAGGGTACTGTACGGAGGGTACTGTCTGAAGAGGACTGTAAGGAGGTATACTATGTACGAAAACCAAAATCTGTGTGAGCAGACCGTACAATGAACTCACAAGCGCGAGGTTTCACGGCAGAGTAACCTCTGTGAGCCTAAATATATAAGCCTTACTGAAAGCCTTTATCATCACTATCCCAGATCCCGACTAAAATCATCTCGTCATAGAGTCTCACTATGAAGGGAAAACAAAAACGAAAACACTGTCTCGTCCCTCGAAATGAACGTCCCTCTGAGTGAGACTCTTCATGAACAGTTGATTCCAACCGAGGAGTTTCCGAGACCCAGGCTATTGCACCGCCTTCAGTCGCTCGACGCGCCCGCCAGGTCAGCCGAACACATCCATCAATACTTTTCTCGTCCCTCTTGTCCTCGTCCGTAACATTACACCCAGTGTCTGTGTGTGTGTCTCTCTCTCTCTCCCCCTCGAGCCAAACTCTCTCTCTCTCTCTCTCTCTCTCTCTCTCTCTCTCTCTCTCTCTCTCTCCTATTGACAGAATCTAAACTTTCCTCGGTTCTCCCACTCAGCATTTCAACTCCCTTTTTTTTTTTTTATCATGTCAGTAGTTTCCTCGCGTCTCTCATTCATGTTTAACTCTTTGCATGTCACACACTCCTGTAAAGACGCAATCCAACACTTCCCTGACAGAGTGTTTGTTTGTGTCTCAGGTGCTCGCTCTGGCGTCTCCTGTCATGTCCCGCGCCGAAAAGATATTGACTGTGACCCTGTTATCTATTGTTGTTGTGTTTTCATGCGTTCGCAGTACTATGCAGTGTACTGGCCTCATGACTTCGCTCTTAGCCTTCGCCTGCGTTCTGCAAGCTTCGTCATATTATTACAAGAGGATCATTTAAGTCCTTGCTGACCTTATGTCACAGAATATCATTTCAAACTGACGTACACAGACACCACGTTGCTATAAAGACAAAAGTATTGTATCATATCCTGGTTAATTTCTCTTCCGACGTAAGATTTTATGCTGTAGGCGTGTGTGATGAAGGAATCTATACTTTGATTTGCCATGGGCAGAAGTATGCTCCAACTGTGGCCTTTTCGACTGAAAGGTCAAGTGAAGAGTATGATGGAAAAATGAAGTAGAAGAAAGAGAAATATATGTTCTTACGTATGTGTATGTGTAGAAGTAAGTACATATGTACTGCAGGTATGTCTCCTGTTGCATGCGGATGTTTGGAAGTACTTACGGGGTTTTCTGTCATTTTCAACCAACTTTGTTCATCTTCAAGATGACTCTCCATATTAAGAGTTATCTAGACAGAGGTTCTTCCTCTGTAGGCTATATTGCACCAGCTCACATGGGATGCAGTAAAGGAGGCCCACAGCTAAAGAAGACCTCCCCTGAGGTCTTCCTTCCGTAGGTTCTTCCTGTAGCGGCTACAGGAAGAGTTTCATACCACGGTTCCCCAGGATGATGGTCTCTCATTAGAGGTCCTTCCTTTATATGGATCCTTTGTGTCCCACAGGAGATGCCCTGCAGGACTTGCCTAGCTAAAGGAGGAGTGAGGCGCTTGAAGCAAGGTGGATACAGAGTGAGAAATGAACCTGCAACAGATCCCATGTTGGTGGTGATCTCTCGTTGGTGCAGAGGTAACAAGCTGCATATCCCAGGTTGGTGTAGATCCCATTATGGTACAGGTTACGTGTTGACGTCAAATCCCTGTTAGTTCTGGTACTATGATGAAAGTTCCTTCAAGATCATTCTAGTTCGGTGTTGGTGTTGTTCCCATGTAGGTGCATGTCCCATGTTGGATTAGGTATCATATTACCAGTAATGCCATGTTGACGCAGATCCTATGTTGGCGATGCGGTAACTCCATCTTGATGCTGATTCTATGTGGACACATAATTCAAACTGTAGATTTCGTGGTGAAATCTCCCTTGTTGATACTGGGACGAGAGTTGACGTCGGGGTAAAATCCTCCGCTGGCATGATTTACATTTCGGTATGATTCTCAGATCGGCAGAGGACATGTTGGTGCAGATCCCAAGTTAAAGCGGATCCTTTGTTCTCGCAGGTAACATGATGGTGCTTGAGCCCATGTTGACGCACGTCACTGAGATAGACGATCGAGTGTGTGACGCCATCGCCAGCCTGGCTCAGCACCAGTGAAGTCCATGTCTCTCCCCAAACATCCTTTGCATCCACAGTGGTTTCTGTTGGGGGTAATTTCCCTTGACTTATCAGCAGTAGAAGACCAACATGACCCCCTTCATCCACCACTGGGAATCAATCTAATAAATACATACATACCATTTTCCGCATCACATTCTCATATATATATATATATATATATATATATATATATATATATATATATATATATATATATATATATATTCCTATGAGTCCACAGGGAAAATGAAACACGAAAAGTTCCCAAGTGCACTTTCGTGTAATAATCACATCATCAGGGGAGACACAAGAGAGAAATATAACAGTCAGTTGATATACATCGAAGAGACGAAGCTAGGACGCCATATATATATATATATATATATATATATATATATATATATATATATATATATATATATATATATATATGTATATATATATATATATGTATATATATATATCTTCTTCACGTCGTTGCTTTGAGAAAAAGAATCGACAATTTTGGTCTGTGAAAGTGAGGCTTAACTATCCTTGCTCTAAACCGGCGAGTCATTAAAACGCTATTCAACCCGAAATAAAACGTATTCAAACCAAATTACTCTCATACAGTACATCATCATCATCACCATCTTTAAAAGCGCTGCTGTGTGTATAACCCCGCGCGGCGCGGACCGACAGCCCTCGCTAAAGACGCATCTCTTAATGACGTTCAGGTCACGTCTTCACTTGTCTGCTAACTCGGCGGGCATCTGATCCTGAGGTGATGGTTTTAAGTCTTCTTTTGTTCTCGGGCTGCACCAGCACCAGCAGCAGCATCTACCTCCTCCTCCTCCTCCTCCTCCTCCGTAGCTGGGGAAGTCAAAGAACACCCGGGTATCAAGAAAAGTTATTTCCAATTTAAGTTTTTACGTCAAAAGAGACGCGTTTCGCGGTTACAGCGCCTCTCGCAGCTGATGAGTTCAGTGTGTGTGTGTGAGTGTGGGGTAACAGCGTTTTGTATTGGCCGAGCTCCAGGTTAAATGTTTAGAAGCCTTGTACATCTTTATTGGACGAGTGTGGAGTACCTGGTGATGATGGAGGTTGGTTCATCCCATTGACGATAGCATCTTGTGACCGTTGGTTACGCCTTGTGACGAATGTTACACTTTGTGACGGTGGTTGCACCTTGTGACATGTGGCTACATCTTGAGAGGAGGTAGTTACACCTTTTGGCGGGTGGTTACACCCTGTAACAGCCAATACACCTCGGGAGGATGGTTCACTACTCGTTCGAACACAGATCCAACACACAAGTCGGTGAGGCTTCGAAGTAAGTTATGTAGTATAACAGACCATCATGTATATCTCCCCGTGAGTGATCTATGTATTCGCATGATCCAGAACTTAAAAAGACGTAATGGTCGATCTCTGTCGACATCATATGCTGAAATGATGACCCCAAACCACAAATTATTTTCACCAAAGCGGTGTAAATGATGACCCCCCCCCCCCCAGAAATCATTTACACCAAAGCTGCGTAAATGATTTGAGGACGAGTAAGTTGTGGGTGGATTTAAGGGGTGGAGGGGGGCTTCGGAAATCTTTTACTCAGTTTTTTGGGGGTGTGGGGGTGAGGTGGGGTGGTTGGGGGGATGAGACTCTTCCTGACTGACTGCCCTCGTCCAGGGGACACGTCCCGGCCAGAGATTTACCCCGGTAGGGTGCCAGGCTGCTCGGGGATGCGACGCGCCATCTATGAAGTGAAAGGGAAGGTAAATTTATGCAAAGTGACACTCTACAGACGGGGCGCTTATTATATATACATATATATATATATATATATATATATATATATATATATATATATATATATATATATATATATATGGCGAATAGTATGAAGGAAAGAATATATATATATATATATATATACATGTGTATATACATACATGTATATATATATATATATATATATATATATATATATATATATATATATATATATATATATATATATATATATATATCTGGGAGTGGATCTAGCAGCGGATGGAACCATGGAAGCGGAAGTGGATCATAGGGTGGGGGAGGGGGCGAAAATCCTGGGAGCCTTGAAGAATGTGTGGAAGTCGAGAACATTATCTCGGAAAGCAAAAATGGGTATGTTTGAAGGAATAGTGGTTCCAACAATGTTGTATGGTTGCGAGGCGTGGGCTATGGATAGAGTTGTGTGCAGGAGGATGGATGTGCTGGAAATGAGATGTTTGAGGACAATGTGTGGTGTGAGGTGGTTTGATCGAGTAAGTAACGTAAGGGTAAGAGAGATATGTGGAAATAAAAAGAGCGTGGTTGAGAGAGCAGAAGAGGATGTTTTGAAATGGTTTGGGCACATGGAGAGAATGAGTGAGGAAAGATTGACCAAGAGGATATATGTGTCGGAGGTGGAGGGAACGAGGAGAAGTGGGAGACCAAATTGGAGGTGGAAAGATGGAGTGAAAAAGATTTTGTGTGATCGGGGCCTGAACATGCAGGAGGGTGAAAGGAGGGCAAGGAATAGAGTGAATTGGATCGATGTGGTATACCGGGGTTGACGTGCTGTCAATGGATTGAATCAGGGCATGTGAAGCGTCTGGGGTAAACCATGGAAAGCTGTGTAGGTATGTATATTTGCGTGTGTGGACTTGTATGTATATACATGTGTATGGGGGTGGGTTGGGCCATTTCTTTCGTCTGTTTCCTTGCGCTACCTCGCAAACGCGGGAGACAGCGACAAAGCAAAAAAAAATAAAATATATATATATATATATATATATATATATATATATATATATATATATATATATATATATATATACATATATATATATATATATATATATATATGATCCCTGGGGATAGGGGATTAAGAATACTTCCCACGTATTCCCTGCGTGTCGTAGAAGGCGACTAAAAGGGGAGGGAGCGGGGGGCTGGAAATCCTCCCCTCTCGTTTTTTTTTTTTTCCAAAAGAAGGAACAGAGAATTGGGCCAGGTGAGGGTATTCCCTCAAAGGCCCAGTCCTCTGTTCTTAATGCTACCTCGCTAACGCGGGAAATGGCGAATAGTTTAAAAGAAAAATATATATATATATATATATACACATGTATATATATGTATATATATATATATATATATATATATATATATATATATATATATATATATATATATTTTTTTTTTTTTTTTTTTTTTTTTTTTTTTTATACTTTGTCGCTGTCTCCCGCGTTTGCGAGGTAGCGCAAGGAAACAGACGAAAGAAATGGCCCAACCCCCCCCCATACACATGTACATATACACGTCCACACACGCAAATATACATACCTACACAGCTTTCCATGGTTTACCCCAGACGCTTCACATGCCTTGCTTCAATCCACTGACAGCACGTCAACCCCTGTATACCACATGACTCCAATTCACTCTATTCTTGCCCTCCTTTCACCCTCCTGCATGTTCAGGCCCCGATCACACAAAATCTTTTTCACTCCATCTTTCCACCTCCAATTTGGTCTCCCTCTTCTCCTCGTTCCCTCCACCTCCGACACATATATCCTCTTGGTCAATCTCTCCTCACTCATTCTCTCCATGTGCCCAAACCATTTCAAAACACCCTCTTCTGCTCTCTCAACCACGCTCTTTTTATTTCCACACATCTCTCTTACCCTTACGTTACTTACTCGATCAAACCACCTCACACCACACATTGTCCTCAAACATCTCATTTCCAGCACATCCATCCTCCTGCGCACATCTCTATCCATAGCCCACGCCTCGCAACCATACAACATTGTTGGAACCACTATTCCCTCAAACATACCCATTTTTGCTTTCCGAGATAATGTTCTCGACTTCCACACATTTTTCAAGGCTCCCAAAATTTTCGCCCCCTCCCCCACCCTATGATCCACTTCCGCTTCCATGGTTCCATCCGCTGACAGATCCACTCCCAGATATCTAAAACACTTCACTTCCTCCAGTTTTTCTCCATTCAAACTCACCTCCCAATTGACTTGACCCTCACCCCTACTGTACCTAATAACCTTGCTCTTATTCACATTTACTCTCAACTTTCTTCTTCCACACACTTTACCAAACTCAGTCACCAGCTTCTGCAGTTTCTCACATGAATCAGCCACCAGCGCTGTATCATCAGCGAACAACAACTGACTCACTTCCCAAGCTCTCTCATCCCCAACAGACTTCATACTTGCCCCTCTTTCCAGGACTCTTGCATTTACCTCCCTTACAACCCCATCCATAAACAAATTAAACAACCATGGAGACATCACACACCCCTGCCGCAAACCTACATTCACTGAGAACCAATCACTTTCCTCTCTTCCTACACGTACACATGCCTTACATCCTCGATAAAAACTTTTCACTGCTTCTAACAACTTGCCTCCCACACCATATATTCTTAATACCTTCCATATATATATATATATATATATATATATATATATATATATATATCCTCCCCTCCCTTTTATATATATATATATATATATATATATATATATATATATATTTTTTTTTTTTTTTTTTTTTTTTTTTTCTTTTGCTGTCTCCATCTCCCGTACTCGTTTTTTTCTCTTAGGTTGCCCGTTTTCTGTCATAATTTGCTACCGTATTGGGGAGTCTACGGAAGCGTCTGGGGGAAAACTTTTCACCGCTTTATCGTGGAATTATGATAAGCACGTCAGCCAGTATACAGTAGAGTAAAAGCTGCTAAGTAGTAAAAGTATTACGAGGTTTTATACAGAAGGAATAAAACTTATATTTCAAAGTTTGTTCATATATATATATATATATATATATATATATATATATATATATATATATATATATATATATATATATATAAATTATCCCTGGGGATAGGGGAGAAAGAATACTTCCCACGTATTCCCTGCGTGTCGTAGAAGGCGACGAAAAGGGGAGGGAGCGGGGGGCTGGAAGTCCTCCCCTCTTGTTTTTTTTTTTTTTTTAACTTTCCAAGAGATGGAACAGAGAAGGGGGCCAGGTGAGGATATTCCCTCAGAGGCCCAGTCCTCTGTTCTTAACGCTACCTTGCTAATGCGGGAAATGGCGAATAGTTTGAAAGAAAAGAAAAAATATATATTTCAAGAATAGTTGAATCATAGAACTTCAGGACTCGCCTTTACGCAGCTACCACAGCTTCGAGGCTGCGTTACAATCAGTAGCAGGGGAGTGAAAAGTTCTTTAACGAAATTGTACTTTTTCTTTTTCCTCTCACTGACGTTGAAACAACGTCACCGACTCTCTATTTGTGCACTCTCTGCCTTTAATATTCATATTGTTCGCCATTTCCCGCGTTAGCGAGGTAGCGTTAAGAACAGAGGACTGAGCCTTTGAGGGAATATCCTCACTTGGCCCCCTTCTCTGTTCCTTCTTTTGGAAAATCAAAAACGAGAGGAGAGGATTTCCAGCCCCCTGCTCTCTACCCTATTCGTCGCCTTCTACGACATGTAGGGAATACGTGGGAAGTATTCTTTCTCCCCTATCCCCAGGGATAATTTATATATATATATATATATATATATATATATATATATATTTCGCGTTTGTGTGTACTTTGTCCTCACTACCTGGCTGGCGCTAACACCTTAATCTAATTCCTTATGTACCACGAGAGAGAAACTGTTTTTTTCCTTATACATAGAAACCCTCGGAATGAATAGGTCTAGAACATTATTTCCACCCAGGCTTTTATATACAGAAGCCATTGAAAAAAAATACATTAATAGAAACCTTGATTCTAATCTTTTAACTTATTTAGAGGAAGAAAAAAAAAAAAGAGAGAAGTCGTGTGAATAAAAGAATGAAAAGGAACAGGTTTTTCAAGTTTTATCTCGTGGAACAAATTACGAGAATGGCTGGTGGTGGTGGAGGTGGTGGTGGAATATATGATTAAGAGTGATAAAAGATTTCGGTAAAATATTACTTTTAAGTCTACACACACACACACACACACACACACACACACACACACACACACACACACACAGTGAGGGGGAGAAAAAGGACAACTTTCTCTTTCTCAAACTTATGAAGGAAATAGTTTGTAGCCTTCCAAGGGTAGTGTAGGGAGGAGGTAGACCTTCCAGGTCCTCCTTAAGGGTAACGTGGGTAGCAGCAGGAGGTGGTGAGGTGTGGCTTCAGACCAACCCAACCTCACACACACACACACACACACACACACACACACACACACACACACACATACACACACACACACTCCAGCACTATCAAACGACCTGTCCTTTACTACCGATACTTTCTGAAGCACACCATACGACCCCTGAACCACCTTCACGTGACCCATCCCCCTCCACCACCACCTCTTCAAGAACACTGCACCACCTTCAGACGACCCTTCACCACCTCCTACATGATGACTCTACCACCACCATACCATTCTCGAGATCCCTCCAACGCTTTCAAACGATTCCCTTCTCTAAGCCACGCGACTCCTTCACCAACGCCTGTACGATCCTCCACTAGCATTACGACCTTCCACCACCCACATACGACCTTCCACCATCACCACTACGATCTTCCACCACCCACATACGACCCTTCACCAGTAGTACGATTCTCCACCACCCACATACGACCCTCCATCACCAGTACACCAGTACGACCTTCCACCACCCACATACGACCCCCCACCATCAACGCCACTCACATGATCCTCTACTTCCCAGACGACCTCTACCGCCCACAGTATACCCTCACCGTTCACTTGAATAGCATCAGTGTGACCACCACGACCTTCCACGACTCACACGACCCTTCAACATTCGCACAAGCCACACAGATCAGCCCAGGCTACCCCTGCACTACGCATGCACGCGTCCTCCTTTAAAAAGCTGCAGCTAAACCTCTTTTTCTCCATTATACGCAGTGGCCGAAATTAGATCAACAAGTCTTTTCCATTCGTTCTTTCCTGTGGATTCTCTGTCATTATCTTGCCTCTGTATCACGCAACGTTCCTTCGTAGCTATCTTCCTCCCAGTTGATGTGCAGGAGTGAGTTGTGCGTCGGGGAGGAGCCTTCTGCTTTACTATTTGGCCTCCGTCTATGATGGTGGGTGGGGAGGAGCCCTTTGCTTTACTATCCTTTCCCTATCTATGGTGATGGTGGGTAGGAAGGACCCTTCTGCATTATCCCTCTGTCCCTATCTATAGTGGAGGGTGGGAAGCAGTCTCCTGGTTTACAATCTTGTTTTCATCCATAGTGGTGGGTAGGGAGAGGTCTTCTGTTTTACAATCTCGTCTTCGTCTATGGTGGTGGGTGGGGAGAAGCCTTCTGCTTTACCTTGTATGCATGGAAGTATATCAGAGAATGCAGGCAAAGTTCCCAGCAGTAGAGTCATACAACATTAGAGTGGTGTTAATGTGGAGGCTATGAACGAGTCTGAATCACAGCTAAGAATCGCTTGATAAACCTGAACAAGACGGACAGTATATCACACACGTGTATTTCAACTCTTTTATTGCAGATTGGAACCTTCTCCAGAGTATATCCTGCGGTTGAAATTAGATGAGGACGTGTTTTCCATTCACTCTTTCTTATCAAATTTCCATATCATTATACGCTCTCTCCTTACTGCTGTGGTGCTCGTCCTTAGTGGTCTTACCGTCTTTTGTCGTCCGTTTTCCCGTCTTGTTTTCAATTTTCTCGCACATCCTTACCTCATCCATGTCTCCTCTTCCCTCCGAATCCCTTAACCTGATTTGTTGCTCTTTAACTATGGATTGGAGGCTGGGAGGCAACCTATTGCCTTACTATCCTGTCTATTGTGTAGGATTGTACGGTCTTGTGTCGCATCATCTCAATACACCATCATCTACTAGGACCGAAAGCTTCCCTCACCATCATACGCACGACCTCTCATACCACCCAGACGATCCCACACGACTCCTAGTGACGACCATACGACCCCTCCTCCAGCATCAACACGACCCTCTACCGTCCCAAAGTCATCCCCCTCCTTCCATATCCCTAATTCGTACCTCCATCATTCAAGTTTTCAGGCTTATCAAACTCTCGCTCTCCTCCGTCTTCTCCCCAAGTCCTCTCCCCCAGTCCTCTCCAGTCTTCTCCCCAGCCACTTGTACCCCAATTCTCCTAGTGCTTTTCTTTGGCTCTCTAGTTCAGTCTTCCTCCTCAGTCATATTCCCCAGTACTCTCCCCAGTCTATTCCATTAGTTCTCCTCCCTCAGTCCTCTCCTCCAGTCCTGTGGTCCTATACTCCGCTTCTCCTCCGCAGTCCTCTCCTGTAGTGCTCTTTCTCAGTTTTCTTAGTTCTTTACCTTGTCTTCTCCCATGTCCTGCCCAGTCCTCTCCCTCAGTCCTCCGCAGTACCCTCCCACAGTCCTCCCAGTACCCCTTCCCTCGGTCCTACCCTCCAGTTCTCTTTTACGGTCCTCTGCTCCAGTCTTCTTGCCCTCCCACTCCTTCTCCCCAGCCCTCTTCACTATTTCTCTCCTCCAGTTTTCTCCTCACTCAACTCCCCATCTTCTCCCCATTCCTCTCCACCTGTCTCATCCCCTTATCATCTCCCCAACTTCTCTCCCCTCCTCTCCCCCAGCCGTGGACCTCACACCATATGGGTGACCCCCGTACCAATCATCATCCATTTTTCGGAGCAAATATTTTCATTACCTGAACCTCATCTGTCATAGCCCCTCTCCATCCTCCCTTCTCCAATACCTCACGCCGTGCCTCTCGCTTACCCCACCCCGAGAGAGAGAGAGAGAGAGAGAGAGAGAGAGAGAGAGAGAGAGAGAGAGAGAGAGAGAGAGAGAGAGGCTACCTCTGCTCCCTTCTTGTCTCCTGCTGGACCTCAACTCGTACAGTCAACCCAGAAGGGAGAGGAAAGAGTGCAAGGCATGCCTTAATCTCTCCCAGTACATCCTTGCATCAGTAGTGATCTATGACAGCTTGACGTGTGGTGCCCTGATCTATAACAGCTTAACGTGTGGTATCCTGTAACAGCTTAACGTGTGGTGCCCTGACCTATGACAACTTAACGTGTGGTGCTCTGATCTATAACAACTTGATGTGTGGTGCTCTGATCTATAACAACTTGACGTGTGGTGCTCTGATCTATAACAACTTGACGTGTGGTGCCCTGTTTTATAACAACTTAACGTGTGGTGCTCTGATCTGTAACAGCTTAACGTGTGGTGCCCTGATCTATAACAGCTTAACGTGTGGTATCCTGTAACAGCTTGACGTGTGGTGAACTGATCCTTTCGTGTGCAGTGTCAGAAAGGATGAAATCTAAAACTTGACATGATATGAAGTGCTTGAAAATAATGTGCTCCACACCCTTTTGACATGTATTAATCTGATGCATGATTAATGTCGTGATACAGTCTAGTCTATAACACCAAGTGATCCTGTTGACAATGACTGAAAGTAAAACATAATGTTTTACGATATTCCTGGGCACATGGGAGATAGAATGCTACCCACGTATCTCCTGTGTGTCGTAGGAGGCGACTAAGAGGGGAGGGAGCTGAGAGGCTCGGTCTTTCGTTTCTGACGCTACCATGGTAATACGGGAAATAGCGAAAAGGTATGAAAAAGAAAGAAAGAAAGAGAGAAAGAATGGTGGATACAATACAGACAGTGGGATCATAAAGAGGAGAGAGCCGAGGTTTGTTAACGATATTCAAAGTGCTTGGGCTGGGATGGGAATGTTCTTGTATCGGTCTGTATGAGCTCGGACGAGCGGTTCTGTGACCTGGAGTGACCCGTTGTGTGATCTAGCGTGAGGTCATATGGTCTTTTGATCTCCTGATGCGAGATTCTCTATCCTGTATTGCGCATGCGAATCTTGATGTGAATATCGTTTCAAGTGCTACACAAGAGATCGTGAGCCATGCGTCACCCGTCTATATGTACTGGGAAAAAAATACACGTACTGTTCCACGCAGACGATCCCTGGAAAGGCTAGTGGGAGGTACTAAGACAAGACTTTAGGTTCTGTATTATGATAGGAAGAAAGCCTCTCTGGCCTCTCACATTGGGCCATTACCAGTCCAGATGCACTAGAAAAAGGTACGTAATTTTCCACACTGTCTCTGAAAGGCAGGAGGAGGTATCACGACAAGATTTTTCGGTTCTGGACATGTTAGGAAGAAAGCCTCTCACGCCCCACACCCACGGGGCGCAGAAGGCCCAACTCCCTCGCTGCCCTCGGCTGAACGAGTTGCTAAACTTGTTAAAACTTTAGTCTGATGATCACAACAGCGAGGGGTCCCAGCCCGCCCTTGGTAATCATCCGATGGGAGCCATTAGGGTCCGGTGGAAGACAGAGGAAGATAACTGCAATCGACAGGAGCCCAGGGAGGAGACAGTAACCGCCAACAGGCCTGAAGGAAGGCGAGAGGAACCAAAACAGGACTCGCCGGGAGCTGAGAGAAGTCGGTGATATCTGAGAAAGGCCCAAAGGAGGTGGCAGACCCGCGTGAAGCCAAGAATGCAGACAGGTCGCTAGGAGACCCAAGAACAGTCGGAATGGGCTTATGTCCCAGGTGATGACAGGAAAAGACACACACACACACAGGATCTTCGGGATCTTCATTGAGCTTTGTCTTTGGATCTCTCACGTCGTAGCTCTCGAGGTTTTCCCCCAGTTCTTCCTCTCGGGGGGTCGTCCCTATAGCCAACCTCAAGGTCTTCCTCGAAGCTTTCTTGGGAAGGTACCCATACGGTCTAATGACGTCTTCATCCTTGGGATTGACCAGAGGGTCACCCTGGGATCGGGAATCAAGTTAGCAGCGCCATTAGTTTAACGTGGGTGGGGACCCTGCTAAAGATGGGTAGTTAGCTCTGATGACGCTGATGTAGCAGCTGTAATGGTGAGAGAGAGAGAGAGAGAGAGAGAGAGAGAGAGAGAGAGAGAGAGAGAGAGAGAGAGAGAGAGAGAGAGAGAGAGGAATGGTGGGGTAGTGAAGACTGATGGGCGTATTAGTAGCCTAACGAATGAAGGGGGTCGAGTGATAGAGAGGACCTCCGCTGTCTCGTTGGCGAACAGAGCCTGTTTAGATATAGAGGTGTGGGTGTGTGTGTGTGTGTGTGTGTGTGTGTGTGTGTGTGTGTGTGTGTGTGTGTGTGTTACGGGGAGTCGTGCAACAGTCTATCCACTACGGCGTCGTGTGTGATATACACAAGAACAGTGTCTTAGAGGAATGTCCTAAACTTCACGAACGGGGACTAATGATGGCGTGTTCTTCAGGTGTCAGTAAGCTGGCCAGTAATCAGTAAATTGGTCAGTATGTTTCCACCAGTATATGATCGTTGGGCTGTCAGAGGCCAGTGGACGAACCTGCACAGCTGACGGGTCATCTTCACTGTTGTCATCAGTCCTCCTCAGGGTTGAGGAAGCAGCATCATGACCCACATCATTGACCTACCGTGAGTCAGGCGCGTCTCCTGCAGCGCGGGATGTGTACAGTGAACTCGTTTACTCGCAGAATACTAAGGTTTTCGCTTGACTTGGTACACATGTGTGTGTTGGTGTGCAAGTTATGTTTTTTTTAAAGACCAGGTGTTACTTTTACTTCAAGCCTGGACCATAACATGAAGCTTGTTGGATCAGGATATGCAAATTACAGGATCAAGTTGTTAGACTTTGTTCCACAAAGAAAGCTACGCGGGACTTAAAAAGTCCAGCGTTTGACAAGAAAAAATGGAGGAAAGCCGCGTATCCATCGGCAGCATGACTACCAGCACTGTGAGAAGATACGCCACCAGCACTGTGATAGTATACGCCACCAGCACTGTGACAGTATACGCCACCAGCACTGTGTCAGTATACGCCACCAGCACTGTGACAGTATACGCCACCAGCACTGTGAGAAGATACGCCACCAGCACTGTGACAAGATACGCCACCAGCACTGTGACAGTATACGCCACCAGCACTGTGACAAGATACGCCACCAGCACTGTGATAGTATACGCCACCAGCACTGTGACAAGATACGCCACCAGCACTGTGATAGTATACGCCACCAGCACTGTGACAAGATACGCCACCAGCACTGTGATAGTATACGCCACCAGCACTGTGACAAGATACGCCACCAGCACTGTGATAGTATACGCCACCAGCACTGTGACAGGATACGCCACCAGCACTGTGATAAGATACGCCACCAGCACTGTGACAGTATACGCCACCAGCACTGTGACACTATACGCCATCAGCATTAGTCTGAACGAGGCTGTGATCGCCTCAAAACAACAAGAACAACAAACAACAACAACAACAAAGTGCATTGTGAACTCCGTCCAGCATCGAACTCGTTTCCCGCTATTCATCACCAACTAACATGTTGCCACATCCTGAGGATGAGCGACTCGCCACACAAAGCCCAGGCGGGCATGTGATCACACTGAGAAGTCGAGGGTTTGAGGCTGTATCTTCATACAACCCATGCATAATGTAGTTTAAATCTTCATACAACCCATGCATAATGTAGGTTAAATCTTCATACAACCCATGCATAATGTAGGTTAAATCTTCATACAACCCATGCATAATGTAGGTTAAATATTCATACAACCCATGCATAATGTAGGTTAAATCTTCATACAACCCATGCATAATGTAGGTTAAATCTTCATACAACCCATGCATAATGTAGGTTAAATCTTCATACAACCCTATGCATAATGTAGGTTAAATCTTCATACACCCTATGCATCATGTAGGTTAAATCTCTCTCTAGTACTAAAAGATGTACACCTGAATCTGGCCATCTATGGTTCAACTTCGTGCTGCATGCCATTAAACCACCACAACAGTGCCCTAGTCATTACTAATCGCGTTTCTCAAAGACGAACAAAGACTATGGAGAATGCAAAGAAGAGCATCAAAGCTAATGACATCGCTCAGAGGTGACCATTGTGAAGAAAGAGATCTAAGATTACTTTCCTTAAAAGACCTCAGAATCCGAGGGAAACTAAAAGAAGCTTCTTATGATTTCATAATTTCGACTACTATAACTCGTGTATATATATATATATATATATATATATATATATATATATATATATATATATATATATATATATATATATATGTGGATTTCAGAGATAGAGTGCATACACACATTAAAGGAAAGAAATAGTACAAACATAGGCTTGAGTTTTTTTCATTGTTAAAATGATAAGGTACTGGAATTAACCGTGATCTGATGTTGTCATGGCGAAGACTATAAACACATATCTGGCTAGATCCATATTGTACTGGTGCTGGTTATCAGTGGATAAGCTTGTTGATGGACAATATAAGATGCAGGTACTTCAACTTCGACCTTCTTTTTAGCTTTCTTAGAGTATCCAGCGGCTGAAATGAGATCAGACAGGGTTTTCCCTAGTCAACCCCTTCATATACAAGTTCCGCGTTAGTTTGGCGTTATCATATTACATTGTGCTCCTTCTTAAGATATTCTCCTGCCTGTCGTTAACGCTGGTAGGGGTGATGGATGGGAAGGAGCCTCCTGCCTTACTATCCTCTCTCTCTCTCTCTCTCTCTCTCTCTCTCTCTCTCTCTCTCTCTCTCTCTCTCTCTCTCTCTCTCTCTTTCTCTCTCTCTCTCTCTCTCTCTCTCTCTCTAGACTAGGGACGTAAGAACGTATTGCTCCTCCAGCAGATAACTATGTGAAAGACTATCGGGTCTTTTGTTATCTATCCTTTCCGTGTACAAACCTATGTAGTTTTGTCACATATTCATTTTAAGGGAATATCGTAATCTGGATATTGAATTGGGTCTAGATTTAGTAATACATTTGATTGTTTTAACTACAGCACGACGAGCTGTTACCTTTATCTTTACTAGTTGTGCCTCTACTAGTATTACTTGTGTCTTTACTAGTGCTAGTTATGTGTGCCCGAATATCAAGCTCTTCATTGAGTGGCTGGTTGTAACAAGCTGTGGCTGCCGGTTTATGAGGGCGCCTTGTAAACCTGGTTCCAACCATGCCAATCCTCACCTACTACCTTCAGTCGCTAAATCTTCCACGACGTTTACCCTTACTACGACCATAGACACAGCCTCCACTTCACGACTACCTCCCCTACCATCATCACTATCGGTAACCTTGCCACTCCGCGGCAGTAGCTCCCCTCGTACTCCCTCCCTCAGGAGGTAACGAGAACCAGCAGGAGCAGCAGACAAGTTGGGTTTGACTTGGAACAAGGGACAAAAGTGCTGATAAGTTTTGAACCGTCCGAGGCTTCGAGTTGGTGAGGAGCCCTTTGATCGAGGTTTGGCTTCACTTCCTATTACAATCACGGCAAGGAAGGGTGCAGGGGGGCGGCGCCCTTCCCTCCCCGAGTCTCGGACGTCATAATCAAAGGAACTCAAGTTGGGGAAATGGGAAAAATCCTACTTCAAGAGTCGCCGCTTTCCTGGGGGTTAAAAAAAAAAAAAAAAGAATGGATCAGCGGGATGAGCCGGGAGGAGAGGGCGCGAGCCCAACCTGATTTCTTCCTTCAGTGAGTGTAAGAGAGTTTAGGCCACCTCAACGAACCTCTTGGGCAGGTACGGCTGTGTGGCCCCTCAGCACGACGGTACGACCATCGAACACGACGGCACAACCCTTCAGCACGATGGTACGAACCTTCAGCACGATGTTAGGAACCTTCAGCACGACGGGACGACCTTCAACGCGACGGTAGAACACTTGAGTATGGGAGTGCAGACCCTCGGCTCTGATGGTCAATCCTTTAACCTGAACCTCAAGGTGTGAGAGGACAAGAGCAAAGGAAGGAGTAGCACTACTCCTGAAGCAGGAGTTGTGGGAGTATGTGGTTTAAGTCAAGGGCCACGCCATTATACCCAGGGATCTGACCGTCTTGCTCAAGGATCGAACCGCCTTACTCAAGAGTCGTATCGTCGTGCTTAAGGATCGTACCGTCGTGCTTAAGGATCGTACCGTCGTGCTTAAGGGTCGTACCGTCTTGCTCAAGGATCGTATCGTCGTGCTCAAGGGTCGTACTGTCTTGCTAAAGGCTACTACCGTCTTGCTCAAGAGACGTACCATCTTGCTCATGGGTCGTACTGACCTACTCGAGGCTCGTACCGTCTTGCTCAAGAGTCGAACCGTCTCACTCAAGGGGTCGTACCGTCTCACTCAAGGGTCGAGATGTCTTGCGTATGAAGTCCATACAATTCGCCTAAACTTTCAGACACACAATGATGGAAGAAGAAACCGTGTTAGTCGTTCATGATAATTCGAGGTGACTGGCTTGTGTTATTCGTATCAATGATCCGTTATATTTTTTTCGTGAATAGAAATGACCACATTGTCGATTCGCCCCTGCCTGTTGCTAGCTCTGAATAATGGATGGTTCAGGTCCCTAGGTCAAACTTAGCTGAATATATAATGTTCTATAACGGTTTAATATTAGTTTCTATTGCCCTCCCTGTCTCTCAGATCTCCCGAGGGAGTCTAACTTTCTCCACCACGATAATGAGCGGAACATGTCATCCCTAAGTTGCGCTAATTGGCGACACAGGGAACCATTTGGACGTTTTAATCACCACCCACGCCTCTCGACTTTGTGGTAAAATGTACGCAATTCGACGAATCGTATAGACAAAAAAAGAAAAGAGAGGAAATTTGTGGCCTTTTACAATCTTCGTCTGTATCGACGCCCACGTACGAACTGGCAACTACTCAACATCATCAACTTTCGGCGGAGTTTCCGATCTGTGTGTGTTTATGGCCTCGTCCGCTGGAGGGCAGCACTACCGTGGTCAACCACAGAGGTCAGTATCGCGGCTCTTGGAGGGGTATAATAGCTCCTAAGCTCTCTTCAAGTTGCGTTTTCGCCTCCCCCTTCCTCTAACCCCTAGTGGCTTTCGGATAGAGGGATCATTACGTTGGCTGGCGGCTTGGGACGAACTGCTCCACCAACCCTCGACCCACACTCTCTCTCTCTCTCTCTCTCTCTCTCTCTCTCTCCCTTGCGCTGCGACCGGCTGATTGTGTTGAGGAAGTAATAATATTGGTTGGCAGCTTTGTTCCTTCCACCTGATTGGTTGAATGCTGCTGGATGTGGCGGCTTGTATCTTTCCTCCTCCTCCTTATATACGAGGTGTGTGAATGATACGCCATCTGGCATTATCGCGTCTCTCTCGTCTGATTGGCTTATGATGCAAGGAAGGAACGCCATTCGCTGCTTGTTCGTTTCTTCCATCTGATTGGCTACCTTTGCTAGGGACAGTGATCGAATATTGGTTATGATTTTCTGATGGTTATGAGGAAGTGATTCATTCCATAAGGTGAACAACATACCGCATCCGTCATCTGATTGGCCACAAGTAGGCGAGAACGATGCTATTGGTCCCAGGTTTCGTTCCTTCCGTGGGATTGGTCAATTTCATGCATGGGAAATGCTGCTGATTGGATGCCACGTTCCCCGTCTTGATCAGGTGGATACAACACACACGAATCCAGTCGCCTGTCTCTCGTTCCAGGCGTTTTATACCATATTAACCGAGTGTTAGAGTTAGCTAGGAACATTTAACAGCCCCGACTTTGTTTGGTTGTTGTATACTGTGGTTTAGACTTAACATTTAACAGCATTTAAGGCCCTCCTTTGTTATGGATCTTCAACACAACGGAGCCTTAGCCTTCCCTCCTTTGTTAAGAAATGTTTAGCACGGCGACGCCCTAGTTCGGTGTAATCTGGTTACATAGGGACATTTAACATGGGATTCTCAGGCTATGTTGCTTTTCGTAAGATGGGATTCAGCGAACCGGAAGATTAGCTCAACCTGGCTAATGGACGGATGCTTTGGCTGTGTTAACCCCTGGAGCACGACGGTACGGCCGTTGAGAGCACGATGGCACGACCCCTAAGGACGACGAGACGACTCTTGGGTAAGCTAGCCTGGGTCGTAGTGTCGTAGTGTCGTGTTCATGGGATGACGCATTCGTGCTCAAAGGGGTCATTCCGTTTTCTAGGTGTTGTGCCGTCGTACTCAAGGGTCGTTCCATCGTATTCAAAGGTGTTCACACCTTTGCTCTCCCCAAGGGTTCGCTCCCTCACCTTCAAGGTGGTCGTTTCTGTCGTGGTTTAGGGGTCGGATGTACCATTGTGCTGAAGATGATCATGATACCTCGGTCCTCCAGGATCGTTATGGCCACAAGGGTCGTACTGAGACAGCTATGGCCACCAGGGTCGTGCCGTCGTCCTGATGGAATTATGGCCACACGACCTCAACCTAAGTTTCTCCTAAAAGACAGTCGACCTTGAGGCCGCCGTACCTAACTAGTGAATGAAAGCCCCCCAGTTGTGGTCAGACTTGAAGAAGCAAGCAATTCATTCTTCATTCTTCTTAAACTTCTTTCACTACACTAGCTTTCTCCTCCTAATCTCAGTTTGAAATCAGTTTAAAATCTCTGTTCTCTTGTCAGGATATAGTGGGCCACTATGTCCAGTATGAACTGACTCGTTATATTGAACATCAGTATAGATTGACTCGGGTATACAGTGTGGCAGCCTAAACTGCTTCAGTAAACCGTAGCCCAGCATTAACTACCTCAGTGTACCGAAAACCAGCATACATTACCTCAGTATATCCTAGGTCAGCATTAACTACCTCAGCATACCGAAGACCAGCATACACTACCTCAGTATACCGTAGGTCAGCATTAACTACCTCAGTGTACCGAAGACCAGCATACATTACCTCAGTATATCGTAGGTCAGCATAAAGTGCTTCATTATGCCACAAGTCAGTGTAAATTTCTTCAGTATATCGTAGTTCAGCCTAGATTAACTCACTGTACTGTAGATCAGTATATACTTCCCTGTCTGTCTACTTGTTTCTTACCATCAAGATACAGTCTTAAGGAGGTTAACATCTTTCATTAAAACACAATGTTCACTGAAAAAGATATTCTAAAGTTATCTCCAATGATATATATATATATATATATATATATATATATATATATATATATATATATATATATATATATATATGAAGACGCATACCGAATGGGTTGCGACGATGAACAGAGTGAGAGAATAAAGTACAACATGGTAATTTGAACATGAATTACTCTAGGACTGATTGCATTAGAATTTAGAGAGGGAAAAAGAGACCTAAAAAGATAGAGAGATAGACAGACAGAGGAAGTTTAAGGCACAGATACGTGTGCTGTTCCTACTTGTGTTATGGGAAGAGAATTTTACATTCGTGTCGCCACGTCTCTCAACCTGTATATATGTATCGGATCTTTACTCCTGTACATGTATGCACACACATATCCCCGCCTTGGGCAGGTACCCATTTATCGACCAGCCCGGAGGTGTGGGTGAAAACTAGAGCTAGGTCTACGCCAAATGACACATCCAGGATTCGAACCCATGCGGGTCCGACCGTGGGCTAGTCCGTGCTGATTCTATCTCAATAACCACTACACGTGTGTGTGTGTGTGTGTGTGTGTGTGTGTGTGTGTGTGTGTGTGTGTGTGTGTGTGTAGTTTTTTAATCTTCCTAAGCATTGGCACTTTTGTAGGTAAAGAAATTTCAAAACAAGGAGGCATTTCGTGGGGTATTATTCTTCGTACTGAGAGCGAGGGACGAGCGGAAGAAAAAGGAAACACAGAAGCCATAGGACAAAGAATGGAAGACGTCAAATGAGGTGTGGTGGCAGCTGCGCTGTGGTAGCCAGCCAGTGATAGTGCTGTGGTAGTGTGGTGGTTTTGCGGTGTGCTGTTGTGATAGTGGTGCTGTGGTGGTTTGGTGGTGATGCTGTGGCAGTGTTGCTATGGTGGCGGTGCTGTGGTGGATACTTGTCTCTCTTGTATTGTACGGGGAGGACGAATGGGGCTTAGGTTTATCTCTTCTGTCACGTAACGTCATTAATAAGAACCTCCATGTGTTGTCCACAGTCTCATAACCCAGTTTATTCCCATCATCCGTTACTCTTATATTTAGTAGTAAAGTACTTCTTTACATCTCATCTGTTAATTGCCTTGCTGAGTATCATGTTACGTACTCTGGCTGTTCTGTTGACATATCTTTGGAAGAAAAGCTCATTTTTTATGTCATCAGTCTAGTTGAAAGAGTTGTTGGGTGCGACCAAGTCATCCGGCACTCTTCCTTCTTCCAGGGTGGGTAAATCTAAGGCCTCTAGTCTCTAAATTCAGGGGCCATCTTTGTTGTCTTCCTCTGGACTTTCTCTATTAGCTCTTTGTGTTTCTTCAGGTTTTGGCCTTTCTATAAAAAGGAAACAGCTCCCTGAACGTTTCCCTATCAATAAACTTTATTCCAATTCTAATATGTGTCAGCAGACAGTTGGTTGCCTAAACTACTTTCATATAGAAGGACACTGGCTGGCTGGCTTGGGACGACGTCGTCTCCCAAGTCTCTGTCATATACAGGCCTTCTGAACTCTGGCTCATCCTCATTACACCACATTTTCTCGTTACCATACCGTCCTGAATGTTCCTTGGCTGGTATAATTAAATATTTGTTCTGGATCGCAATGATTCTCTGAAAGGTTATAGTGGTGTTTGTATGGTGCAGTTGGTGTGGGTACTAGTGGTATGGTGATGGTGATGTGGTCCTGGTAGCGTTGTGATGGTGTGGTGATGGTAGGTATGGAGATAGCGATGGTACTGGTAGTGTGAAACTGGTAGTGTTGTTTTGGCGGTGGCTGCTGTGTGGTGGTTGCGTGATGGTACTGGTCGTGTAATGTGGTGTGGTTCTGGTACTGTAATGTAGTGTGGTGTTAGTAGTGTAGTGGTGGTGTGGTGGTACTGGTAGTGTGGTGGTAGTGTTGTGGTGGTGGTGGTGGTAGACGCCGCACGGCCAAGATGCGGCCTAATTACATCGGCTGTACTGACCAGACAGCCTCATTATACGGCCAGTTAAACCACTGACGTCCTACACTACTCCCTTGATTTATTCCTCTGTCTTCCTCTGCTGTCAACTCCTTCGTTCTTCTCCATTTCTTCTTTACCATTCTGTTTACCGGGTGTAGATTCTTTTCTTTGTTTTAGTTCGCCATCTTCGTATGTTCTTTTTCAACTTATCTTTTTCGAAAGACTCGCATTCTGCTCAGTTATTCTCCCATGGTATAATAATCTATACCTTCTCCACACTTGAGCCAACCCTCTTTATCCTACAGGCTATATTATCTCCCCGCTACAGCCTACATCCTCCCCATTGCAATTTACACCCTCTTCCCTTTAACCTACCGCCTCCTTCACTGTAACCTATTCCCCTCCCACGTGACCCATCTCCGTGCTACCGACTACTCCCAACTCATTCTGTCTAAAATCTAGCCCATCATGACCAACGCATTTCTCACCTCAGTCCATCCATCATGAGTTACCCCTCTCACAACTATAGTCTACTCTCTCTCTCTCTCTCTCTCTCTCTCTCTCTCTCTCTCTCTCTCTCTCTCTCTCTCTCTCTCTCCCTCCCTTTCTCTCTCTCTTTCCACTGACGAACATAACCTTTACAATCCTCGAAGACATGCCACTCAAGCAAATGAAAAGAGTTCCTGACTGGTAGAAGCTATGCTTTAGTGTGAGACAAACATGAATTCAGAGGGAAAACATCTTGTGTGACGATTCTGCTGGATTTCAGTAAGTTTAGTAAGATGGAGATGGAGATGAATGGATGGATTGTATTATGCTGGACCTGCCAGAGGACCTTTGATGCTACCCCTCACAGATGATGATGATGATGAAGCTCCACGTTCGAGCTAGGGTCAGAGAAGGGTTTCCTGTGGATTTCCAGCCACCTAATTGGTAGATAACAGTTAACACACGTCAGGGGAAAACCTTCTTTGGCTGTACGAGAGTGAGTTGTGGCGCACCTCAAGGTTCATTATTAGAGCCATTACTATTTCTGATCCATGCAGATGATCTGGCAACAGACTGGGAATCATAAATGAATCTGTCTGCAGATGGCGCCAAAAGTGTAGAAGTGTGAAGTAACAGGAACTGCAACATGGTACAAAGAGACTTCAGCACTAGTCGGACAAATGGCCAATTAGATTGACTGTGAAATGTAAAAAAAAAAAAAAAAAAAAAGCCAGGGAAAGAGGTTTCAAAAGACCAGATGTTGCTTACCCCCCAGACGGGGAAAGTAAATCACAAGAGTCTTACTGTGAGAGGGACGGGACCGAAGAGTTGACACAAGACGAACTTGTCATCATTATCGTCTTAGATGGATTGCGAGGGAGGCAAACTGTATTTTGGGCCGAGTCAAAATTGCTTCCAGGTACATGAACTGTGATAGATGTTTAGGAAGATATGCATGACATTCACCCGATTTGATTTTGGAACATGGATCAAGAGTGTGGTCTCATAAGTTGAAAGAGCTACGTAGAACTGCTGGAGAGGGTTCAGAAGAATTCAACAAGGCTTGTTGCTGGACCTATTATAATGAAATACGAAAGAGAGGCTTCGAGCTACCCTTTTTTTTTAAAGGAAGAAGTGTAGTGATAGATGCTTCACATATAGGATCCTAAGAGGTCTTGAGGACATTAAACTATAACACTTTCTTGAAGTCAGTACCAGAGTCCAGAACCAGAGGGCAGAGCACCTCTGAGAGTCAGGCAAAGACGCAAAACTTCAGCAACATAGGCTATGGATTTTTCTGGAATAAGGGGTCGCAGCTTACACGGTCATATTCGCAAGTTACAGGATGATGTCTGCGACCTTAGTGGTCACGCTCGGGACCTAGATGCCATCATGTTCACGGCCTCCATCCCCCTGAAGGATCTTGTTCACTATCCACACGATCATACTTGCCGTCTCAGTGTCATGTTTTGGATCCGGATAGTCACGATCGCGACTCAAAATCGCGCCCAGCTGTATAAGACATCACAACAACAATATATATATATATACACAAACACAGTACCAGCAGACATGTATATAACACGGCACATTAACAATAAACACCTCAACATTATCCAATACCCAGTTCATTAGCGTGATGGGCGTGCGTTAATTAGGAACTCCTTCGTTGAGGAAGCACATGTGCGCCTCCGGCACCTTAAGGTGAGGCTTACAGTAAGCCTACAGCAACGGTACACAACAGATGTTACGCCTACCGTTTGCGGTACCGTAACGGCCGTACCGTATGGTACGCGGGGTTATTTTTGAAAGGCTTCTACCGTTACTAAAAAGGAATACGAATACATAGATACTGCAGAAAATGTTGGCCAGTATAATTTGTATATGACTGTGTGTTAAATAATACCAGCGGCCATCACACTTGATTGTTTATAGTAGACTGAGTAATAATGAAATGGTAGATGTACAGTAAGACGATATACGAGGTAGAAGAAAGAGGTTAGTGAGTGGTACGTTATTTAGAATAATTGGGGTTGGGTTGCGGGAAACCATTGGTCTGCGGTACACACCACCCAAGTTTCACTGTGCATTCCCGTTTTCTCTCACACTCTGCTATATTTGTCTAATGATATCGGCGAATATCTTCCTTCGTTCATATGTGGAGGCAGACAAATGAATGTTTGTTATTCTTAAGGCCGTCATATTTTCTGGCTGAGACTTAACATTAAGAAGAAACGAGAAGGTCTTTACCAATGACTGTAAAATCGTCTTGCCGTACCACCATCATCCCCGTTCTTTGTTTATATTCACTTAGAATAAAAAAAAAAACGAAAATTCAGATTACTGGAAAATTATGAAATGAAATAGATCCGGATCACTTGTTGATTTCCTCACCTTCGTTGGAGTGGGGACGCGAACCATT
This sequence comes from Panulirus ornatus, assembly GCF_036320965.1. Taxonomy (NCBI): domain Eukaryota; kingdom Metazoa; phylum Arthropoda; class Malacostraca; order Decapoda; family Palinuridae; genus Panulirus; species Panulirus ornatus. Next base: position 21,547,843 of record NC_092281.1, on the reverse strand, counting down.
AATGCAAATTACATTCCCTCGCTGGATAGCTATGCTGAGGTGCTGAAATAGGAAGCTGGAGACACTCTCATCATTGAAATACTCGATGAACCGGTAGCCAAAGTCATTAGATAAATGAAGAGCTTTTTTCACCCAAGGTTCTAGTGTATACAATACTCATGTCTGGAACAGATAGATAAAGCGCTTCCAAAGACTCGTATTCTACATTCTCTTGTTCCCTCAAGTCCTCAGCATCACCTTAGTTTGTTTAGATCGTCTTCAGATGTTTATGAGCCGAGGTGGAAACACAGGTGTGATCCCTCACCAACCCTACACGGAGGAATGTGATGTTACATCATCAGGCCATTTGCCACCTCCATTAAGCCTGAGAGGCTGAGGTTCACTCTATACTTGACAGTTAGTAGGGACAAGACTTGTAAACATGATGATCTCACTGTGTGTGTGTGTGTGTGTGTGTGTGTGTGTGTGTGTATGTGTGTGTGTGTGTGTGTGTGTGTGTATGGGGAACACCGTCCAGCAAAGCTCTAACATAGCCAAATTGTGGTTCCTCTCCCATAGATTCGCTGCCACATTGACAGAAGATGAGAACAGTAGAGTCAAGGGCTTGACTAGGACATAGAGCATGACTGGTCGGGAAGAGTTCCGAAAGGGGAGAGTTTGGGACTGCAGATGGGAAGATCCTTATAGCTTGTAAGTGAGTCTTCCTTGACGTAAATAGTCGTCAGGTCAACCATGAATAACGCCTGGACCAGCATGGCTGAGGACGCGATTTCTGCAGTGGTTTCACCCCAGCTGCTTTGCATATGAATATATGAATCAATGTGAATATGTAAACTCGTAGAAAGACATATTTTGCATATGTATATATGAATGAATAAATAGATTATATATATATATATATATATATATATATATATATATATATATATATATATATATATATATATATATATATATATATATATATTTTTTTTTTTTTTTTTTTTTTCTTTATACTTTGTCGCTGTCTCCCGCGTTTGCGAGGTAGCGCAAGGAAACAGACGAAAGAAATGGCCCAACCCCCCCCCAAACACATGTACATACACACGTCCACACACGCAAATATACATACCTACACAGCTTTCCATGGTTTACCCCGGACGCTTCACATATATATATATATATTCGCCGTTTCCCGTGTTAGCGGGGTAGCGTCAGAAACAGACGAAGTAAAGGTCTCATTCCTTTACTGTCATGTGTTATGCCTTGAAATCATACACCCATATCCACAGCCAGACCCCACAGACCTTTCCGGGGCTGCTTCAGATACCCTGGCTCAGACTACTGACAGCGAGTCGCCCCATGTATCAGACATCGATCTAATTAACTTTATCCCGTGCACGCCCATCACCCTCCTGCATGTTCCGGCCCTGAGCGCTCAAAACACATGAAATAGATGGAAACACTTAACTTTGGGCTAAGGATTCGAACCCAGCACTCCCACTTGATGGGCCGGTGCGCTACCATTGGACAAGGAGGCGACAAAAAAAAAATCTTTCCATCGTAGACCAAAATGACGAACAGGAGGAGTTGCCTGTCCTTCCTTTCCCCGAGGTTAACGAAAATTAGGTGACTTTTTCTAATGATGAAATAAAGAATGATGAACGAGCACTTCTCCTGTTTTGAATTAACGAGGGAGAAGCGAGCACTGGCGTGGTTTGTGGATTAACGAAAGGGAAGTGAGCATGCTCATTTACCATGCAAGGTTAAAAAAGAAAAGCAAACAGGTACGTTTATCATCTTTGCTCAACGAAGGAACAAGAAGACAAAGGCACTGTATTCATCCAAGATTAACGAGAGAAGAAAACAGGTACGGTCATCCTCGAGATTAACGAAGAGAGGAAACAGATGCGTCTGCCACTCGAAATTCGTTTATCAATCAAGATTTAACGTCAGAGAAACAAACGGGTATTTTCATCATTCCAGGTTAACGGAAAAGAAACAAACAACAGTTACGTTTATCACCCGAGATTAACGGAAGAGAAGCGAACAGCCTCGTTAATCTCCTGGGATTAAGAATGGGGAAAAGGAAAAGATATTACCTTTCTCAGGATGAAACCAGCGAGGGATATGGCTTCCACTCCTACACACACACACACACACACACACACACACACACACACACACACACACTAGGGCAGATTAAGGATGTAAATAGAGCAATGGATGCGAGTTGCGTAGGTTGGGGAACAGTTGCGTAGGCTAGGGAGCAGTTGCGTAGGCTGGGAACAGTTGCGTAGGCTGGGGAGCAATTGCTTTTAAGTAACACTGATGGTGAGGATGGTGAGAGAGATTCGACTGAGGATATATATATATATATATATATATATATATATATATATATATATATATATATATATATATATATATATATATATATCTGTTTTATTAAGGTTATGTTTTTCTTGGTCACTCGATCACTGACATCTATATGAAACTTATCTGGGACTAAGGCGTATAAGGTGTTAATAAGAGAAGACGAATTAAGAGTTAATCTTATACAGAAACTGAAAAGAAAAAATGATCTTCATTACTCGTAAGTAATTAAGCCACCAGTACTGAGCCTGAAGGTGACAACACACCATTCAGAACTCTTGAAGAAATCTTATATCTTTGGGGACACGTAAGTTTAGCTGTGAGTATCTTGAAGAGATTGTGAAATAAAGAGAAATGAGATGATAGGTTTTTGGAGTGTTGTTTTGCAGGGAAGGTTACAATCATATTCATATTAAGACACAGATTAGAAGGTGTAAGCTAAGATTGGGGAATCAGTAGCGAGTCTTTTCCTCTGCGTTTCTAAAGCCAGATTCCATTGCCGTTTTTGTCTTAAAACAGTCTGCTTCTCTTCTTGTCTTGACACGGAGTAGTTTCTCCTCCTTGTCTTATAATAGAAGCTGTCTCTTCTTGTCTTAAGACGGAGTAGATTCTCCTCCTTGTCTTAGAATCTATTTCTCTCCTTGTCTTAACACGAACAGACAGAATCTGTCTTATCTCCTTGTCCTAAAACGTAGTAGTACATTTACCATATTGTCTTTACACAGTCTCTCTTCCTCTCGTTTGTCTCAACACAGAGACTATTTCCCTTATTGTCTTAACATAAGGAAAATTACCTTCGGTATGAGAAACGTCACCAGGTCAGCTAGAAGGTAGTTGGATTAAGGGGATTTTGAGGGTTCCGATACCGCAGGTGAAAGGATCAGGTAGAGAATTGGTTACTAAAACGACTGAGACCTTAAGAGAAGGAGGAGATCTTGGTAAATATGTAGAAACAAAGATTCAAAAGTTATAACTGACGGACGAAGACGTGAAAAAATAAAGAAAGAAAAAACAAGAATAGAATGAAAAGATGTGATTAAAGATTTTTGAAGTGCTAGAGAGAGAGAGAGAGAGAGAGAGAGAGAGAGAGAGAGAGAGAGAGAGAGAGAGAGAGAGAGAAATGTGCTCGAGGAAAAAAGATCTTATTTTTTTTTTTCTAGGAATTATGAAATACATCAGAAACACAGACAACGAAGACCGACCGTTCAAGGGGCTAGATAGACAGCGCCACACTCTTAGACAGAATGACTCCCCACTGCCACAGCACCCTACCACAACCACACAACACCACAGTACACCCCCAGGGCGCTACACTGTATAGCCACACACCACACACACACAGCTGGATGCTTTAACTTCACATAGCAGGAGTTCCTTTGCCATAGGACTGCCGAGGCTTGGCTTGGCCCCCCCCCCTCTCTCTCTCTCTCTCTCTCTCTCTCTCTCTCTCTCTCTCTCTCTGGACACACACACACACACACACACATACACACACACACACACACACACACACACACACACACACATACACATACACACGAGCCAGCGCTGCTGTAACTAGGAAGTCAAGTGGTCGTATAATTAGTTCCCTAACAAGCACTCAGTTAGCACTGAACTTCTGTTAAGAATTCTAGTAATTTCAGGGCAATTTTAGTTTACACTAATGGCCGCTTGGATAATTTCACCCACCCCCCCTTCTCCCCCTCCCCTTTAGTTAATTGTGTTGCCTTAGTTTAGCTTTCGGGTAAATGATCATTAAACCTTACGTTGAACAGTCGTTGTCATAGCTAGTTCTAACTACTAGTCTATGACCAAGATGATCCTTCCCAGAAATGTTCTTGATGACTGAAAAATAACAGCTTTGACCTGTCACCCGTGACCTGTGACCTTAAGGATCTTAAAAAAAAAAGAAATGACAGAGAATAAGAAATGATGAAACACCGACCTTCCCTCATTATTAATACTCTCTCTCTCTCTCTCTCTCTCTCTCTCTCTCTCTCTCTCTCTCTCTCTCTCTCTCTCTCTCTCTCTCCTGGAGGCACTCTTAGACAGGTGCCTGCCGTCGGTGTGGTGAGGGAGGAAGGGATCGGTGTGGTGATGGAGGAGAGATGGGTGCGGTGTTGTCATGGTGGTGGAGGAGAGATGGGTGCGGTGTTGTCATGGTGATGGAGGAGAGATGGGTGCGGTGTTGTCATGATGATGGAGGAGAGATGGGTGTGGTGTTGTCATGGTGATGGAGGAGAGATGGGTGTGGGTCGCTAGCCAGAGTTTACAGCGATGGTCTGAAATGTATCGCTAGAACAACAGAAGACTCATCTCGAGGTATAGGGGAGAGAGTCTTCGTGCGTGGAAACAGATGTGTCTTTTGACATTATATCGTCCAATATGCTGGTACTGTTGTGTGTGTGTGTGTGTGCGTGTGTGCGTGTGTGTGTGTGTGTGAGAGAGAGAGAGAGAGAGAGAGAGAGAGAGAGAGAGAGAGAGAGAGAGTGTAAACACACATCATCTTTGTCAACACAGTATCCTGCGTGAGGGTTTACCGAGTATTTGACACCTTTACGTCCCGTAATCATGTGTAGAGATGAGACTATGAATCTTGTAAGCCCTCTGTAAATGAGGTGTAAACATTGTTTCTGGAACGAGAAACTATGTAATTACGAGACTGCCTTCCCGGTTTCGTAAGAAGGTAGAGAAATGCGCCAAAGTATGGATCTGCAGAAGCGGGGGTGTGAAGGTTAATGGAACAAGCGGGAAGCCTGGGGTTCACGGCACTGCGTCCCGGGGAAAGAAGTTTATGGGAGGCAAAAGATCCATAAAGCAGAGACGCCATTAAGAACCATTGTATCAGTGACGGACGAGGCCTCCCAGTGCCGAGCAATACACTCACCACCACCCCCTCGCCTTCGCTCTTCCTCCTCCTCCTCCTCTCCCTATCCACCTCACCTCCCTCCTCCCGCAGTGGCGGGAATGACTGAAGATCCACTCAAAATTCCCGGAAGATTACGGAGTAACTACTGGCTCTGAAAGGGAGGAGAGAGAGAGAGAGAGAGAGAGAGAGAGAGAGAGAGAGAGAGAGAGAGAGAGAGAGAGAGAGAAGAGGAGGAGGAGGAGGAGGAGAAAAGAGGCAGCGCTCGAATGAAAATGACTCGGGTTTATTTACAGCCATCATCATCATCATCATTCTCTTTTTAACTGTTATTGACCCTAAAGTTTGATATGGTCCTCCGGTGGGGAATGTATATCCCGGATTCTGACGCAGTTCAGTGTATCCGGATCCTTTTTGACCAGTCCGTGAGACGTGTAGTTAATAGATTGTGACCCGTGTGACAAGAGAACTGAGCCATCTTGAGTGTGTCATAAGATTGTACGGTCAACAGGAGGCGGTGGCTGGAGGCAGGTACAAACCCCTATTATAACCACGCTTGGGGATTCAAGCCTCCAAGTTTTGCATCGACCGAGAAAACGAGCGCCTGAAAACCCTATAAACCAGACCACATTTTTCTTGAATCGTAAACCGAGACGGAGTCGGCACTGTTTCACAGCGGCGTGAGTGAAGCAGCAGGCCAGAGAATTGGAACTTTAGGGAGAGGTGTCGGAAATGTGAGATTCTTTTGACATTCGAATCCCAGTTGATTATGAAACCAGATCACAAGCCAGTCATAAGAGAGCAACATCTGTGGTTCACACACACACCCACACACCACACACACACACACACACACACACACACACACACACACACACATCTGTGGGGACAGGTAACGAACGGGTCTGACGCTTGACGGGTTTATCCATTAACACAGCGATACAGCTGGTCCTCAGCCAGGCTCCTGACAGAGTGATAAGGACGCTGTAATTACGAGGAAGTGATGAACATCTTCCCATCTTGCTTCTTTGCTCCCACCACGCCTCGCCAATTTCATCTCGAGACCAATCCCCTCTTATATTCTCTCTCTCTCTCTCTCTCTCTCTCTCTCTCTCTCTCTCTCTCTCTCTCTCTCTCTCTCTCTCTCTTCCTCTCCATCATCACAGCCTTAACTCCATCACTTGGTCCTATTTCCTCTCTCACTTCGTCTCAGCACCAGCCTTCCGTCCCGGACTCCATCACAACACCCTATTGCAATTCTGGCTTCATCAACCGCCTCCCTCCCCTCCCTCCCTCCCTTTACCAAACTCCATCATCACCAGCACCAACTCCATCCCCTGACAAAGCCCCCTCCCTCCCAACTAACCCCGCATCCATCCCATAGTCTACCCCCTCCTTCCCTCTCTCCCTCCCTCACGATAACTGGCAAGTCAACAAGCGTAAGGAATTGTAGGAGTTGTGTTATTTGGCTCGGCTTGCCAGCACAGACCCCGATATCTTTTTTTTTCAGCCTTTATGGTATTATGGATTTTTATCTCGCTTTTGTGTACTCTCTCTCTCTCTCTCTCTCTCTCTCTCTCTCTCTCTCTCTCACACAGTTTCTCCTGGGGCAACACTCACTCATTTTCACGCCGTCATTCGGTGACAATTACCCCCAACCCCTTCTCTTTCTCCTGTCTCTCCCACTCCGCTCCCCATCTTTCTTCATTCTCTCTCTCTCTCTCTCTCTCTCTCTCTCTCTCTCTCTCTCTCTCTCTCTCTCTCTCTCTCTCTCTCTCTCTTTCAATTCTCTTACCTCTTCTCCCCTTCTCTTCCTCGTCACCTCCCAGTTTTGTGTGTATGTGTCTGTCTACCTCGCTCTCTGTCCCCCGCCACTCACTTGTCCTCAAGGCTTGACTTCGTTATCTACACAGGTCTAGAGGAGGGAGGTGGTGGGGTGTGGTGTTCACATAGTATACTAACTAAAAAAAAAAAAAAACTACTCTCCATAATGACTCTAGCTCTAGGGCAGCTCTATGGAATCACCGAGCAAAGACGAGAGATCTGATTAAAGAAGAAGGAGAAGAAAAAGAAAATGCCTCTTGAGGACAACAGGCTTATCGTGAAGGGAATCATCGGTGTCAGCGTGAGGGTGAGGTAGACAATATCCATTAAGGGTAAGCATCCATCACTGGGATGGACTCGGTGAGGGACGGAAGCTCATCAGCCAAGGATGACCCCACACCTGTGACTGCTACGAAGTACATGTAAGACGGAGTGGCACGTCACGACACATGAAGTATTGGACCATCAGGTCACCAGAGACAGAGGGAGGGGAGCAGGAGGCAGTCAAATGTGGGAGGTGGACACACTCAGGAAGGAAGATCCGTCTTGGTCGTGTGGTGTTGTAGACCCAAGTATACATCATGATAGGTTGTGATTCCCCGGGTAGTGAGTTGAGGGCATTTCTCAAGGGTACTGCTGGAGTAGTCACTCGTTCAGCATCACAATTCAGTGATGCTTTTTTTTTTTTTCCTTTATACATTATGGCGGGAAAAAAATATGACATTTTCTGTAGACTGCGTAATGGTTTTGTAGTCTTATTTATGTGGATTAGGAAGTGCTTACTCCAACGCGGATTATAAATAGAATTTAAGGAATATAGTATGGGGGGGCGGGAGTACGGCGAAAAAGATAAAAAGGGGTGAATATTGCATAGGACCGCCGCGAAATATAGTGAATATTAGAGGTTGCCACGAAATATGAATTTAGGATGCCTTTAGTGGATGAAAAAAAGAATTACGTTGAAAACCTCCTCTACCATCGTAACCTTATGTGTATAAATCATCAGCAAGACCATATCTTAAATGCAGGGCACATCGCTGAAGGAGGGGGGGTTCACACGAAGGAAAACCCCCACCACTG
>NC_092281.1:21302218-21537218 GCF_036320965.1 Panulirus ornatus | reverse complement strand
CTCTGTTCCTTCTTTTGGAAAATTAAAAAAACGAGATGGGAGGATATATATATATATATATATATATATATATATATATATATATATATATTTTTTTTTTTTTTTTTTTTTTTTTATACTTTGTCGCTGTCTCCCGCGTTTGCGAGGTAGCGCAAGGAAACAGACGAAAGAAATGGCCCAACCCCCCCCATACACACGTACATACACACGTCCACACACACAAATATACATACCTACACAGCTTTCCATGGTTTACCCCGGACGCTTCACATGCCTTGATTCAATCCACTGACAGCACGTCAACCCCTGTATACCACATCGCTCCAATTCACTCTATTCCTTGCCCTCCTTTCACCCTCCTGCATGTTCAGGCCCCGATCACACAAAATCTTTTTCACTCCATCTTTCCACCTCCAATTTGGTCTCCCTCTTCTCCTCGTTCCCTCCACCTCCGACACATATATCCTCTTGGTCAATCTTTCCTCACTCATTCTCTCCATGTGCCCAAACCATTTTAAAACACCCTCTTCTGCTCTCTCAACCACGCTCTTTTTATTTCCACACATCTCTCTTACCCTTACGTTACTTACTCGATCAAACCACCTCACACCACACATTATCCTCAAACATCTCATTTCCAGCACATCCATCCTCCTGCGCACAACTCTATCCATAGCCCACGCCTCGCAACCATACAACATTGTTGGAACTACTATTCCTTCAAACATACCCATTTTTGCTTTCCGGGATAATGTTCTCGACTTCCACACATTTTTCAAGGCTCCCAAAATTTTCGCCCCCTCCCCCACCCTATGATCCACTTCCGCTTCCATGGTTCCATCCGCTGACAGATCCACTCCCAGATATCTAAAACACTTCACTTCCTCCAGTTTTTCACCATACAAACTCACCTCCCAATTGACTTGACCCTCAACCCTACTGTACCTAATAACCTTGCTCTTATTCACATTTACTCTTAACTTTCTTCTTCCACACACTTTACCAAACTCAGTCACCAGCTTCTGCAGTTTCTCACATGAATCCGCCACCAGCGCTGTATCATCAGCGAACAACAACTGACTCACTTCCCAAGCTCTCTCATCCCCAACAGACTTCATACTTGCCCCTCTTTCCAAGACTCTTGCATTTACCTCCCTAACAACCCCATCCATAAACAAATTAAACAACCATGGAGACATCACACACCCCTGCCGCAAACCTACATTCACTGAGAACCAATCACTTTCCTCTCTTCCTACACGTACACATGCCTTACATCCTCGATAAAAACTTTTCACTGCTTCTAACAACTTGCCTCCCACACCATATATTCTTAATACCTTCCACAGAGCATCTCTATCAACTCTATCATATGCCTTCTCCAGATCCATAAATGCTACATACAAATCCATTTGCTTTTCTAAGTATTTCTCACATACGATCTTCAAAGCAAACACCTGATCCACACATCCTCTACCACTTCTGAAACCACACTGCTCTTCCCCAATCTGATGCTCTGTACATGCCTTCACCCTCTCAATCAATACCCTCCCATATAATTTACCAGGAATACTCAACAAACTTATACCTCTGTAATTTGAGCACTCACTCTTATCCCCTTTGCCTTTGTACAATGGCACTATGCACGCATTCCGCCAATCCTCAGGCACCTCACCATGAGTCATACATACATTAAATAACCTTACCAACCAGTCAACAATACAGTCACCCCCTTTTTTAATAAATTCCACAGCAATACCATCCAAACCTGCTGCCTTGCCGGCTTTCATCTTCCGCAAAGCTTTTACTACCTCTTCTCTGTTTACCAAATCATTTTCCCTAACCCTCTCACTTTGCACACCACCTCGACCCAAACACCCTATATCTGCCACTCTGTCATCAGACACATTCAACAAACCTTCAAAATACTCATTCCATCTCCTTCTCACATCACCACTACTTGTTATCACCTCCCCATTTACGCCCTTCACTGAAGTTCCCATTTGCTCCCTTGTCTTACGCACCCTATTTACCTCCTTCCAGAACATCTTTTTATTCTCCCTAAAATTTAATGATAGTCTCTCACCCCAACTCTCATTTGCCCTTTTTTTCACCTCTTGCACCTTTCTCTTGACCTCCTGTCTCTTTCTTTTATACTTCTCCCACTCAATTGCATCTTTTCCCTGCAAAAATCGTCCAAATGCCTCTCTCTTCTCTTTCACCAACACTCTTACTTCTTCATCCCACCACTCACTACCCTTTCTAAACAGCCCACCTCCCACTCTTCTCATGCCACAAGCATCTTTTGCGCAATCCATCACTGATTCCCTAAATACATCCCATTCCTCCCCCACTCCCCTTACTTCCATTGTTCTCACCTTTTTCCATTCTGTACACAGTCTCTCCTGATACTTCTTCACACAGGTCTCCTTCCCAAGCTCACTTACTCTCACCACCTTCTTCACCCCAACATTCACTCTTCTTTTCTTTACATATATATATATATATGTATATATATATATATATATATATATATATATATATATATATATATATATATATATATATATATATATATATATATATATATATGAGATCACAGGAGAGAATGAATTCTTTGCGTGGCAGGCCGGTACACTAACCGTTGCTCTCTGTGGCCTTAACCCAGAAATGGTTCAGATAAGCAAGTTCATTGTCCATTCTGCCATTAGCAACACACACACATATGAAACTCCAGGTTAATGGGAGTCATGTGAGGCGATATTCAGTAGCAGTAAAGAAATAGATAACTAGTTCAGAAAATGAGCTCTCTCTAATTGATTCATTTCGACATCATAGCACTGCGAAAGATAATTAGAAACTGGGAGATGATCACATTTTCATTATCATAACATGTAGTTTCAGGTTTTCATTGGAGGTCACTTGGTGAGTCTTTTCTCTGCATTTATCACCAGTCAGATGTCCTGTTCGTGTGTGAACAGATGCTTTTCTCTAATTCATTGCCTTGTCGCTAGCTGCATCCAAACGATTTATTTGCAATTAAACCAGCAATTCTGATTAAAAAGATTATTTTTCCTTTTTCCATTCATCATAGTTTCACATTCACTGACCATACAGCAGGGAATGGCTGAGCTCTGGCGTCCCAGGTATGTACGTAAGATGCCACGGGAGCAAAAGTGGTGGCTGCAATTACATTGGGCAAGTGGTCGCTATACACAGATCAGTGTAGATTTGGAGGAAGTGAACTTGAGCGGTTAGGTTGTGTGTGTGTGTGTGTGTGTGTGTGTGTGTGTGTGTACGTGTGGTTTGAGTACACAGGTAGTCGCTTTAGCAATGTCTTACTCTTTCTGAAAGATGAAATTGGATCTTATATGTTTTAGTAAGTTTTGTCTCCACTCCTGGGGATGGGTGAACAGCTGGGTTAACTGTGGACCGATTTCTGCAACCAGTGCATCGACCCTGGGCGACCCGTAAATGCGTCACGGTTCAGAAACGCTAACCACTGCACCACGGAGGTGTACCCTTTATATCTGCCATTTCTCCTGGTTCATTTTACGCCAGAAATTGAATTGAGCCTGATTACAGCTTCTTGTATTATGTTAATCATTATTCCTTCTCTCGCACCCTTTTCCCCTTTGGCTGGAACCTGGTCCGTCTTCTTCCGGTTCAAGATTTATTCATGGCGTACGTTGGTCGACTGTCTGTTTATTAATGCTCTGAACTCTGGTGCAAAGTCCCTGCTGTGTTGATTCGTCAACCTCCACGTCTTGGGCTTTATCTAAGACTCGATTTTTGCCAACATACACTGAGCCTGACCAGTCCCCAACTTTTCATATTTTGTTTTATTCAAATCTGCCATCTTTCAAAATCATAAACTTTCGTGATTGTTTTGTCTTTAGTGAAGTATATCATTTCATCAATAGCTCGCTTGGTAATTCTCCATCTATGTTTCAGTGTCTCCAGGTCTCTCTGTCCCGTTGCATCAGTCAGTCCTCCCTGTTGCGCCTCAGCGGGTCCTGGACTGGCTCATCTCCCGCGCCAGCTGTATAACCAGCCAGCCTTTGTCACGTGAGTGTTATTTATGGTAACTATTTATATGTATTGCTGGGAGAGATATTAGTACTCGACTCGCCTCGTCTCTTCATCATGCCTAATGTATGTATCATGTCTTATGTGCGTGCATTATGTTCGTGTATATAAGACCCATATATACGCCCTAGTATTCGTCACGTACCCAGTTATCGACTAAGCCCCGAGGGGAGGATAAACAGCTGGTTGGCTGTGGGGGTGATTGCCGCACCCAGGATTCTAACCCGAGTGGGCCCCGCACGTAGAAATGATTGATGGTGCCCACTACTCCACGGAAGCCTCTGTGTGTGTGTGTGTGTGTGTGTGTGTGTGTGTGTGTGTGTGTGTGTGGGTGTGTAACACACTCCCTCATATAAAACTTTTTCAATACATTTAATTCCTAAATACTATTTCCATACACCTTCATAAAACGTCAAAAAAGAGAAAATTGCTCACTTCATTCGTGGAAATTGAAATTTTGGGGTTTTCAGTCAGTGCATCTCCCGCGTCTCACCATTCCATGAGAGATGTCACTCCACCGTTGCGCGCTCACCAGGTGACGATGGTGAGAGGATGGTGATCGGTGAGTCAATGTGAAGTTGAGGTTGAATAGTGAGTCTGGTGAATACGATCCAATAGTTCCAAGTGTAGATATGAGTGATACAGTGATGAGTCCCACATGAGTGATAGGGAAAGAGGCTGTGGACGACCGAGCGTGACTTTGGTCGACGTGAGCGCAAGGCGATGGTGAAGGTGAGCACGACCGACGGGTGGAGGGGAAGGGAGGGAGGTGGTGGAGGGGGAGTGAGTACCACAAGCGACAGTGAGGAAAGAGAGGGGACTGCGGGCGGGGGGGCGGGCGCGGGCGCGGGCGGGCGAGCGAACGTAGGCATCACAGCTCAATTTTGGGAAGTGGACTTGTGGGAATAATATAATCTAAACTTGGGCAATTAGACGAGAACTGATTAACGTGTAGGTGATCAAGGTGATGGAACTGTGTGTGTGTGTGTGTGTGAGAGAGAGAGAGAGAGAGAGAGAGAGAGAGAGAGAGAGAGAGAGAGAGAGAGAGAGAGAGAGAGAGAGAGAGAGCTATCAATTCCCACCACGGGTAAAACGCCTGAGAATATTTCCCCCTGCCGGCTATGAGCACACACGTCCATAAATATGATTATTTACCAGTCCAATGATTCATTAGCGGTATGAATAGCGGTAGCTGTAAAGGAGGGAGAGTGGAGGAGGTCGAACTGGAAGGAGAGAGAGAGAGTGAGAGTGAGTGAGGGAGCGGTGGCAAGAGGGAGGCTGGAGTGGAGGAACCGGGGTGAGAGAGGCTGACTCTGCGATCTCTGGGGAGTGAGTGTGTGTGTGTGTGTGTGGGGATGTGGTTGGGGGGCTGGTGGGGGCTAGATGTGGAGGTGGGGGTGTGAGAGGAGGAGAAGGTTGGTGAATACCCTGCTGATGTTGGAGAGAGAGAGAGAGAGAGAGAGAGAGAGAGAGAGAGAGAGAGAGAGAGAGAGAGATGAGCCAACATGTGTGAGCGTTATCTTGCCCAGGCAGGTCAGGTCATGGGGCGACATACTTGGCACCAAACCAGAGACGATAAAACATCCACTTTCAAGTTCACCAAAGAGGAAAAAAAAAAAGAAAAAAAAGAAATATCCTTTGAATCTCTTTTCTTTTTTCGTCCCGACCAGACACACGGCTCAGCACACACACACACACACACACACACACACACACACACACACAGTAAGGCGCAACAAATTCATGTGGGTTTTATATACTTTGCTTTTAATGGGTCATTACTGTCTCGTTAGCCATATGAGCTCAAGTAATTACGAAACGGCCAAGTGCGTCAACAACGTATATATATATATATATATATATATATATATATATATATATATATATATATATATATATATATATATATACACACACACACACACATAACGGCATGAATTACCTCCGATATGCATTGGTAATCAAGAAGAAAAAAAATGTTAATGAATGTTTTAAGAGTATAATGCAGGCACTGACCGTACGAACTGTTGATGCCGGCTATCATTCTCTCTCTCTCTCTCTCTCTCTCTCTCTCTCTCTCTCTCTCTCTCTCTCTCTCTCTCTCTCTCACACACACACACACACACACACGTGATCAGTGTGGCTGAGGCTAGTGAGGCTGTCCGTGTGGACGTGTGCAGTGTTAGTGAAGTCGGTGATTTGGACCCACTTAAATGGTGCCATGACTCTCCTGTACCTGCCATGACTCTCCTGTACCTGCCATGACTCTCCTGTACCTGCCATGACTCTCCTGTACCTGCCATGACTCTCCTGTACCTGCCATGACTCTCCTGTACCTGCCATGACTCTCCTGTACCTGCCATGACTCTCCTGTACCTGCCATGACTCTCCTGTACCTGCCATGACTCTCCTGTACCTGCCATGACTCTCCTGTACCTGCCATGACTCTCCTGTACCTGCCATGACTCTCCTGTACCTGCCATGACTCTCCTGTACCTGCCATGACTCTCCTGTACCTGCCATGACTCTCCTGTACCTGCCATGACTCTCCTGTACCTGCCATGACTCTCCTGTACCTGCCATGACTCTCCTGTACCTGCCATGACTCTCCTGTACCTGCCATGACTCTCCTGTACCTGCCATGACTCTCCTGTACCTGCCATGACTCTCCTGTACCTGCCATGACTCTCCTGTACCTGCCATGACTCTCCTGTACCTGCCATGACTCTCCTGTACCTGCCATGACTCTCCTGTACCTGCCATGACTCTCCTGTACCTGCCATGACTCTCCTGTACCTGCCATGACTCTCCTGTACCTGCCATGACTCTCCTGTACCTGCCATGACTCTCCTGTACCTGCCATGACTCTCCTGTACCTGCCATGACTCTCCTGTACCTGCCATGACTCTCCTGTACCTGCCATGACTCTCCTGTACCTGCCATGACTCTCCTGTACCTGCCATGACTCTCCTGTACCTGCCATGACTCTCCTGTACCTGCCATGACTCTCCTGTACCTGCCATGACTCTCCTGTACCTGCCATGACTCTCCTGTACCTGCCATGACTCTCCTGTACCTGCCATGACTCTCCTGTACCTGCCATGACTCTCCTGTACCTGCCATGACTCTCCTGTACCTGCCATGACTCTCCTGTACCTGCCATGACTCTCCTGTACCTGCCATGACTCTCCTGTACCTGCCATGACTCTCCTGTACCTGCCATGACTCTCCTGTACCTGCCATGACTCTCCTGTACCTGCCATGACTCTCCTGTACCTGCCATGACTCTCCTGTACCTGCCATGACTCTCCTGTACCTGCCATGACTCTCCTGTACCTGCCATGACTCTCCTGTACCTGCCATGACTCTCCTGTACCTGCCATGACTCTCCTGTACCTGCCATGACTCTCCTGTACCTGCCATGACTCTCCTGTACCTGCCATGACTCTCCTGTACCTGCCATGACTCTCCTGTACCTGCCATGACTCTCCTGTACCTGCCATGACTCTCCTGTACCTGCCATGACTCTCCTGTACCTGCCATGACTCTCCTGTACCTGCCATGACTCTCCTGTACCTGCCATGACTCTCCTGTACCTGCCATGACTCTCCTGTACCTGCCATGACTCTCCTGTACCTGCCATGACTCTCCTGTACCTGCCATGACTCTCCTGTACCTGCCATGACTCTCCTGTACCTGCCATGACTCTCCTGTACCTGCCATGACTCTCCTGTACCTGCCATGACTCTCCTGTACCTGCCATGACTCTCCTGTACCTGCCATGACTCTCCTGTACCTGCCATGACTCTCCTGTACCTGCCATGACTCTCCTGTACCTGCCATGACTCTCCTGTACCTGCCATGACTCTCCTGTACCTGCCATGACTCTCCTGTACCTGCCATGACTCTCCTGTACCTGCCATGACTCTCCTGTACCTGCCATGACTCTCCTGTACCTGCCATGACTCTCCTGTACCTGCCATGACTCTCCTGTACCTGCCATGACTCTCCTGTACCTGCCATGACTCTCCTGTACCTGCCATGACTCTCCTGTACCTGCCATGACTCTCCTGTACCTGCCATGACTCTCCTGTACCTGCCATGACTCTCCTGTACCTGCCATGACTCTCCTGTACCTGCCATGACTCTCCTGTACCTGCCATGACTCTCCTGTACCTGCCATGACTCTCCTGTACCTGCCATGACTCTCCTGTACCTGCCATGACTCTCCTGTACCTGCCATGACTCTCCTGTACCTGCCATGACTCTCCTGTACCTGCCATGACTCTCCTGTACCTGCCATGACTCTCCTGTACCTGCCATGACTCTCCTGTACCTGCCATGACTCTCCTGTACCTGCCATGACTCTCCTGTACCTGCCATGACTCTCCTGTACCTGCCATGACTCTCCTGTACCTGCCATGACTCTCCTGTACCTGCCATGACTCTCCTGTACCTGCCATGACTCTCCTGTACCTGCCATGACTCTCCTGTACCTGCCATGACTCTCCTGTACCTGCCATGACTCTCCTGTACCTGCCATGACTCTCCTGTACCTGCCATGACTCTCCTGTACCTGCCATGACTCTCCTGTACCTGCCATGACTCTCCTGTACCTGCCATGACTCTCCTGTACCTGCCATGACTCTCCTGTACCTGCCATGACTCTCCTGTACCTGCCATGACTCTCCTGTACCTGCCATGACTCTCCTGTACCTGCCATGACTCTCCTGTACCTGCCATGACTCTCCTGTACCTGCCATGACTCTCCTGTACCTGCCATGACTCTCCTGTACCTGCCATGACTCTCCTGTACCTGCCATGACTCTCCTGTACCTGCCATGACTCTCCTGTACCTGCCATGACTCTCCTGTACCTGCCATGACTCTCCTGTACCTGCCATGACTCTCCTGTACCTGCCATGACTCTCCTGTACCTGCCATGACTCTCCTGTACCTGCCATGACTCTCCTGTACCTGCCATGACTCTCCTGTACCTGCCATGACTCTCCTGTACCTGCCATGACTCTCCTGTACCTGCCATGACTCTCCTGTACCTGCCATGACTCTCCTGTACCTGCCATGACTCTCCTGTACCTGCCATGACTCTCCTGTACCTGCCATGACTCTCCTGTACCTGCCATGACTTTCCTGTACCTGCCATGACTCTCCTGTACCTGCCATGACTCTCCTGTACCTGCCATGACTCTCCTGTACCTGCCATGACTCTCCTGTACCTCCCATGACTCTCCTGTACCTCTCATGACTCTTCTGTACCTTCCATGACTCTCCTGTACCTGCCATGACTCTCCTGTACCTCCCATGACTCTCCTGTACCTCTCATGACTCTTCTGTACCTTCCATGACTCTCCTGTACCTGCCATGACTCTCCTGTACCTCCCATGACTCTCCTGTACCTCTCATGACTCTTCTGTACCTTCCATGACTCTCCTGTACCTGCCATGACTCTCCTGTACCCCTCATGACTCTACTGTACCTCTCATGACTCTCCTGTAGACCTTCAGACTCACTTGTGCTTCTCTTGACTCTCTTGTGTCCTTCATGACTCTTCTGTTCTTGTCGCTCTCATGCACCTGCCATAACTCTCTGTTAACCTTCCTTAACTCTGCTGTGCCTCCCGTGAATCTTCTGGTCTCCGTGTAACTCGCCTGTAATTTCCACGACACTTCTGTCACTCTCGTAAATCTCCAGTGCCTCTAGTAACACTCGGGGTCTCTTCTCCTTACTCCCCAGTGCCTCTAGTAACACATCTCTTTCTCCCTTTACTCTGCAGTGCCTCTAGTAACACCTCTTTCTCCTCTTACTTCCCAGTGCCTCTAGTAACACCTCTTTCTCCCCTTACTTCCCAGTGCCTCTAGTAATACCTCTTTCTCTACTTACTTCCCAGTGCCTCTAGTAACACCTCTTTCTCCTCTTACTCCCTAGTGCCTCTAGTAACACCTCTTTCTCCTCTTACTCCCCAGTGCCTCTAGTAACACCTCTTTCTCCTCTTACTTCCCAGTGCCTCTGCCGACACTCCTGTCTTTCTCCTTACTCCACAGTGCCTCTAGTAACACACATCTTTCTCCCCTTACTCTCCAGTGCCTCTGTCAACACTCCTGTCTTTCCCCTTACTCTCCAGTGCCTCTAGTAACACTCGAGTCTCTCCTCTTACTCCCCAGTGCCTGTGGTAACACACCTCTTTCTCCCCTTACTCCCTAGCGCCTCTGCCAACACTCCTGTTTCTCTCCCCTTACTCCTCAGTGCCTCTGACAACACTCCAGTCTCTCTCCTTACTCCCCAGTGCCCCTGCCAACACTCCTGTCTCTCCTCACACGCTCTGTGCCTCCTAAGACTTTACCGAACCTCTCTTGATTCACCAATAATGCCTCATGACCCTCACGGCCCTCATGTGCCTCATACTGGGTATCAGTATTAGTCTTGATTTGCCTGCCTCTGAAAATGCTTGCTCTCTCTTCATCATTCAGCACATTCTTGTTTCCTCGGGGGTTTCTCTTGCCTTCTCTTCGTTCTTATCTTTATCTTTTGTTTTTTCATTCCTTTCGAACGCGCTCGTATCATCATCATCTCTTTTATTGTATTCTTTCACTATATTCTGCCGTGATTCTGTCGGTTGTGTGTGTGTGTGTGTCTATCTTTCTTGAGATCCTCCAGCGTTGCCAGTTTTACCATGCCTCGCCATCAGTGTTCCCAACTCCGCGTGTGGGGCATAATTAGCCACCAACACATCCGACACACTTTCCACAGTTTACTGTATAAACACAGGAGTTGGCGAGTTAAGTGCAGCTGACGACCAGGGAAGAGCAGGCAGGTAGAGAGAGAAAGGGAGAGGGCAGAAGAGAATGTGGGAAGACAGAGGGAGAGGGGAGGAGGGCGCGGAGAGAAATGAGAGGTGACAGAGGGAGAGGAAGAACGTATATGTATTTTTTCTTTATATACTTCAGCGCCCAAGTGGAAAGCACACACACACACACACACACACTCAGAGTTTGAAGTGTTCATCAGTAAGTCTGATGTCTGGGTGGTGTTTCTGGCCAGATCGATTGATAATTATCTGTTCCAGGTTCCCAGGCCAAAGTGCGTACACTCTGGTCCGTCAGCTGAGGTGCGTACACACAGATCCGTCGGCCAAGATGCGTACGCTTTAATCCGTAAGCCAGAATACGTACACAAAGAGCCTTACAATACTCTCTCTCTCTCTCTCTCTCTCTCTCTCTCTCTCTCTCTCTCTCTCTCTCTCTCTCTCTCTCTCTCTCTCTCTCTCTCTACCCCCCTCTCTTTTTCAGAGCAAATGTGGGAAAGGGTTATTAACATATACGTAATCTGATTATTCAGTGGAAAACAAAGAAAAAGGAAAGAAAGAACTGGTGCGAGTCAAACGTAGAGAGAGAGAGAGAGAGAGAGAGAGAGAGAGAGAGAGAGAGAGAGAGAGAGAGAGAGAGAGAGAGAGAGAGAGAATTATAAGTATTATAGGAATAAGAATGTAGTGATGTGACGCCAACATCACACCCGTTGTGGAACACTAAATCAACAGCATCCAACCAGGCCATTACATCGAACCAAAAACATCACGCCAGGTCTCAATAGCATCAGAAAAAAGCATCACTTCACAGGCCTTCAACATCACACAGAGCCCACAACTTCAAAGTAAGAGCGTCACACCAGACTAACAACATCATGCTGGGCCTGTAACATCACATTTGACCTTCAGTATCAGACTTATAACACAGCAACAAGCCTACAACATCACACTAGGCCAATAGCAACAGACGTAAAACATCATACCAATCCTACATCATCATCACTTGGCCTTCTACATGCGACCAGCAACATCACACCGGATGTACAGCATCATCCCAACATCACCACACCGAGCAGAAAACATCAGACAGAAGCATTACACCAGGACATCACCATGAGACCATCAGGTCAACAACCAACAGGACAATATACCACGCCAGCAACATCTGGTCATCAACACCAGCTTATGATCCAAAAGGGACAATATACCACACCAGCAATATCAACATCTTTCAAATAAAGGTTCCAATACCAGGCCGGAAGATCCAGGCCAATCAATACCAGGTCAACAGTATGAGGTTATAAGCCACCAGGGCAACAACACCAGGCCACACCGTGAACACCAGAGGGCCGGGCGGTGCGCCACCTGGTGGCTGGGGAGTGAGGTTCCTCCTCGGCCTCCGTCTCGCATCAAACACAGCACCAGTCAAAGCTATGGAAGGCTCGGGCCCAGCTAATGTACGACGGTTCCACTCGATATATCAGGCGCTCTGGTCCCCTCACACGACACACACACACACACACACACACACACACACACACACACACACCAAGTCCTATAAGGATAGAGCCATTCAAGGACGTTCGGAAATCCTTAAGACACCCAGTAGATGCAGTATAGGATTTCAACCAGGTATCGCCATCCCTCACGTGCCGATGGACGGAGAGAGAGAGAGAGAGAGAGAGAGAGAGAGAGAGAGAGAGAGAGAGAGAGAGAGAGAGAGAGAGAGAGAGAGAGAGAGAGTTAGACTTGGGGGCGGGGAGTAAGAAGGTGGACAG
Source organism: Panulirus ornatus (assembly GCF_036320965.1). Taxonomy (NCBI): domain Eukaryota; kingdom Metazoa; phylum Arthropoda; class Malacostraca; order Decapoda; family Palinuridae; genus Panulirus; species Panulirus ornatus. The sequence goes on along the minus strand of NC_092281.1, from coordinate 21,524,529 downwards.
TGGAGCCCAAACCCCTCACTAACTCTCTGCGTGTGTAATGTAATCTATGGGAGCCTCCTTCAGTAGCTAATGCAGTTCTCCTCCACATCAAACGTGAGCTGAAAGTGAGCTTAATCAGAGAGCCATCGAGAGACTGGTTGGTTGGACAGCGTAAGGAGACTTAAGATCCGTAACTCCAACAGATTGGGAGAATATTTTGAAAGATGGTGCAGAACACCGCCATCAACAGACTGGTGTGACTACTCAAATTATTGCACAACCCCGTTATCAACAGAGGCGTTGAACAATTTAAGGGAGGCTGTAGATCTACCCCAATCAACAGACTGGTTGACCAGATTGAAGAAGGCTGCAGAACGCTTTCACCAACAGACGGAGTGAACAACTATAGATGGCTGTATACCTCCGTCTTTCTCCAGCGCTTTGGTGAAACACACACGACAGCACCACCAATCATCTCTCATGTTTAAGCCATCGTGTTGATCTCTCCATTACCCTCAGCTTCCTGGATGGGTCAGGTACACACATGCAGTTAGGTACACACAGTTCCCCGGTTCGCTCATACACACCCTCAACCCATATCCAGTCAGCTAAAGGGGACATGGACTCCTACTCGTATTTTAACACGTGATCGTTTCTTAATCTTAGTACAGCAAGTTGATTTTACTGGGGAGACTAAAATCCTCACTCACACCTCGTCCATCACACACACGAAAAGACGTCACTACATGCGATCTGAAATCCTTTCTCAGCACCTACATGAGAAACACCTGAAGCTGTATTGTGCACACTTTTCTCTCATATCATACTATCTATGACTATCACGTCCACGGCTTACCACTCTCTTCTGTTCTGTCATGCATTCGTTATCAGTCTATCATGCATGTGCCCCTCGTACTGCATGGATTGTCATACCATCTTAGAAGGTCAGGTTTACGGGTCTTACTTAATGATGTCATTACATATCTTGGTTCTGTTTTCTTTATCGATAAACTTCTACTCCAAAATACACAAGTGATCATCCCTTTTGGCTGGTTTTCTTTCTGATCCATCTGGTGGCCTTTAGGAAGGCGAAGGCAACATCAGTACCCTGAAGGGGATGAGGCAAGAAAGTTACAACGACAAATTTAAGGGTTTAAAATCAGCATCCAAAAACGCTAGCTAGATGGCTCTCTCTCTCTCTCTCTCTCTCTCTCTCTCTCTCTCTCTCTCTCTCTCTCTCTCTCTCTCTCTCTCTCTCTCTCTCTCTCCTGATGCGTGACGTCCCAAGAGGCACCGACACAGAACACGGCGGCAAGTGTCTCCGCCTCCGTGATTTGGAATAGTTACACCCCAAGTTCCCGCTATAAGCGTCATAGCAGGGTCGATTTTCAACCCGCCAAGAAGGTAACTTTCAGACGCCGAGAGAGGAGCCAAGAAAGCATGAATGCGAACATAACGTGGAGGGGAAATAACATTAGAAACTGGATGATATGTTGAGGAATGTCGGTGCCGCGGGCACTGCAGTAAAGTCCTCTGTGTGTGTGCCTTTCTTTGCCATTCATCTTTACGGGATTATTTCTGGGACTCTTGCCAGATGGGTCGATGTCTTATTTCTCGTTTTCTTCTTATAAACTTAGGCAGACGCACTATGTCCAATTTTCCTACTTAAAAAAACCCTAATCATGATGATCATTTGGGATGATTTTTGCCACAGTTTTAGGAAATGAATGAAAAAATTTACACATGAAGTAAATATTTGATCACAGCTGTCGCTCCAGTTTGGTTAGTTTCCAGGCAAGTAATCCGATTCGGGAATTTACAATACAATCTGGAAATACAGCTTTTAGTGACCATGAAAGTTATGCTTGGATACGAATGAATGTATATAAGATATTCACTTCTTTTATGGGAAATTCTGGGCTGGAAAGGTACGCAGGATATATATATATAAGATGGTATCAAAATCAGAAACCCACTTTCAGCGAGAGCATAACCTGGTATCAGGTTATAGAATAGATTTTTCTCTCTTGGAAATGCACAGAGTCTTGCCTGAAGTTTATTATAGTTTTCTCTCCTCAGTAAATAATTCTAATGCTATTCCATATCATTCCCAAAGGTCGCATATCTTCAGACTTAACCCAGCTGCGTCTGTGGGGGCGTTGGCTCTGTGACCCGCCTACAGACTAGTCCTCCACCTTTGTCTGTGGCTGGTGGATTGCCGTACACCTTCAGACAAGCTCGCCTTTGTCTGTGGATGGTTAGCTGTTACTTACCCTTTAGATTATAGCTCGTCTGTGGATGGTTGGCTGTTTCATACTCTCAGACAAGCCCCGCCTGTGTCTGTGGGTGTTGTAATGTCAACACAAGGTCATGAAACAGTCACATCGTCTCCTCGTGATCTGTGTGAGCACAGAGGGTCAGGTGCGCTACAGTGTCCCAAAACACCTTGTTGGAGACGGTCGACTTTGTTAGATGCAACTCACATATTAATCACGCACCTCGTTCATGATGGTCTGAAGCCTCTTGGGCTACTGGTTTGATCAAGTACGATGCATTACATCCGTGTTGTATGAAGGTTTCCGTCGTGACGTCTGGTGTCTAGGATTGAGGAAGCTGTGGAACTTGAAATGTGTCAAAATTTCCGTAGATTTGGAGGAGCTGAATTACATTTGAGTGGTGGCAGACGTCCAGTCTCTGGATATCTCTGTTATAGTGACTAAACGGAGAGAACAATCAAGGATTTAACTATCTCATTAATATCTTTTCTTCATCGTTCTTAGATAATACTAGTCAGTATCTTATCTTTTCTTAACTTTCATTCCGTTGAAAGCTGACAATTATAGATATCTTGATCTCTTCCCGTCTATACATTGCATAAATGTCATCATCTGTTAGCAGTGGGACTGGATCTGGAGTAGGATTTGTCTTCAGTGGTAAGTATAGATGCAGGAGACGCACTAGATACAGCCTTACCACCACCACTACTTCATCATGAGCTAACTCGCCAGTATCGTGAGTAAGGGTTACAATTGCCTAAAAGCAATGTCTCGCTTTGCTTTTATATAGAAGTCTTTAGCGATTTTAGCGCTTCTATTTCAGCAGTCTATGCTTCATATCATCTTTGGCGAATGATTTATTTTGTTCTTCCAAGTAAATTTGTATATTTTTTTTTCATGCAAGTTGGTCATTACTTTCGATGAGTTTCATATGAGTTATTTACTTTTACAGAAGGTAGTTCTTCATATGCGTATTCCCCCAAATGCGTATTCCACCATATGCGTATTCCACCAGATGCGTATTCCACCGTGTGCGTACTCCACCTTAGTTCTGGAAACATTTCTGTCTGCTTCTCATTCGGAAGCGTATTACCTCGTCTGCTGCTGCTGTTTTTATAGGCCTTACACAACCTGTCTCCAACCAACGTTTATATCATTTTCAACTGGGATGTGGAAGGGGTTATGTACCAATCTAACAGCTTTTTTCCAATTTTTTTTTCAAACGAATATTTTCTGGTTTTGGCAAGAATGGAGTCGATATGAGCCACTACATCAACAGGATTAAGGTTAACCTCGACTAATTCAAAGGGCTATGACCGCTTCCATCTGTTCCTCCTCCGTCAACGTACGTACATCCAGCATGTACCCTGGAACTGCATTCCCACATGGAAATCTCTGTTTTGAATATGTAACCAAGATTCAGAGATGCCAATTATATCATAACTTTCATCTAATGGGAATATAACTCCGAAAACTTATTTCGTATACTGAGCGCATTTACATAAAATATTCTTATAAATGATTGTGTATTGCCCTGGGAAATATTTGTAAAGGAAAACGGGCCTTTTCGACACGGACTGCGTTTTTAGGTAAAGAAAAAAAGGTTCAGGTCATATGGTAATGCATTAGGTCCTTGAGGTTCGACTTGATAACAAATACATCCAATGCAAATAAAAACAAATACAGTATGATTACCTGGCTAGTCCAACCATCTTCTCCTTACACACACACCACACACTCTTCTTCCACTCAATTTTCACTTCTATTCTCACATTAGTTCTCCTCCCTGCTCATTTTACTCCATAATCCTTTTTAAATGTAATCATGGCAGAGTCCTACGAGCTTATGGCTCCTAATCCTCGAACTAATAGGGGCGCTAAGAACCTGCAGGTTTCCCGCCCGACCATTCTGCCAATGGGAGGGAGGGCTCAGGGCAGCTGCAGGACAGACCCCACCCACAACCTTCCCTTCTTCAATAGACCTGTTTCTTTCACTGGCATGTCTGGTCATTCCTGTAGGATCTGTTCTGTGGAAAACCATCTGTCTGGCTCTTTGAATGTCTTACTTCTGTCATAGACACAGCTGTCTATTGATGATATGACTAACCCCTTCCACAATTTCCAGATATGATCTTCATCATGCACGATTCTGTTTGTGCCTCGCCTCCAAGCTCCCCAGACGCTCTTGGTTTCCATCCCGTCCTTCCCTTTCCCTCCGTGCGGTCTTTGTTCGTCTCTTTCTGGCTCTGCCTCGCTGAGCGATATACGACAAAGAAGATACATATGTGTGTGTGTGTGTGTGTGTGTGTGTGTGTGTGTGTGTGTGTGTGTGTGTGTGTGTTATTAGCTGGAGTATTCTACAACACCTGACAAGGCATAGCTAGAGCTCAGTACACAAGACAGGAACGCAGTGAGTCGAGGAAGGATAGTGTGTGTAAGATCCGGGAGGGCGGATGGCTGGTGGTTGGCAGACCAGGGGGGCAGCAGAGGAAGGACGTTACCCGACCTTATCATGACCCACGGGTGACACCGGAGGACGGGTCAGACCGCTGTGGGGTACCAATAGGGCCCCCTTCTGACAGCCGAGGCAAATCAAACCAGGTGAGGTATCGTATGAATAGATCAGCTAAAGCTTTGATAAAAAAAAAGCCTTAATGGCTTTACCTCCTCCGTGCTTGAATATTTGATGAGTCCAGGTAAACACTTGGGGAGTCACAAGAACCTAACCTACCCAGCAGCGCCCTGAACCTCCCGTCTGACCTTAGACGCCGATGATCAGTGGATCTCCTCCCTCCCTGACGGCAGCACTCCACCGCCAGGCGAGTGTTCATCCTCCCATCACCCGATGCCTCATTCCGTATCCTATGACGTGACACCACCTCCCCCCTTTCCTCACTCTTCCCTATCAACCAGAACCCCCCCCCCTCTCTCAATCTACCTCATCACTCTCACTCACTCTACAACCCCCCACCCCAATCGCCCAAGCCCCTCACCCGACCACCATCCACTTCACATAGCCAGTGTTGATATATTCTTATCCCGAGGCATGTCGTTTTTAATTCATCAAAATGTATAAGGTTATTTACCCTAGATATTGTGGCGCGTCTGCGGGTCGTGAATGAGGCGGTGGTTGCAGGCACCGTGGTGAGGAGAGAGAGAGAGAGAGAGAGAGAGAGAGAGAGAGAGAGAGAGAGAGAGAGAGAGAGAGAGGAAGGTAAGTGAAGGTTCGCATTTCTTAACTGGGAGTGGGAAACCGTGTCTGAGGAGGAGGCCGAGACGAGGCCAGAGTGAACCACAACACTGAATAACGCCAGTAGGAGTTGCCGAGTGTGAGACGCTCCCATGAGAGGGGCTGTCAGGGAATACCAGGGAGAGAGAGAGAGAGAGAGAGAGAGAGAGAGAGAGAGAGAGAGACAGAGAGAGACAGAGAGAGAGAGAGAGAGAGAGATTGGGACACCAGACACACACACACACACACACACACACACACACACACACACTGTCCTCTTCAGTCTGGCCACATCCATTCCCTTTACATATCAAATCCGGTGAGAGAGCGGGACGATCCTTTTACTAGTTTTACAATTTAATCAAGAGTACAATCCAGGTGGACAGTTGCCATGCACTGTGTCAAAGGCTTTATGGTTATTACCACTATTTCTCTCACCCTCAAACATAGATGGTGCATGACACTATCGCAAAAATAAGAGAGAAAAAATTTCACAAATATGGGTTTTTTTTTTAATCTTTTGAAAAAGGGGACAATGGCATTCGAGACAAGATTGGCCAAATTTAGTATTATTTACGTTTATTTGTTTCACTCATCCTCTCGTTACTGTAAACACTTGTCTGTCTAGTCTGCAAAGTTCCTGGATAAGTTGTGGGTTTTATGCCTTTGTTTACGGTTATTACAGCAAAACCATAACCTTTACGAGGGGAAATATGTCTACATATTCTCTCATGGAAATATAGGGGGCAACATATTTCTCTTTTCTCCTCTGTCTCTTTTTTCCAAAATGATTTTGATAAAACTTTTGCCGCAGATTTTCATATTTATAAGTGCCGGGCGTCCCTTATCGAGTGCTGTGTCAAGTGTCGGATATTAAAGTGTCAAATGTTGGAAGTTAAAGGGTCAGATAACAACTGATAAACGACGGGGGCTGTTATCAGCTCACTGAGGTACCCACCACAGGAGGTGCGTCCTCATGCCAACACTAAAAAACATCTGATCGTCATCCCTGTCTCTCTAACACGTCAAATGTGAACGTTTATAGAGATCTCGTGGCATCCCTGGCCCATCACACCAAGCATGTTCCTTGGCCGGGAGTCTTCACACCCCTCGTGTAACCTACCCCAAACATCTCCCGTGGTCTTGTCACTCTGGCACCACACACACACACACACACACACACACACACACACACACACACACACACACACACACACACGAACATTACCTTTGGGTCGCGCTCGGTCGACGTCCTCTTGCGTATCGTTTGAGAACCAGATTAAACACAAACTTTACAAGAACATCTCTTGGCGAGATGCTATGGTCACATCTTACCGTCAGGGGAGTATTGGTTTTCACCCCATCACCATCGATGGAAACCATATCACTAGAGGCATTACAATAAGGGTTCGAACCTCAAGTGATGGCTGTCAATGGCATCGAGTTCTACTTGTGACGAATCTCTTAACGTGATTTCCGTCGACTTGTATAAGCTTAAGATCTTTGCGTCTTTCTAAAATTTTATTCTCGTAATCTTCCAAACTTTAGTGAAATGTCTCGAGAGGACTCGACCCTCTGATGCTATTGACCATATCCTTCCCTCGGGGACTTGAGGCCCTGGCGTTATAGCATCTCTCAGCCGAGGATATATCTGGGAGACTTTGTAGCATGTCAGGTATTGACCAGACCAAGACGGCTCCCGCCAGGGACCTGACTCGCCCAGGCAATCCAGGATGCCACAAAACACCCTTATCTCCCACCACTTATGTACCTCCTCCCTCATTCGCTGCCTCCACCCTTTCTCTCCCCCCTTCTTCCTTCCTACTTTTCACTTTCTCGCTCCCTTCTTCCTGAGCACACACTCACCTCTCCTCCTCTCCTCCTCCTCCACGGCCAGAGCTGCTACTAATTACTGTGTCAGAGAACAGTCCAATAAACATACAAAATATACGGATATTTTTACCTTTGGTAATGGCGGTGATATGAGTCGCCCTAATGTGCCATTATCGTGGCACGTCTTGCCGGCTCCTCCGCTGCGGGGATCTCGATTGCTCCTCCTACAGTGGCCAGCCAGCCAGGGCGTCTGGCAGCTGCCTGTCTGTCTGTCTCTTGTGTTCACTCGTACCCAAGGATGCATCACAGAGGATAGGTAATTCCTTTTTTCCGGTTACGATGAATGACTACGTCTGGCATACCCAACCACTATGGTCATTCTTTTTTTTTTTTATCAGCAGCTGGAAAGCGGGGGAGAAGGTGAAAATATTCACATGTACGTTTTCACGGTATAGGAAATATACAATGACATGGGTGAGCGGCGCTTCGCTCTGTAGCAGTAAGGCCGATACCGTTACTTTACGTAACTAGTCCTTGTGGTGCTGCTGTCATAACTATTGGTACTCTCGCCTATGAGGGCGAGTGAAATTAATTTTTGTGAGTAGGACGTATTAGGTTTGACTCAGAGCCTGAGGGGAAGCCTTGCCTCGGGACGATAAGTGAACCCTGGGTCGAACCAGCTTCATTTTTGTCCCGTTTTCTTCATTATTTTCTATACGGTTACACTGGTATGTACCACACGTTCTTCAATTGGATTTCATGAAATATTATCTCTCTAATCGAAATAGCATTATCGAAATGATAAGTCCCTTATCGGAATAACATTATGGAAATGATAAGTCTTAAGCGTAAAGTGGTAATGGATATAGTACAATATTTTTCTCAGGGGTTGAAATGGTTTATCAAATTTTCTTTTTGCCAATGGAAGGGGAAACTGGGGGAGAATGGTAGACCGGAGATGTCAGCAAATTAGTATTACATATGTAAATTAGTTTTAAATTCTTTTCGTATCTGCGCGTTGTTAGTCCTTGATGTAAACATATTTTCCCTCAATGGACAGCCTGTCATCAACTGATCATAAACTGTAGACGGCCGTCGGGTCAGCTGATCATCCACACGTCCACAGCAACACACGATCTTGTGTTCCTCATCCAAACCAGGCACATAGCATGAGGTTGCGAGTAGACCCAACCCTCTCCTCTGACCTCACGATAATTCCAGTCCTATTTTGCAACATGCAACTCGCATTTACCAGCCACAGGGCTTGCCAGCCACAGGGCTTGCTTACAACATAGGTCGTTTCGGACTCAAATAAGACAGCCAGACTGTATATCCCATGTAACAACTGGGAGGGAATCTCGGTCGATATCTCTGGTCAACTTAGAGACCGAATTCTTAAGGGGAAAGACGTGGATGAGATAGTGGATCACGTCTCCAGAATCTGCTGCGCCGCCCACTTGGTGACAAGGTACACGCCGGGTTGACGGATGGGGTAACGTGTTCATCATTCCCCGAGGCAGGTTGGCCTCATGCGTAGGAAGAGACAGGACCTCTGCCAACGGGCCAGTGTATCCCAACCGGAAAGTCTGGTGATCCCGTAGCGTAGACCTCAAGCCGCTGAAGTAGATACCATGATCTGCCTAAATGAGGAAAAGGAAGTGGGTGAGGCTCGAGGTGTGGGAGCAATACACGAAAACTCCAATGGAAGAGGGAGAGCGACCCAGCAGTCATGCGCGGAAAACTAAACAAACAGTTACGTATGAGTTATGGGCTAGAATCGAGTCCGCGTTCCACCTGGGGTTAGGGAAAGGTGGGTTCCTATTGAGTAGGAAGATCATCAAGAACACTGTACTCGTTTCCGTCCCCTGATGATGATATAGCCTCGTATAAGGTGAAGGACATCTCGTTTGTGGTGTTATGACTTACAGATGGATTCACAGAACAACATTTAAGCTTTCTGCTGAGGTACACAGTGCCCCTTCAATCCAGAGATACGCCAGGGGGGATCTGTTCGGCCGCTACACCCAGTCTTGCAACCAAAAAAGGAAATGTCGCCGAGGAAGTCATCATCACCCAGAAGGTTATAGAAGCAGCCATGGCTGACCTGGACACACTGGGGAGCCTGGATCAGAGAGAACCCTGGCAACTTTAAAAAAAAGGTCGCCGAACATCACGGGAGGCCTCGTGCATCATCTGACCACACACACATTGGCCTTCTCCAACATCCCAGATATTTTCAAGCTGATCTGTGTGATGCCACTTGACAAGAAAGCCAGCAGAGGCGTCCCTAGGTAGTTTCGGCTCTAGACAGACATCGCACATTCGGTATTTTTTTTTACTTAAAGGTAAAGTTTGATTGATGCAAGGAGGAAAGATTTTCCTAAAAGTTGATTTTACCTCCTTGTCGCTCTTACCTCACATCTTAGAATGTTTAAGATCTTAAGAAAACGGTTCCTATAGCTCCCCGAGGTAAATCAATACTTTAGGGTTGATGTGAATTTCGGGAAGAATCCACCGTGACCCATCAGCTTGGTCAACCACGAACATTTCATCACAGGACTCAAGGATAGACACGATCCAAAAGTCGTAATTTCCATGTTGCTGAGGCTTTCACTAAGGTGAATTTAAGAGCGGATTAGAAAGTTGAGGATGATCAGGGTCATGTAGAGGCTTTGCTGACGGATCCATATGCTTTCCTCAAAGGACGACATTAGGCCGGACGTTCTTGTAGGCTCATATCATATCTGCATCAACCTACGTATACTGTGGCGTTCCACAGGGGGTGTTTGTGCTAAAGTACTCTCGCTCTTTCTTATTCTCTTGGGCTATACAGACGACGCAGTTGCTTCCCTCTTCCTAATGTTGTGTACGGAAGTGGAGGCACAGTAGAGGATGTCTTAGAGAATACAAGAAGATTTAGACTCTACGTAACCTGGGCTGCCCTTAACATGGCTCCCAACTTCAACTGCTTCGTGGCCGATCTACTGTGAGAGCGTCGTTCAGCTGGAAACTGCAAGCCTTATATCATTCATCACGGGGGGGGAGTCGTCCCCGCGGGCTTGTCTTCGTGGAAGAGACCCTAATCAACAAACCTGGATCATTCCCTCGCCTCACCATGGCACTGACAGCAAGAACCACTGCCTTTTGGACATGTTTCTTGGAACCGTACCCGACGTACCCTCTCTGCCTCAGTGCACGGCACACCGAGAGGCTGCCTCCAACTCGATTTATCACCAGCTGCAGCAGCGCCGGGACCAGAGCGAAGCAGACATGGCCCCTCCTCCGGAAAGGGCGTCAACAGCCCTAAGCCACTTCAAGTCAGCTCAAGTAAGCAAATACGTAGTATCACTGCTGCTGGTGCTTCTGTCGAGCATTTCACTGCAGGTGGTGTCTCTGCTGGTCACGTCACTACTGTTGCTGCCACTATTGGGCATATCTCTGCTATTGGTGGCTCTCCTGATCATGTCACTGCTAGTGGTGCCTCTGTTAAGCATTTCACTGCTAGTAGTACCTCTGCTGGCCGTGTCACTGCTATTGGTGTCTCTATTGAGCATTTCACTGCTGGTGGTGCCTCTACTGATCATGTCACTGCATATGGTGCCTCTGCTGAAAGCTACTGGCAGCAGCAGTGCCGTTCATGATACCATCACTGCTGACGTTGTGAAGAACATGATACCATCACTGTATCACTGCCATGATTACTTAGCTCCTCCCTGTCCATCATGGGGTGTACGGAGACCTGGGTGTGACATAAAGTACATTAAACGAAAATTTCGACCAACCTCCTGACTATCATGAGGAAGGAGTTGACTCTCGTAACGATAACTGCTAAACAATTGTTCCTTCTTCCTCTTTCGGAAGCGTAAAAAGAAAGAAACGTTCTGTAGAAAAAAGAAAAAGGAGAAAGAGAAGAGATAAGAAAGTAATCTAGCCTAACTGCCCAGATAATGTTGGTTAAGCCAGGTGAGATTAGGGTAATTAGGTCGAGAGAGATTTATGTGATAATTTATGTAACTGCCTTGAGCACGGCTAAGGAAACGATATCAGCCTAAGATAAATTTGTTCTTTTATTACTGTTCCTTGCTCGACCGACATGAACGCAGAGACATACACCTGCCATGGCCGTCTCGTATGAAAGGGGAAAATAAAGTGCATGAGAAAAGGGATTTTAGGAGAAATTAACATGACCTGAAATTTAAAGGTGGAAAGGTTAAGGGAAGAGGAAAAAAAGACTGGGAAAAAAGGGAAGATAATTTTGCAGTTTTGTTGTACGAGGAAAGGAGGAGGAGGAGGAGGAGGAGGAGGAGGAGGAGGAGGAGGAGGAGGAGGAGGAGGAGGAGGAGGAGGTGACCCCTCGTGTGGCTTGGCTCTTCACAGAAGCTATGGGAAGTGGTAGCCAAGTGCCTGCCGTGCCAGGTCTTAGGAGAATATGTGAAAAATATATGAAATTTTCTAGTGAAAGAAAAAGCTGTGCGTTGATGAGGGGGTGTATAATGCCACCTGAGGGTGGTGGGGATTTACTGCTACAGAGACAGATGCCCTGCATCATCATGGGGAGGCAGACGAGGTCAGACAAGGTCAGGGAGGTCAAGATAGCGGTAGGTGTGGTAGGGAGTACACGGGAAGTTTCGATGATAGGAGATCTGATAGTCCACAACGAGGTTATCTGTTATGGTGACCTTAAAGATATTGGGATAGAGCAGAAGATACCTGTCCACTCACCTCTCCCTCTGGCTCGCAGGTCAGCGAGGATCGTGAGTTAGGAGAACCAGGTAGGGTCACGGAAGGTCGGAGGTTCAGGGAGGATGAGGGAGTCTGAAAAGACCAGGGAGGGTCAGGAGGTCATAGGGGTTCATGGAGGGTCAGGGGGTCATGGAGGGTTAGGGAGAGTCAGGGGGTCATGGAGGGTTAGGGAGAGTCAGGGGGTCAAAAAAAAGTCAGGGAGGGTCACGGGGTCATGGAGGGTCTGGGAGGGTTAAAGGAAGGCAGCATCAACACATGCTTATAAACAAGATGCTCTGACATGTTTGAAGGCTGACTCTTCTATTTTCAAAATCGCGATTGTGTCGTTGAAGCAACACAAGATTTTTTGGAAGTGATTACAGGAGAGAGTAATATATTTCTTTACAGTGTTGATGGATCGTTCGTACGTAAGACAGAGCTTACACCACTTGTGCCTCACACAAGGTATACCTAAATACAGTCTAAAAATTGTTTGATTTACAGCATCTTAAAAGCATTATGATAATAGCCTTTAAGTTAAGCATTATGTCTCAGGTAAGACTTCATTAACATAATATCCCAGTAAGGATTATCCTCTCCTGACGCACGCCATCTGTGGCGAGGCATGGCTTCCGCCAGCTTATTAGACTGTCTCGTGTACAGGGTGGAGGTGGCTGGCTGGCTGGCCCCGTGCTGTGTGGTTTGGAGGAGGAGGAGGAGGAGGAGGTGGCTGGCTGGCCCCGTGCTGTGTGGTGTTGAGGAGGAGGAGGTGGCTGGCTGGCTGGCTGGCCCCGTGCTGTGTGGTGTGGAGGAGGAGGAGGAGGAGGAGGAGGAGGAGGTGGCTGGCTGGCCCCGTGTTGTGTGGTGTGGAGGAGGAGGAGGAGGAGGTGGTCGTTGGTTGGCCCCGTGCTGTGTGGTGTGGAGGAGGAGGAGGAGGAGGAGGAGGAGGTGGTGGTAGTTGGTTGGCCCCGTGCTGTGTGGTGTGGAGGAGGACGAGGAGGAGGAGGAGGTGGTGGTGGTTGGTTGGCCCCTTGCTGCACGGTGTGGAACTGGTTGGTTGGCAGGCCCCGTGCTGCACGGTGTGGAGTTATTGGTTCAGTACTGTCTACAGCTGTTTACACGCTAAAGAATTAAGACCATTGTTTACGTCCTGTGTTTACGCGTCTGTAGCGCGCGCCTGTTCTTAAACATGAATGAAATGCAGTTGTATTTGGATAGTTCAAGTGGGCGATACTTCAGATTTTTTTTTCTTCCTCTTGCGCACAACAAATATTAGACGTTCGGTTGCAGTGAGATGTAACGTGAAGACGAGCTTACCAGCCTCCAAGACTCTTCAAGCAGAGTGATTGGAGAAGAGGAATACGAATTTTCAAATATATACATTTATTCTAAGACGTTTCACCTTTGTGTATTATTGTTATCAGTACCTCTTCGACAAGTACAGTATTGCCTATTATATATATATATATATATATATATATATATATATATATATATATATATATATATATATATATATATATATATAGTTATTACATGCGGTAGGAGTGTGGTGGGTGTGTGGTAGAGGAGACGTCGTGTACGTGAGTGTCAACACCACACTCACTGGCCCACACCTCGCTAACCCGCTCGATCCCCCTGCCTGTATTATGGTTGGAACGAATCACTCTCTGTAAACTGACTCCCTCCCTCTCCCCTTCCTCCTCTTATTGTGCTCTTGATTCCCCTCCTCTCTCCTAGTAAGTGCTGCAGCAAGCTAGGGTACAGCAGTGTAAGGCAATACTGCTGTGATCGAAGAGTCCAGCTTAGATTACCTTTGTCATGGATAGTTTATTGTGGAACTGTAGCACGAATTCTGTCAACCAATTTCGATCTTCACGTATATTGGAAAATGTGAAGAAACTCGTAGGCTTTTCGTCCTAAGATGACCTATTATTATATAAGGTGTTGGGGGATAGGGAAGTGATATCTTCTCTTATCATTGATATCAGCTGGTGATTGTTTGCAGGTCACTGTGCTCATCATGTAGGTATTTCGATAACATACGTAGTAACTAAACATGTTATGTGAGTCTGTCGTTGTTCAATTTCAGTGGTGGAACAAAGAATTGGTTGTAGTCTTGCGTAACACAAGTGAATCAGTTGTAGGTAGGTATGTGATATAGTGTATGGATATATGTATGACTGTGGTATTACTTTAGACCTCCCTTATCACTTCTCATTCTAGTCCTTTTCATTGAATTTCCATTGCTGAAGCATCATATGGTTATGATATATCAGGTAAGCTATGTTCTTATGTCTCATCACCAACTCTATTCTCAGTCACGGGAGGAGATCAGGTACTCGAACACACACACATCTGATCAAATCACTGCAATCCATTCTTCATCCCAAGCCGAGTCATGTATGATTTGCCGTCCCGTGTTCCGCTGAAGCCGTCTGCGGACACGTCTGTCCGTCGTGGTGTGCCCCGGGAGGAAGCAATGAGACCGAGGGGACTAATCACAGCGTTTTATAGTCACGGACCGAAGTCCTGGGACGCGCTGGGTCGAGAGTGTACCGAATCCTCTGTCTCGAACCAGCTTCGACCAGGCGAGTCCTAGGGCCTCCAGCATGTCCCAGACCGTTTGGTGGCGACTGTGCAAATAAGATATTACTCGTTTCCTGCTGTGCAACGTTGATGTGAGTGTATATCATACAACGTCGTCAAAAATATATTACTTAATCCTGATATACGGTTCACTCTGTTGTGTTTCCTCGTCTGTTCGTTGGTATGGCCAGGATGTCCAAATTTCTTTTATAAGACAGTTTCATTTTCGGGTCTGGCGTTCCCCTGAACAGCACTGTCTTTCCCAGTGCCTTCAACGTCAGGCAATATTGCATAAGTTCTTTTATTCATTTTCTAGTTTGGTCATTTTTTTTTTCATTGTTCTGTTATTATATGTCTTACCATTTCGCAGTGTTGTTACTTGTTACATGTGTTGTATTCTGAGCCTTACCTCTTGCCACCGCAGCTGTACCACCAGCTACCACAGCCGTACCACCATCCACCACAGCCATACCACCACCCACCACAGCCGTACCACCATCCACCACAGCCATACCACCACCCACCACAGCCATACCACCAGCCACCACAGCCATGCCACCAGCCACCACAGACGTACTGTCACCTACCACAGCCGTACCACCACCCATCACAACCGTACCACTCACCACAGCCATACCACCACCCACCACAGCCATACCACCAGCCACCACAGCCATACCACCAGCCACCACAGTCGTACCACTCACCACAGCCATACCACCAGCCACCACAGCCATACCACCAGCCACCACAGCCATACCACCAGCCACCACAGCCATACCACCAGCCACCACAGCCGTACCACCATCCACCACAGCCGTACCACTCACCACAGCCATACCACCAGCCACCACAGCCATACCACCACCCATCACAGCCATACCACCAGCCACCACAGCCATACCACCACCCACCACAGCCATACCACCACCCACCACAGCCATACCACCAGCCACCACAGCCGTACCACCAGCCACCACAGCCATACCACCAGCCACCACAGCCATACCACCATCCACCACAGCCGTACCACTCACCACAGCCATACCACCAGCCACCACAGCCGTACCATGAGCCACCATAGGGCACCTGTCTGTTCCGGGCAGACTTTTAACAGACCATCTTTAAAACATCACAGAATAGATTTCTTTCCAGGGAATGTTGATGAATGTGGGACATACATAGACAGACAATAGAACATATATATATATATATATATATATATATATATATATATATATATATATATATATCCCCTGACACATACACACACACACACACACACACAGGCATAGAAACATAAACGTACCCCCCAAAAAATTCTAAGTATGACAATTAGGCCAGCCAAT
This sequence comes from Panulirus ornatus, assembly GCF_036320965.1. Taxonomy (NCBI): domain Eukaryota; kingdom Metazoa; phylum Arthropoda; class Malacostraca; order Decapoda; family Palinuridae; genus Panulirus; species Panulirus ornatus. Next base: position 21,508,553 of record NC_092281.1, on the reverse strand, counting down.
TAAAACACACGGTTAATGGTGGCCATAAATTTCTTTAATCGCACCATTAGATGCTGTGTTTGGGGGGGGGGGAGAGTCATTTCTTCCCGCCGGCCAAACAGACGATGTTGACAAGCAACCATTCCCGGCGTCTCCAGTTTCATGTTTACGGTGGCGAAGTGTCTCATTTCTTTTCGTCTTTCAATCCATTTTGTTTTGTCGTCAGATAATTTCGCTCTCCCCTGGACCATTCCTTGGGACAACTTACTAGAGTCAGGTAATTATCTTTGGCCAGAGTTATTTCCCATTTATTGCCGGGACATCTAGCATTTGTGTTGACGAGGTGATCCAGTGGAGACTATTTGTTCAGAACCCCAGGTTCTCTGAGACCATTCTTTCGTCTGTTTCCTTGCGCTACCTCGCGAACGCGGGAGACAGCGACAAAGCAATATATATATATATATATATATATATATATACATATATATATATATATATATATATATATATATATATATATGTATATATATATATATATATATATATATATATATATATATATATATATATATATATATATATATATATATATATATTGGGCATGTTTGCAGCACGTAGCCATTTTTTTTCCTGCCCATAGTCATGATTTATATTAGAGGCAGGTACTATTTCCTTCCTGCATGGGAATTTATATTGTGCATAATGTTGACCTCTGGATCTGGATGAGAAACGGGTCCTCTCGAGTGAAAACGAAATCTTTGCAAAAGTCCATTTTGTATGTATTCGTTTGGGTCACCTGCTGTGCAACACGCACCGTACTGGAGCTGCGACATCAAAAAAAAGGAAAGAAAAAGAAGAAAGGCTTACACCACCCTAGCCATAGGTGTGTGTGTGTGTGTGTGTGTGTGTGTGTGTGTGTGTGTGTGTTTATACTGATCCCGAAATACTAAAATGTACGATTTACAAAATAAGGGTTGATGCCTTCACCCCCCACGTCACCGTGAGTCGGAATTTCCCCTGCGGTGGATTGCGAGGAGCATTTTCCTGAAGATTTACAACAGGCACCAGAATTACACCCCGGGGGGGGGGGGGGTCGAGTGAGGGGGAGGAAAAGAGGGGAGGGGGTCGAGTGAGGGGGAGGAAAGGAAGGGGGAGGTCTTTCCCAGATTTACGACAGAAAAGAAAAAAAAAGAGAGACATCAAGATCGTTCTTGTAAACACGTTCTGTAGCCACGGGAGCCAAGCCCTGCTCATCTCACTGATGAAGAGGAACATTAGCCATTCAAAAATGATCCCTCACCCGCACACATTAACACCGGGTAACAATTCCCCCCCGGCCACCTTGCTCCACGTCTGGCCAAACACCGTCTCCGGCTAAGGGGCTCATTTGCATAACTAAGTGAGACTAATTTGATAGGTTTGTTAATGAAGGACAAACAGTTGAGAGTGGAGGAGGTTGAGACAGGTTGAATGGTCGTTCGAGGGGGAGGAGAGGGGTTTGGGGGGATGGTGTGGAGGAGTACACGTGATTTCTTGTGAGGGGATGGCGATGGTTAAGTGGTGGTGGTGGTTGATGGTGGACAGTGGAGGAGGTTAGTTCATAGTGGCTGTGGATGGTGGAGAAAGTTTGTGGTGACGATGATTAACGTTGGAGATGGTTAGTGTTGGTGTGACGGCTTATGTTGGAGGAGGTTAATGTTGGTGATATCTAGCAGGGGTAAAGGTTAGTGGTAGTAAAGTTAGTGATGGAGGAGGTTAATAGTGATTAATAGTGAAGGAGACTGGTGATGGAGATTGCTCGAGGTGAAGGTGCAGTTTAAAATCTCTTTACTTACAGTTGGTCAAGTAACATGACAGAAAAAACTGTGTATGTAAAGCCGTGTGTGTCACGTTATTTTCCTGGCTAGTATGGTAGGATGTGGTAGGACCAGAACTGCCATGTAAGTCAACAGGGATCCTGTGGCAAGGAAGTGAGGCTGTGGAGCCTAGAGGAGCGGTGGTACACAGTGATCCCTTCCATCTGTCACTCTCTGTTTTACTCGTAACCTCCTCTCTATTCATGGGTCTTTCCGGCTGTCTCTGTTTCCCACATATGTCTTATCGTGTGCCACTTCTCTCCTTCCACTTCCTCATGATCTCTCCATCTCTCTCTCTCTCTCTCTCTCTCTCTCTCTCTCTCTCTCTCTCTCTCTCTCTCTCTCTCTCTCCCATCCCAAGTCTTTCCCATCTATATGTCTCTCCTTCTATCTTCCGTTCCAGTCGATCTCTCTCTCTCTCTCTCTCTCTCACTCTCTGAGCGCTTTCAATGCTATCAAAAATTACGAGGGAAACTATATTTCTGATCAATGCAGCAGCAACAGACTTTTACTTTCTTTCTTTTTTACAGGTTTCGGCGACCAGGCTGGGAACTGGTCGTGGCAGAGAAACACTTCAGTAACAGCTCGGTACGAACACTACCAGAGAAGAGTTACTGTCCACGCGAGTGTGAATACATCGTGAGTGCTTCAACCCGTCTCTTGCCAGGTGAGTGTTACTGTCCACACGAGTGTAAATATGTGAGTGCTTCAACCTGTCTCCTGCCTGGCGAGTGGTACTGTCCACACAAGTGTAAATAAGTCGTGAGTGCTTCAACCCGTCTCTTGCCAGGTGAGTGGTACTGTCCACACGAGTGTAAATATGTCGTGAGTGCTTGAACCCGCCTCTCAAAAGGCCGCTCTCTCTCTTCATTTGAGCCCTATGATAGGTATGACCTGGGATTATTACGGGAGGAGATTATTAATAACAGGTAGGAATAAAGACTGATAAAATTCTCTCAGGGCATTTTCCCCCCTTGAAGCACAGCACAACGTTCTGTAAAGCTGGACATACGCTTATGTAAAGCGAGACACGTTTACCCCTGAAAATGGGGCACACTGTTCCGTAAATCAAGGCGTATCATTCCCCCCCCCTAAAAAAAAATGGACCATATTGTTCCATAAGGCAGGTATAATGTACAGTAGGGAGAGTTGTGCCTTAAAGAAGGGTTCTCTGTACCATAGAGTGATACAGTGCTATAGCATCATGTGGAGGGCGTTGTTCCATAAAGCAAGGCACTTTGTTCTGTGAAATAGGTCATATTCCAAAAAAGCAAGGCAAGCGGTTTCGTAAATTGGGGTGACACACGCTCCCTTAAAATGGGCGCGCTTCTTTCTGTCAGGCCAAGCACACAGTTCTGTTAAACGGGCCACATCGTTCAGAATTAAAATTCAGTTATGAAAAAAAAAGAAAGATACTAAAACCTTTTACAAAACGTAAAAACAGCGGACAAAAATTGACCAGAGGGGAAAATGGCTTTTAACATGAAGGTTTGAACAATTAAAGATTTTATATATATATATATATATATATATATATATATATATATATATATATATATATATATATATATATATATATATATATATATATATATATATATACACGCTATGTTTCATTTGAGCATCTTTATATTTGTTGAATGTCGATTTGACCGTTAGATACAACGTAACAGGTTACTGTACTTGGTGAGGCATAAGTTTAATGGCATGAATGAGACCAAATTATAGAAGTAGTGGTGGTGATGATGGATGTAGATAGCTAGTAATCATTGCCATCATAAAATCTTAAGTACTGCAATCCTCACAGCTTAATAACAGTTTTGCTCAGACGCGTTGTGTCTTGACACATGCGCAATTGGCACAAGGGGGTTTTGGGTTGAGTGGCTTGGGTGGGTGTGTGTGTGTGTGTGTGTGGACCAGGATCCCAGCACACGACCTGCACCTCACACTGGGGGAGGCTGGGCTGGGAGAGAAAGAGAGAGGAGTTGTGGCGGACGAGGCTGTACCGGCTACTGTACTACTCCTCAACAAAAGGACGGGGACAACAGCATGAACAGCCATCGCGTGACTGACGCTTCAATTAATGTTTAATTGCCGTTTGTAAACGGGACGTCAGTACGATATTGGCCCGCGCCAGTCAGAGGTCGGGTGACCCCAACAACACATGATCACCTGCGTTGTTTTAAGCAGTTGTGACGATGTGCTTGTTTGCATTATTAGAGAGTTGTGTTTGTCTCCAGTTACTCTCGAGTTTATACGAATTATATTGATCGTATCCCGTAAGAGGCTCCGGTATTGGTAATGATAATAACTATATGATATGAGGGTGAAAAAGATGGAAAGAAAAGAGAGATATATAGAATTATCCTGTCTTTTTAGAAAGAGGAAGAGCGCAGAAGACAGATGGGTCTCGCTTGCGAAAACTATTTTGATGATCAGACGGAAGACTGGGATATTCAAGATGCTTAAGGAAACGGGAGCTGAAAGGAGATCCGAACACTTTAAAAACAGTAGAAGTGAGAGCCACCAGGCGATAAATGTAAGGGGTTATGATGATCATCTTGCCCAGGAACATAGCGTAGGAGTGCATGTTTCCAAGAATGTATAAACAGAAGAGTTCTTCAGGCCAATAAGAAATGTAACTAAACACGGACGCAAGTTCTGAGGCACATTCCTTCAAAAGACGAAAAGGGATGCCATCGGGCCCACATGCCTGGCTTGTGTCCAGGGAGAGCGCTGCTTTCTGACCTATACGAACAGATATATAGTGGAGCATAGACCTAGAAGGAGGTACGGCAGCAGACGGGGGAACTTTGAAGGTTATCCAAGGTCGAGATGTAAGAGAAAGGATACCCAGAGATCTTCTTTGTCTGGAAATGCAAATGAAATGCAATACGATAGAATTTGTTGCAGGTGCTTGGAAGCTGAAGATCATAGACATCTGTCAGAGGAGAGGTTGTCAGAGTTCGTGTGGATAAACATATGCCTCACATCATGAATTCTTTCTTAAGGTTTATAATGAGGAGAGGGAGAAAGAATTTGTTGACAGTATGGAGGAATGAGGAAGACATCTGGATACTGCATGCACGTGGATGTTAACACTAGCTCAGGGAGTTTGAATGAGGCGAAGGAAAGTTAACAGTGTTGACACGGAGGGTCTGAGGTGAATCTGGGCAACACTCTGACACTCTTTAAGTTGGGATGGTAGTACTCCCCTACGAGACTGCTGTTTACAGCCTGCTGCTGCTACCTACAGCGCTGCTCATAGCACAGGTGTGTGTGTGTGTGTGTGTGTGTGTGTGTGTGTGTGTGTGTGTGTCAAGACTCTGCCTTCAATGAGCTGGCGTTACATAGGAATGGCCCAACCTCTACCGCCCGAGCCTCTCCTTTCGGTGGAAATTGAGACGTGCATTCACGGGGTAATGTGTGGGTGAAGGAGTTTGCCATAGTTAAAAGCTGGGATCATGAGACACGTCAGTAATTGGTATTTGAACTGTTCTTCTCTATGGCTGTCATATAAGACACATGCGTACAACACGGATTAGTCTGAATTATTAACTGCGTTTTATAACTTATAATCTTATCAACTTCCTTCCATGACGTAGATATGCCAGCCGTTTATCATAGGAAATGGAAGATACTCACTGTGATATGGCCAGACGCTCACTACCTCCCATTTTAATTGTTATTGGCTCGCTTACTCCAGGATATGACGACGGGTCTATAATCCAGTTTTTCTGCATATATATATATATATATATATATATATATATATATATATATATATATATATATATATATATATATATATATAGTGTGCATGTGTGTGTGTGTGTGTGTGTGTGTGTGTGTGTGTGTGTGTGTGTGTGTGTGTACGTGAGGAAATATTGACCAAGAGGATATATGTGTCAGAGGTGAAGGAAACGAGAAGTGGGAGACCAAAGTGGAGGTGGGAAAGATGGAGTGAAAAAGATTTTGAGTGATCGGGGCCTGAACATGCAGGAGGGTGAAAGGAGGGCAAGGAATAGAGTGAATTGGAACGATGTGGTATACCGGGGTCGACGTGCTGTCAATGGATTGAACCAGGGCATGTGAAGCGTCTGGGGTAAACCATGGAAAGTTGTGTGGGGCCTGGATGTGGAAAGGGAGCTGTGGTTTCGGTGCATTATACATGACAGCTAGAGACTGAGTATGAACGAATGTGGCCTTTTTTGTCTATTCCTAGCGCTACCTCGCGCACATGCGGGAGGAGGGGGTTGTTATTTCATGTGTGGCGGGGTGGCGATGGGAATGAATAAAGGCAGACAGTATGAATTATGTACATGTGTATATATGTATATGTCTGTATGTGTATATATATGTATACGTTGAGATGTATAGATATGTATATTTGCGTGTGTTGACGTGTAGGTAAATACATATGTATGTTGGCGGGTTGGGCCATTCTTTCGTCTGTTTCCTTGCGCTACCTCGCTAACGCGGGAGACAGCGATAAAGTAAAATAATCAAAAATAAATAAATATATCTATCTATCTATCTATTTATCTATCTATCTATCTATATCTATATATACTGGACTCCACCTGCAAGTGGTTATATCATCGAGTGAAGAGTCACGTTGGGCGAGGCTGTATCGTCGAAATGTGACGAGGAGGAGATCAGTTTCGTCGAGAAATTTCTTGCTCCAAAGAAGACGATCATTTCCCTCCTCCTGCTAGCAGGAGTTCCAGTCAGTCGTCTGAGTCGTGGATCTCTCTTCACCTTCTCCTGGAACACATCCTCTTCCTCCAACTTTTCCAGTTTCCATATCCCATCTCCGGTGAGAATTTCTTGAGCCAAATCTTCTCGCCATTTTTTTTTTTATTTTATTTTTAGACCTACGCTGTAGTCCACTTCCTCTGGGCTCCATCAGAGGTCAAACTTTGCTGTTCACTTCCTCTTCTTATATTCCCTCTGCGTCACGGTCTCTTCTCATGCTCTGTCTTTTATTTCTTTTTTCGGTAGCTCGTCTTTGCCACAATCCTGGCTCTACCTCCCTCGCTGTCCCTGTAGCCTCAGGCCTTAGTGTTAACATCTCGGCCGTTTCTATCTGTCCCTTGCCTTTATCTCGAGTGATCATCGTCACCCACACACACCCTCTCTTCCCTGTACTGCGGTTGACACCAGTGCTGTACTACTATATACATGATCCAATTTCACTAATGTATCAGTGAATACAACAGTCCTCTGGGTTTAATGCATCTACTTATTCCATCCGTAAATTCCATGGAACCACCGTGAGCTATCTGTGATAAAAGACCCGGAACATTTAGATCACAACACCACTCAGTCTCGAAACCATTAATAGCATCTCGTCTTCGGTGTTGCCTTGACACTACAGTAACTCCTGTCTTATACCTGGCCATCCTGGGCCCCAGCTGCGATCTGAAGACCACACCTCCCTCGTTAGCTTCGGTTGATTCTCTTTTATACTCACGATGGCACACGGTATCTACGCTTGTGGAAGTATTTGTGGAGCTCCTTCTCTCTGGCCGTGGGGGAAGGTATTTTGTCCCCCTCCACTCTAATAGGATAGTCCTCACCTCCACGACTGTAATGAGGTATTTTGAATACAAGCTTCATTCCATAAGACCTTTCAAAGTAACGTAAAAGTTGTATGTAATCTGTTCCGTTTGCTTTACTTAGATAGCGTTAGAGTCATAGCTTCCTCCACCCCCGCTGAATATTATCTCGAAATGTTTTAAGTTTTCATAGTATTCGCCACCTCTGGAGTGTCCTCATCCGCCGCTCTCCCGTTTTCATTTTGTTTCAGGACGTTGGAAAAAAGAGAAAGATTAAAGAAAATAAGAAAAAACTCTGCACCTTCCTTGAACGTCCACAAGTCTCGTTATTATTTTGCCTGGGGAACCGTTAATGATTCTCGGTCTGTTTAAACTTTTATTTCCTTTACCATTCCATGTTTTTATTTTGAATTTTTTTCCTCTTTCTCTCTGTCTCTCTGCCTCTTTCTCTCTCTCTCTCTCACACACACACACACACACACACACACACACACATATATATATATATATATATATATTTTTTTTATATATATGAAGGGGAAATTGTAATTTGGTTGGAGTTCAGATAATTTTATTCAACCTGTATTTTTCTGTGCTCGCTGAACTACATGTTTCACGGAGGCAATCTGTAGTGTTGCATGTTGAGAAGAATACTTGTTAGATAACATCACCTGAACTCGTACTGAATTTCGATTTCACCTTCATAACTATCATATATGATATATATATATATATATATATATATATATATATATATATATATATATATATATATATATATATATATATACATATATATAAAGTTTCCACAAATTTAATGCAAATATTTAAAACTGGCGAAATCCAATTTAATTCTGAATAATTGCAATAACTGTAATCATGTTCGGGTCAACGTTTTAATTAATATTTCGAATTAGCATCACCCAAACCAAATAAAAAGTAATTTAAAGGCGACTTTTAATTATGTTTCAATTATCCTTTTGCTTGATTTAGTATAAAACAATTATCTGAACATTTTTTTTTTGGGGCTACGTAAGAGGGTCAGACTTAAGGGAAGGGGGGAGCGGTAGGGGGGATATAGGGGGGGAAAGGGGTAGTTCTCTCTCTCTCGTAATGGACCAGCAACGCTACAGTGGCTGCTGCTTCGAGGAGCAAGCTCCCCTCAGTGTGTGGGAAGTAGTCCAGAGGGAAGAACCGAGTTTAAAAGTGACGAGAGAGAGAGAGAGAGAGAGAGAGGAGTGTGTGGGTGTACGATAAGGGGGTTGAGATAGAGGGAGTGGTGAGGCCAGAGTCGACAGTCAGTGGGTTGCCAATTCTCTCTCTGTCAGTACGTAACTTACCATGACAATGGATATTGATTCTTTTCTTTTTTTTATCGTAGAAGGAAAACATTTAACGTAATAGTTCAAGACGTAGACAACGTATGTTGGGTTACGTGATATTTGTCATTTACTGCGAGTAACGAGCCTTAGAAACCCGTCCACCGTTAGGTTCCCGGTTTCTTTACTACATTTGCCAAGTCTTATGAACCCGTCATCCGTTGTTCTCTTGGTTTACTTATAACGTCAAGTCTTATAAACCCGTCCTTTCTTATGTTCCCGGTTTACTACACTTGCCAAGCCTTATAATAAACCCGTCCTCCGATATTTTCCTGGTTTACTACAAGTGTCAACCTTAATAAACACGTCCTTCATTATTTTCTCGGTTTACTCCAGGTGACAGACCCTCGTAAGCCCGTCCTTTGTTACTCTGTCGGTCCACTACAGTTGACGAGCCTTGTACACCCGTCCTGCGTCATTCATACCAACATGGTACCACACGTCACCTGGCTCAGCTCAGTACACAAATGATCGCTCGTTTGTCGTCAACTTTTGGCAGTTAGATGTAATCTATGTTTATGTAACATTTATATACATAACACTTCCTGTCAACATTTCAAAAATGTCGTGATGAGTTTTTCTCATATATTTATATATATATATATATATATATATATATATATATATATATATATATATATATATATATATATATATATATATATATATATATATATATATCCCTGGGGATAGGGGAGAAAGAATACTTCCCACGTATTCCCTGCGTGTTGTAGAAGGCGACTAAAAGAGGAGGGAGCGGGTGGCTGGAAATCCTCCCCTCTCGTTTTTTTTTTTATTTTCCAAAGGAAGGAACGGAGAGGGGGGCCAGGTGGGGATTTTCCCTCTGAGGCCCAGTCCTCTGTTCTTAACGCTACCTCGCAAGCGCGGGAAGTGGCGAATGGTATGAAAGAAAAGAAAGAATATATATATATATATATATATATATATATATATATATATATATATATATATATATATATATATATATTATCCCTGGGGATAGGGGAGAAAGAATACTTCCCACGTATTCCCTGCGTGTCGTAGAAGGCGACTAAAAGGGAAGGGAGCGGGGGGCTGGAAATCCTCCCCTCTCATTTTTTTTTAATTTTCTAAAAGAAGGAACAGAGAAGGGGGCCACGTGAGGATATTCTCTCAAAGGCCCAGTCCTCTGTTCTAAACGCTACCTCGCTAATGCGGGAAATGGCGAATAGTATTAAAATATATATATATATATATATATATATATATATATATATATATATATATATATATATATATATATATATATATATATATATATATATTTCGCCAGGATTTCCATTTGTCGGGCTTCTGCAGCACTCAGGAAGCTGGCCAAGTCCACCGAGCGGTACCAAAGGTCGAGAAACTGAGGACCTGGTGAATGTGTCTGTATGAGGTGAGTGCAGGACTGAGGAGACCTGTGTGCCCTGACCAGCGTGGTCTGTAGAGTTCTGGAAAAGGAGATCGGAGAGCGAATGGTCAAGTAACCACAGAGGAAATTACGGAAGCGAGGAAGAAAATGGTTAGAAGGAGAGGAGACTATGTATGTGTAGCTAACCTCTCGGATTCCTACGAGCTTCGTGGATGGTTTGTATCTAGACGTTTAGAAAGCATTTGACTCGGTACCGCGTGGAAGGAGGAGGATCCAGAAGCTATAGCACTCGATAGGAATAGAGGGGGAGACGCCTTCACAGGACAGAAGATTATGCAAGTGGAAAGGAAGAGAGGACGTAAGGTTAGAGAAGCCCCTCCGAAATGGACGAAGGTTAACAGAGGAGTGCCGCAGGGGTCTGTCCTGGTACAGGTACTCTTCTTGATCGATGGATTCTAACATGAATGTGTTGTTTGTAGATGATGCCGAAGTGTTGAGGGACGTGAGAAATGATGAGGGTTGCATCAACGCACAAGGGGACCTAGAGAGTGACTGTAGAGTTAGTCCAATACGTGGTTGATGACATTCAGCTCGAGTAGATGTAATGATGGTGGGACAGAGTGAAAGAAGGTCTCCATGTGAGAAGGACTTGGGAGTTGACATCGTCCCTACCTTGTCGCCAGAGGCCGACTTTAGGAGAATAGGAGAGAAGACAAACTATTTGGGACAGCGTTTTGTCATATGGATAAGGAAGTACCCAGCAAGTTGTTTACATCATAATTAAGGCCAAAACTAGAATAAGCTTCTCAAGTTTAGTTACTACACAGAGAACTAATGAAGAAGGTCTAGAGAAGGGCAACGAAGATGATGCCAGAATGAAGAGAGATGAGTTCCATGGGAATGCTAACGGCCATAAATTTGCTTATCACGGAAGAGAAAAGAGCAAGGGATGACATGATTAAATCCTTCGAGTTCTTAAACCAGTCTGAAGTCATCTGAGAACAGTTCTTCAAAAGATGCAAAGATAGAACAACCAGAGACCATAACATGAAATTAAGCTGGAAATTTGTTAAAACAGATATAAAGAAGCACTTGTAAATTATGAGAGCACACACACACACACACACACACACACACACACACACACACACACGATTATGATACATATATGTTTACATGTAAGAACATACTTATGATGAAAATAGAGAAAGTTAGATTGAAGATGATCATGTGGGCAGGTGATAAATAACTAGACAGATAAGGAGACAGACCAAGAGATAGACAGACTAACCTTAAAACAGATAGAAAAAGAGAGATAAAATAAGTAGATAAGTAGACAGCCAGACAGACAGAAATATTGGTAGAGATGATATAGAATATACTTCTATATTATATAATAACTCGAGAAGCAAAGGATTTTCCGTTTAATCTCAACTAAAATACGAGTAAATAAGCTTTATATAGAGAACTTGAGATCCCCAAACTCTATGTCTATGGGACTCGGAGGGTTCGATCCTCTTACCCTGATACTGAAACTTTAAGGCTCCTATATAGCGTTCACAGGATCCAACCCTCCAACCGTAAACTCCCCGGCATCTATAACACCCGTGTTTATGGTGCGATTCCAAGTCTCGAGTTTTAAAACTTGTTTACTTTCCGAAGCGTCGGTCTGTTCCTGGGCGAGTTTGGGGTGCAGCAGACTGGGAGGGAGAGAGAGAGAGAGAGAGAGAGAGAGAGAGAGAGAGAGAGAGAGAGAGAGGGTTGTGGGTGATGAAATTTGGGGTGAGGAAAGTGTGGAGAAAACGCGAGAAGGGGAGAGAAAAAAGACAATAAGAGAGAGAGAGAGAGAGAGAGAGAGAGAGAGAGAGAGAGAGAGAGAGAGAGAGAGAGAGAGAGAGAGATGGTTGTGGGTGATGAAATTTGGGGTGAGGAAAGTGTGGAGAAAACGCGAGAAGGGGAGAGAAAAAAGACAATAAGAGAGAGAGAGAGAGAGAGAGAGAGAGAGAGAGAGAGAGAGAGAGAGAGAGAGAGAGAGAGAGAGAGAGAGAGAGAGAGAGAGAGAGAGAGATCCATTCACTAATATCACAGTAACACTAAAGTCTTCTCTTAATATTTTCTCTCGTCTGGTGGGCAAGAAATTATTCTCCGGCAACTCGCCATGGGGATATCGTGCATAATCTGTCGCTTTCATCCTCGCTGGCATCCCTTTCGTGAATAGTCTGTATAATCTGCATTCACTGGAGTACGATGAAGAACCGTGTTGTGGCTGAGAGGTCTGGCGGCGGGGTCCCATTACCGGTGAAGATACTGGTGCGAGCGGCGGGAAATCTTCAGTGGTGTGTGTGTACCCACCGCCCGCACTGTTGCCATCACGGAACTCCTCCCTCATCTCCGCCTCTCACTGTGTTCATCATTTCCTCTCCTCATCGCGGATATGTTTTCCTCATTTTTCCGGGCGGGTATCTTCCTCCCTGCGTGAAGCTTTCCCGAAGATTATACTTTTGTGTTTTCTTATTTTGTCTGTCCAGAGGAAGATATGAATACGTCTTTACAGAGGAAACTACTTCAAAGAGCTTGAGGGCCCTGTACTCCCAAATCAAAGGTGAAAAATATTCCTGGATATGGGAAAATCGATGTATATATATATATATATATATATATAAACACCTCCATCTCGGTCTACTCTCTGCTGCGGTACAGAAACCCGGGAGTCAGTCATTAGTATACAAATCTGATGGCAAAATACAAGCGGTTGAAAGGAGAGCTCTGAAGGTAACTGTTTTCGGGGGAGATTTACATGTAGGAACTGAATACGAGGCGTCCTTGCACAGGGGAAGCCAAACACTGCGTGGAAACTGTACTTGTCGAACTCATCCACTGTCGAACTTAATGTAGGTGTGGAACCTACTCTGTATTGAAACCTATTCTTTGTGAATGCTTTTGTGTATGTGGAAGCTATTCTCAGTGTCCGCATCGAGGTCAGTCACTATGGTATGGGCAGGTGAAGCCCTGTAGCACGAGACAAGTACTCGGGGGAAATATGGACGAAGGGATACCACAAGGAAAGTAGACAGGAGGGAACAGATACAGTGAACAAATGGTGAACAACTATCGAAGAAGCGGCTTTGAGGTGAACAGCCTCAGAACAACTGGAAGAAGGTGAAGTAAAAAGGGACCTCAAACGGCAGGACAACTTGGATGAAGGCTTGGCGGATGACAGTGAACAAATTAACAATAGAGAAAAGATGGATGATGTAGAGTTGATAGTCTACAGTCTTCCAAGCGTTTCAAGAAACCAGAACAGTTATATAATCAAATGATATGGCACTGCTAGGACGGTGTAGTAGGCAGTGACACCGCGTTCTTAGAGATGGTGAAGCTCTAATTCAAGAAGGATCTTGAGTCAAAGTAACTGACCTGGGTTACTCATCTGGAGATAGATTCATGGGGGATACGACTACCAAGACTATGTTCAGGAAACTTACCTGCATCAACAGGGAGTCCAGTCACAGTAGCTGACACGCCATCAACACTAGATCTTAAATTCATGTACAACAGAATGGAAATAGAAAACTTGAGATGTGGCACCTCCACTTGATGTCACATTTCATGTTGTCTGTTTCCAGTCTGTCGGACATAAAGATAAGATCTAGTATGAATGTTGTGTCAGAAAGTAATGGTTTAGTGATTGAACTTCACTACGTAGTTCGTAAGAACAGGCACTCTACAGACTACAGTATATATATATATATATATATATATATATATATATATATATATATATATATATATATATATATATATATATATATTAAAGTATTTCTGGGGAAACATATAATGCAAGATGAAATTCACGAATCAGAATAGAGAATATCAGTACTGATGGATGTGCGAATTCCTTAAAAAGGGGTTTGGCAAATGGGTAACATTAGCAGGGAGCAGAGAGAGAGAGAGAGAGAGAGAGAGAGAGAGAGAGAGAGAGAGAGAGAGAGAGAGAGAGAGAGAGAGAGAGAGTATATTGAAATGTTACACAAAACTAAAGAACATCAGGATGTACTGCTGAGGAATATGTTGAAGGTGCGATAACCAGTCAGTATATGAAAGGAATTTGGGGACATATATAAGAGCATGAGATAAGAAGTGAGGATAAAAGAAACTGTCAAAGAAGAGACTGTGGACGAACGAAGTGGAATTCCAAAACGGTTCCATTAATCATCAGGGATAAACTGTCAGACAGAGAGCAACTAATCACTTTGATGGATTCAGAGGGAAGGGTCGCTGAAGATATAAGCTAGGAACTGAATTGATAAGTTCCAAGGTGTGTTCACGGTGGTGCACACCATAAACCTTAGTTCTGAATAAGATAGGATGGGATGGAGGACTTGGAAAGCATTGACATTCTTAGAAATATGGAAGAAGGCTTTTAAAAGGATTTTGATTCGCATAAGATGAATGGGACTGATGAAGTCTTTCCATATCTATCCAAGGAGGGTGTTTAAACACATGATAAATCACTTAGTGTGTTGTCAAAAAAATCGCTCGATACCACCGAATAGAATTGTGCCAAGATAGGGGAAGAGCCCAATATGTCACGCCATTGTTTCAGAAAGATCAAGAGATCGTGCCGTTTACATGCAAGGGAGGAACTACGTTAAGTGAGAGTCAACAGTGGCTCTTCTTAGATTGCATCTGTCTCACAAACGAAGATGGGAGGACAAGTTCTTATATATTTGGCAAGGAAAATGGGAGATTCCTTCAGTGAATTGAATATCATGTGGGTGGAAGGGAACAGAAGATGAATGCAAGAGAAATAGAAATAGAGAGTGACTAGGATATCGCCAGGAACAGACGAAGACATAACCTCTTCCTCTTACGTCTCTCTAGGTGTCATGTACATTGCACAGAAACCAGAGTCTCCTATCCACAGCTAGGCCACCCAGACCTTTCCGTGGTTTATTTTGACCGCTTCGTATATGCTGATTCAGTCCATTGACAGCACGTCGACCCCTGTATACCATATTGCTCCAGTTCACTGCGTCCACTGCATACCTCACACACTCCTGCAAGTTCAGACTTCGAGGGCTCAAAGTCTCTTTCACTTTATCCTTCATCTTCCTTCTTGATTTCTCCCTTTTATTGGTTCCACCCATTTCCGACATGAATACCCTCTTGGCTATCCTTTATATATATATATATATATATATATATATATATATATATATATATATATATATATATATCAAGTTTTCGGATCCATAGCCTCACCTTAATAAAAACAAGTCAGGTAAGGTAAGTTTGATTACATTTACTATAGTATGTTTGCTCAAAGTCTCGTCTGGCTCTACCCCGAGCGTTTGTTTCAGTGTTTGTCTTGGAGAAATGAATTCCTCGTCCAGCCAGCCAGCCAGCCTTCCTGCCTGGCGTAGCGTGGGGAAGTTTACGTGAACCCTCTGGCCACAGCTTCAGGCCACAGTCAAGTCTTTGCTCAAGGAAGTTTTATATATATATATATATATATATATATATATATATATATATATATATATATATATATATATATATATATATATATTAGTTGAGGTGAGAGAGTATCATTAAATTCTAGGGAGAATGAAAAGATGTTTTGGAAGGAGGTAAATAAATTGCGTAAGACAAGAGAACAAATGGGAACATCGGTGAGAGGGGCAAATGAGGAGGTAATTACAAGTAATGGTGAAGAGAGGGAGGTGGAGTGAGTATTTTGAGGGTTTGTTGAATGTGTTTGATGATAGAGTGGTAGATATAGGGTGTTTTGGTCTAGGTGGTTTGCGAAGTGAGAGGGTCAGAAAGAATGATTTGGTAAACAGAGAAGAGGTAGTGAAAGCTTTGCGGAAGATGAAAGCCGGCAAGGCGGCGGGTTTGGATGGTATTGCTGTGGAATTTATTAAAAAAGGGGGTGACTGTTGTTGACTGGTTGGTGAGGATATCAAATATATGTATGGTTCATGGTGAAGTGCCTGAGGATTGGCGGAATGCATGTATAGTACCATTGTATAAAGGCAAATGGGATAAAGGTGAGTGTTCAATTTACAGAGGTATAAGTTTGTTGGGTATTCTTGGAAAATTCTATGGGAGGGTATTGACTGAGAGGGTCAAGGCATGTACCGATCATCAGATTGGGGAGGAGCAGTGTGGTTTCAGAAGTGGTAGAGGATGTGTGGATCAGGTGTTTGCTTTGAAGAATGTATGTGAGAAATACTTAGAAAAGCAGGTGGATTTGTATGTAGCATTTATGGATCTGGAGAAGGCATATGATTGAGTTGATAGGTATGCTCTGTGGAAGTTACTAAGAGTATATGGTGTGGAAGGTAAGTTGCTAGAAGCAATGAAAAACTTTTATCGAGGATGTAAGGCATGTGTACGAGTAGGAAAAGAGGAAAATGATAGGTTCCCAGTGAATGTCGGTTTGTGGCAGGGGTGCGTGATGTCTCCATGGTTGTTTAATTTGTTTCTGGATGGGGGTGTTAGGGAGGTGAATGCAAGAGTTTTGGAGAGAGGGGAAAATATGCAGTCTGTTGGGGATGAGAGGGCTTGGGAAGTGAGTCAGTTGTTGTTCGCTGATGATACAGCGCTGGTGGCTGATTCGGGTAAGAAACTGCAGAAGTTGGTGACTGAGCTTGATAAAGTGTGTGAAGGAAGAAAGCTGAGAGTAAATGTGAATAAGAGCAAGGTTATTAGATTAAGTAGGGTTGAGGGACAAGTCAATTGGGAGGTAAGTTTGAATGGAGAAAAACTAGAGGAAGTGAAGTGTTTTAGATATGTGGGAGTGGATTAGGCAGCGGATGGAAACAGAGAGTGAGGTGAGTCTCAGGGTGAGGGAGGGGGCGAAGGTTTTGGGAGCGTTGAAGAATGTGTGGAATGCGAGAACGTTATCTCGAAAAGCAAAAATGGGTATGTTTGAAGGAATAGTGGTTCCAACGATGTTATATGGATGTGAGGCATGGGCGATAGATAGGGTTGTGCGCAGGAGAGTGGATGTGTTGGAAATGAGATGTTTGAGGACAATATGTGGTGTGAGGTGGTTTGATCGAGTAAGTAATGAAAGGGTAAGAGAGATGTGTGGTAATAAAAAGTGTGTGGTTGAGAGAGCAGAAAAGCGTGTATTGAAATGGTCACATGGAGAGAATGAGTGAGGAAGATTGACAAAGAGGATATATGTGTCAGACAGAGGTGGAGGGAACGAGGAGAAGTGGGGGACCTAATTGGAGGGGGAAGGATGGAGTGAAAAAGATTTTGAGCGATTGGGGCCTGAACATACAGGAGGGTGAAAGGCGTGCAAGGAATAGAGTGAATTGGAACGATTTGGTATACCGGGGTCGACGTGCTGTCAATGGATTGAACTAGGGCTTGTGAAGCGTCTAGGGTAAACCCTGGAAAGTTTTGTGGGGCCTGGATGTGGAAAGGGAGCTGTGGTTTCGGTGCATTACACATGACAGCTAGAGTCTGAGTGGGGACGAATGTGGCCTTTGTTGTCTATTCCTAGCGCTACCTCGCGCTCATGCGGGGGGAGGGGAATGTCATTTCATGTGTGGCGAGGTGGCGGCGAGAATGGAAGATGGCAGCATGTATGAATATGTGTATGTATACGTTAAAATGTATAGGTATGTGTATGTGGGTGTGTGGGCGTATATGTATATACAGGTGTATGTGGGTGGGTTGGGCCATTCTTTCGTCTGTTTCCTTGCGCTACCCATTTTATCGACAAACCTTTAGTGGAGGATGGACAGCTTGGTTGACTGTAGACCAAATGCTGCAAGCAGCATTTGAACCTATGCGCAGTGTGACTGGTAATGCTAAACATAACAGTAGTGATAACACTGACGATAATATTGTCCAGGACGATAACAATTACCATTATCACGATAACAGAGGCCAAGCACGAGACATGTTGGGTGGTTTTCGCTGGTGTACCAGAGGTAATTAAGGTCATTTCCAAACAACAGTTTAGTATAAGATGTTTATTACATCCTCCAGAAGGACATTATGATGTCTCTTGGTTCCAAGTGAGGCAAGGTTCTAACTACAGTATGATATGACGTGATATGTACAACAGTCATATATCAGAGATATTTTTAAACCCTCCACTTCATTTATGTACAATGTTTGTCCTGAAGTGTTATAAGTATACTAACACTTCGCCCAGTACCATACGTACACTATTCTGTCTTTCACCTTATACGTAAACACTGTTCTGCACTTTTTACCACAAGCCAAAACTATTATGCAGTCTTTGCCATATGTAAATTCAGTTCTTCACTTTTTTTTTTGCCACGCGTAAACACTGTTCTGCACTCTTTGCCACTTTCAAACACTGTTTTTCAATCATTGAAATATCTAAACACTGTTCTTTAGCTTGTCATGTGTTAACATTGTTCTCGACTTCACTGATAGGGTAGGTTTCTGTCGGTCAACGTTCAGATAAACACTGTTCACTGCAGATCAGCTGTGAACACTCTAATGAGGGAGAGCTGACGCTCCACACTGCTGTTGGGAATGAGGAGTCAAACGCCTCACTATTCATCTATGAACACATAATCAGGTCATGATATAATGTAGATATGTCCATCTTCCACTGTGTCCTTGTGTGGCTAATATATATATATATATATATATATATATATATATATATATATATATATATATATATATATATTGGAAAGGATCACAATTTTGCGCGTGATCAAGATATTCCTATGAGTCTACGGGGAAAATGAAACACGAAAAGTTTCCAAGTGCACTTTCGTGTAATAATCACATCATCAGGGGAGACACAAGAAAGAAATATAACAGTCAGTTGATATACAACGAAGAGACGAAGCTAGGACGCCATTTGGTAAACAAGAGAGAAATATAACAGTCAGTTGATATACATCGAAGAGACGAAGCTAGGACGCCATTTGGTAAACATGTTTACCAAATGGCGTCCTAGCTTCGTCTCTTCGATGTATATCAATTGACTGTTATATTTCTCTCTTGTGTCTCCCCTGATGATGTGATTATTACACGAAAGTGCACTTGGGACTTTTCGTGTTTCATTTTCCCCGTGGACTTATAGGAATATATATATATATATATATATATACATATATATATATATATATATATATATATATATATATATATATATATATATAATTCCCTTACAACGTTCCTCCTAAGGAGAGAAACTCAAACAAAACAAGAGAAAGTAATTATAGACAGATGAACTCAATACATTCAAGCCCCAATATCACATTTTCTTTTCTATGAACTCATATCAACATATAAATAGATTACTACACATCTCTATTGCATTTTCACCTCAGTACTTAGTCTTTAAAAAGACACAATATACATTTTTTCATATATAAATTTCCCAGGTTAATTATACGTTCCTAAACATATCTGGCGACAGTTACAGAAACTACATATTTTACATTCCGTGTTGTCATTAGATTTTTACAACATTGGTCTAATATATCGTCTACGTTACTGATGCTGTGGTTCCTCTTAACGTAAGTCACGTCTGCAAAACTGACGAGCCTGTTTTTATACATATTTTCGTGTCATGTTTACCAACCTGAAGCTATTCTCGAAGGTGGCCTTGCTTTACATTCTTCTTAGATCGAAGGTTAACCATTTGTTCTATATCAAATTGTGTTGATATGTACGACAATATTCATGCTTAACCTTATCATCATCTGTCTCTATCGTCTTCATTGCAATGACGTCAAACGCATTGCTTAAAAAAATTTACTCTCAGTTAGCTGACGACGGCAACACTGGTGCTTTGTTTTCGGGCGCTTGCAACCCAGAGATCAACAAAATTTACAAATTAAGTAAAATTCACTTTTGTTATATTTTTGAGGTACCATTATACACTCGCGCAACTTTTCATCACTTTATACATAATCATTTTAGTATGCCTTACATCTGTTAGTATAACGAAGTTAGTTTAGAAAGATATACTGTAATGGTTTAAGGTGAGAATATACGTTTTCTGTTGCGGTAACTACTTTGTTTTGATACTTGTACATACGCTAACGGCTAATGAGGATGAATATTGTGATAGGTGAGAGAAAGAGAGAGAGAAAGAACACGTCATCCGTACACAGTGTCGAGTACACACATCACAAAAGTACATTCACTGCAAAGCATATACATCAAAGTATACACCCTACAAAAGCATATACACCCATATACATTTGTACATGAATTACCAACATCACACAAGTAGAGACACAGGGAGGTAAGTAGGGTATATACAAGAGCTACCGTACACGTTAAACCTAATTTTGTCGCACATACGCAACTTCTGTGGTGTGTTGCCCAGGTTAGCTGACCCCTCCTGTCCTGTTCAGCTTATGGGTCAGGTCTAGCCTCAGACTCATACAGCTAACCCAAGTCCTGGAATCATGAGGCTAGCCACTGACCCCATGAGACCAGCCACTTACCCCCCGAGGTCCGCCACTGACCCGTCAGACCAACCACTTACCTACGAGACCAGTTACAGAACCATGAAACCAGCTACTGACCCCTAAGGAAGCCACTGACCCATGAGGAAGCCATTGACCAATGAGGCTAACCACCGACCCATAAGACAAGGCACTAACCCATGAGGTCAGCTACTGATTCAGGAGACCTGCCACTGAACCATGAGCTTGGCAGCTGACCCTGTGAGGTAGCCAATGACCCACGAGGCAGCCACTGACCCACGAGGTAGCCACTGACCCATGAGGCCAGCCACTGAACCACGAGGCCAGCCACTGAACCACGAGTCCAGCCACTAATCCCTGAGGCAACCAGACTCGTGAGGCGAACCACTGCCTCAAGAAGCCAGCCACTGGCCTACAAAAGCAGCCACAGACACCTCGGGACCAATGGCTGTCGTTGGAGACCAAGTGCCGATCCCACACATCACCGACTGAACCCTCGGAGACCATTCACTACCCCACTGAACCAACTTGGCTTGCCCAGGAGCGCGGGCGGCGACGCAGACGGTGTTTGGGAGGGAGAGCCTCAGCCGAAGGAGGGGACACACCTAGTGAGGGGGGCTGACCAGCGCCGGGTGTGGAGGCAGGTGAGGCGGTCAGGCCCAGCGGGGCGGTACCCGGGGCGACAGGTTACCAGGACCGTTGCCCCGACGTGGTAGCGGGGCCGACGCGGGGACACACGCCCGTGTTGGGGCTCCCCTGGGTGGCTGCAGGACTCCACGCCTGCGCCCCCACGAGGAGGAGGGAGAAATAAAAGCAACAATTAAATCCCAATACGTTCCCCCGTGTTAGATTACTAGATCATGAAAACCTATGTAATAATAATGTTCAATTTCACACATATGAAGGGATGTAGACACTAGATATTCAAGCGTTCAGTGGGCATATAATGACCTCATTAGGCATGTTAGTGTCATAGAACGATACAGAATTACATCGACGCACATACATGAGAAGCCAATGAATAGGACTCGCACAGGAGAGAAGCTACAGGAGAGAAACAGAAGAGAGGCAGGAAACACCTTGTGGAGGAACCATCTGAATGGAAGGCTGAGGTACCACAGAGTACACACAACAGGTGTTTAACAAGTGATATGTTACACGGTCATGGTGTTGACTTGCAGGGTGCACACAAGCCTCGCAAACTCGAGTTACTGCATGAGACACGACTACCTACAAATGGGAAACTGCTCGACATGGCATGGGGGTGAGAAATTAATCATCAGGCACACACACACACACACACACACACACACACACACACACACACACACACACACTCACACACAACACAAACAGATGAAAACCTGCTTGGCAGGACATACACAGGTGAGAAACTACTTGAAAGATACACTATGATACACAAAGATACACAGTTGAGAATCTATGTAAACTGCTTGACAGGACATACACAAGTGAGAAAATAATTGATAGGGCATACCACAGGTGAGAAACTACTACACAAGATGTACTCAAGAAATGAAACTATTTGGTAGGACATACAGAGGTGAGAAGTTACTCAGCCGGACATACACTAAAGAGAAACTAGTTGACAAGATTTAAACACATGGAAATCTACTTAACAGGACATACTGCAAGTGAGAAACTACTTGACATGATATACACAAGTGAGAAACTACTTGACAGGACATACACAAGTGAGAAACTACTTGACAGGATATATACAAGTGAGAAACTACTTGACAGGACATACACAAGTGAGAAACTACTTGACAGGATATATAAAAGTGAGAAATTACTTGACAGGACATATACAAGTGAGAAACTACTTGACAGGATATACACAAGTGAGAAACTACTTGACAGGATATATACAAGTGAGAAACTACTTGACAGGACATACACAAGGGAGAAATTACTTGACAGGACATACACAGGTGAGAAACTACCTTACAGGACATATACAGGTGAGAAGCTAATTGATGGGACACACACAGGTGAAAAACCACTTAACAAGTTGTAAACGTGTCAGAAAAAGCTTGACAGGATACGCACAGGTGAGAAACTATTTGGCAGAGCATATAGAGATGAAATATCTGACAGGACATAGGAAAGTGAGAAACGAGTTAAGGGTAAATGAACAGGTGAGACGCTAATGAATGATACACACACACACACACACACACACACACACACACACACACACACACACACACACACACACATACACACACACACACACACACACACAAACAAACAAACAAACAAAACCAGAGGATATTGGCAGGCGAGATAACGGGACAAGCACAAGTGTGAAAGTAATTGACAGGAAACATATAAGTCACGTATCAATTGTTTGGACTCGCATAAGTGACAAACGAATTGTAGGGGACACACAGAGGTAAGACTAACTGGCAGGAGACACATTGGTGACATACTAAATGAGTGGACACGTGTGAAAGAAAAATTTATCTATGGGACACATAGATATGAAAAACTGTTTGACAGGACGCACACAGGTGAGAAACCAAATGACAGGACACACACAGGTGAGAAACTAATTGATGAGACACACACAGGTGAGAAACTAATTGATGAGACACACACAGGTGAGAAACCAAATGACAGGGCACAGGCAGGCGAAAAATTAATTGATAGGACACACACAGGTGAGAAACTAATTGATGAGACATACACACAAGTGAGAAACCAAATAACAGGAACACAAACAGATGAAAAATCAATTGATAGGTTTCACACAGGTGAGAGACCAATTGATTGGTCTCACACAGGTGAGAAATCAAGCGACAGGATACACACAGTGAGAAACTAGATACAGAGCACACAAAGGTGAGAAATTAGATGCTGGAAGACACAGGCGAGAAACTAGACGATAAAGCACACATAATTAAGTAAATAATTGGCAGGTCACCCATGGAGGAGAAACAAAGTGAGGGAAACATAAGTGAGATTCAGTGATCAGACGAACACAAGTGAAAAAGTAACAAAGATTACAGACACAGGTGAAGAACTATTTCATCGGATCCCTATATGTGAGGAACTAATTGACAGGACACACACAGGTGAGAAACTAATTGACAGAACACATACAGGTGAGGAACTTATTGAAAGGACTCACACAGGTGAGAAATTAAATCAACAGGACTAACACAGGTGAGAAACTGATTGACAGAACACTTACATGTGAGGAACTATTCAAAGGACTCAAACAGGGGAGAAATTGATTGGCAGGACACACACAGGTGAGGAACATATTGAAAGGACTCACACAGGTGAGAAATTGAATTGACAGGACTCACATAGGTGAGAAACTGATTGAAAGGACTCACACAGGAGAGAAATTAATTGGCAGAACACACACACATGAGGAACTTATTGAAATGACTCACACAGGTGAGAAATCAAATTGACAGGACTCACATAGGTGAGAAACTGATTGAAAGGACTCACACAGGAGAGAAATTAATTGACAGGACTCACACCGAAGAGGAACTAATTGAAAGGACTCACACAGGTGAGAAATCAATTGTCAGGACACACACAGGTGAGGAAATTATCGAAAGGACTCACACAGGTGAGAAATTAATTGGGAGGACACACACAGGTGAGAAATCAATTGACAGGACACACACAGGTGAGGAATTTATTGAAAGGACTCACACAGGTGAGAAATTAAATTGACAGGACTCACACAGATGAGAAACTAATTGACAGAAAACTTACAGGTGAGGTACCTATTGAAAAGACTCACAAAGGTGAGAAATTAATTGGCAGGACACACACAGGTGAGGAGCATATTGAAAGGACTCGCACAGGTGAGAAATTAAATTGAAAGGACTCACACAGGTGAGAAGTTGATAGGCAGGACACACACACAGATGAGGAGCTTAATGAAAGGACTCACACAGGTGAGAAATTAAGTTGACAGGACTCACACAGGTTAGAAACTGATTGAAAGGACTCACACAGGTGAGAAATTAACTGGCAGGACACACACACGAGAGAAACTAATTGACAGAACACTTACATGTGAGGAACTATTCAAAGGACTCAAACAGGGGAGAAATTGATTGGCAGAACACACACAGGTGTGGAACATATTGAAAGGACTCACACAGGTGAGAAATTGAATTGACAGGACTCACACAGGTGGGGATCTTATTGAAAGGACTCACACAAGTGAGAAATTAAATTGACAGGACTCACACAGATGAGAAACTGATAGAATGGACTCACACAGGTGAGAAATTAATTGGCAGGACACACACAGGTGAGGATCTTATTGACAGGACTCACACAGGTGAGAAACTGATAGAAAGGACTCACACAGGTGAGAAATTAATTGGCAGGACACACACAGGTGAGGATCTTATTGACAGGACTCACACAGGTGAGAAACTGATAGAAAGGACTCACACAGGTGAGAAATTGATTGGCAGGACACACACAGGTGAGGATCTTATTGAAAGGACTCACACAGGTGAGAAATTAAGTTGACAGGACTCACACAGGTGAGAAACTGATAGAAAGGACTCACACAGGTGAGAAATTAAGTTGACAGGACTTACACAGGTGAGAAACTGATAGAAAGGACTCACACAGGTGAGAAATTGATTGGCAGGACACACACAGGTGGAGAACTTATTGAAAGGACTCACACAGGTGAGAAATTAAATTGACAGGACTCACACAGGTGAGAAACTGATAGAAAGGACTCACACAGGTGAGAAATTAATTGGCAGGACACACACAGGTGAGGATCTTATTGACAGGACTCACACAGGTGAGAAACTGATAGAAAGGACTCACACAGGTGAGAAATTAATTGGCAGGACACACACAGGTGAGGAACTTATTGAAATGACTCACACAGGTGAGAAATCAAATTGACAGGACTCACATAGGTGAGAAACTGATTGAAAAGACTCACACAGGAGAGAAATTAATTGACAGGACTCACACCGAAGAGGAACTAATTGAAAGGACTCATACAGGTGAGAAATCAATTGTCAGGACACACACAGGTGAGGAAATTATTGAAAGGACTCACACAGGTGAGAAATTAATTGGGAGGACACACACAGGTGAGAAATCAATTGACAGGACACACACAGGTGAGGAATTTATTGAAAGGACTCACACAGGTGAGAAATTAAATTGACAGGACTCACACAGATGAGAAACTAATTGACAGAAAACTTACAGGTGAGGTACCTATTGAAAAGACTCACAAAGGTGAGAAAGTAATCGGCAGGACACACACAGGTGAGGAGCTTCATGAAAGGACTCACACAGGTGAGAAATTAAGTTGACAGGACTCACACAGGTTAGAAACTGATTGAAAGGACTCACACAGGTGAGAAATTAACTGGCAGGACACACACACGAGAGAAACTAATTGACAGAACACTTACATGTGAGGAACTATTCAAAGGACTCAAACAGGGGAGAAATTGATTGGCAGGACACACACAGGTGAGGAACATATTGAAAGGACTCACACAGGTGAGAAATTGAATTGACAGGGCTCACATAGGTGAGAAACTGATTGAAAGGACTCACACAGGAGAGAAATTAATTGGCAGAACACACACACATGAGGAACTTATTGAAATGACTCACACAGGTGAGAAATCAAATTGACAGGACTCACATAGGTGAGAAACTGATTGAAAGGACTCACACAGGAGAGAAATTAATTGATAGGACTCACACCGAAGAGGAACTAATTGAAAGGACTCACACAGGTGAGAAATCAATTGTCAGGACACACACAGGTGAGGAAATTATCGAAAGGACTCACACAGGTGAGAAATTAATTGGGAGGACACACACGGGTGAGAAATCAATTGACAGGACACACACAAGTGAGGAATTTATTGAAAGGACTCACACAGGTGAGAAATTAAATTGACAGGACTCACACAGATGAGAAACTAATTGACAGAAAACTTACAGGTGAGGTACCTATTGAAAAGACTCACAAAGGTGAGAAATTAATTGGCAGGACACACACAGGTGAGGAGCATATTGAAAGGACTCGCACAGGTGAGAAATTAAATTGACAGGACTCACACAGGTGAGAAATTGATAGGCAGGACACACACACAGATGAGGAGTTTAATGAAAGGACTCACACAGGTGAGAAATTAAGTTGACAGGACTCACACAGGTTAGAAACTGATTGAAAGGACTCACACAGGTGAGAAATTAACTGGCAGGACACACACACGAGAGAAACTAATTGACAGAACACTTACACGTGAGGAACTATTCAAAAGACTCAAACAGGGGAGAAATTGATTGGCAGGACACACACAGGTGTGGAACATATTGAAAGGACTCACACAGGTGAGAAATTAAATTGACAGGACTCACACAGGTGAGGATCTTATTGAAAGGACTCACACAGGTGAGAAATCAAATTGACAGGACTCACACAGGTGAGAAATTGATAGGCAGGACACACACACAGATGAGGAGCTTAATGAAAGGACTCACACAGGTGAGAAATTAAGTTGACAGGACTCACACAGGTTAGAAACTGATTGAAAGGACTCACACAGGTGAGAAATTAACTGGCAGGACACACACACGAGAGAAACTAATTGACAGAACACTTTCATGTGAGGAACTATTCAAAGGACTCAAACAGGGGAGAAATTGATTGGCAGAACACACACAGGTGTGGAACATATTGAAAGGACTCACACAGGTGAGAAATTAAATTGACAGGACTCACACAGGTGGGGATCTTATTGAAAGGACTCACACAAGTGAGAAATTAAATTGACAGGACTCACACAGGTGAGAAACTGATAGAAAGGACTCACACAGGTGAGAAATTAATTGGCAGGACACACACAGGTGAGGATCTTATTGACAGGACTCACACAGGTGAGAAACTGATAGAAAGGACTCACACAGGTGAGAAATTAATTGGCAGGACACACACAGGTGAGGATCTTATTGACAGGACTCACACAGGTGAGAAACTGATAGAAAGGACTCACACAGGTGAGAAATTGATTGGCAGGACACACACAGGTGAGGATCTTATTGAAAGGACTCACACAGGTGAGAAATTAAGTTGACAGGACTCACACAGGTGAGAAACTGATAGAAAGGACTCACACAGGTGAGAAATTAAGTTGACAGGACTTACACAGGTGAGAAACTGATAGAAAGGACTCACACAGGTGAGAAATTGATTGGCAGGACACACACAGGTGGAGAACTTATTGAAAGGACTCACACAGGTGAGAAATTAAATTGACAGGACTCACACAGGTGAGAAACTGATAGAAAGGACTCACACGGGTGAGAAATTAATTGGCAGGACACACACAGGTGAGGATCTTATTGACAGGACTCACACAGGTGAGAAACTGATAGAAAGGACTCACACAGGTGAGAAATTAATTGGCAGGACACACACAGGTGAGGAACTTATTGAAATGACTCACACAGGTGAGAAATCAAATTGACAGGACTCACATAGGTGAGAAACTGATTGAAAAGACTCACACAGGAGAGAAATTAATTGATAGGACTCACACCGAAGAGGAACTAATTGAAAGGACTCATACAGGTGAGAAATCAATTGTCAGGACAAACACAGGTGAGGAAATTATTGAAAGGACTCACACAGGTGAGAAATTAATTGGGAGGACACACACAGGTGAGAAATCAATTGACAGGACACACACAGGTGAGGAATTTATTGAAAGGACTCACACAGGTGAGAAATTAAATTGAGAGGACTCACACAGATGAGAAACTAATTGACAGAAAACTTACAGGTGAGGTACCTATTGAAAAGACTCACAAAGGTGAGAAAGTAATCGGCAGGACTCACACAGGTGAGGAGCTTCATGAAAGGACTCACACAGGTGAGAAATTAAGTTGACAGGACTCACACAGGTTAGAAACTGATCGAAAGGACTCACACAGGTGAGAAATTAACTGGCAGGACACACACACGAGAGAAACTAATTGACAGAACACTTACATGTGAGGAACTATTCAAAGGACTCAAACAGGGGAGAAATTGATTGGCAGGACACACACAGGTGAGGAACATATTGAAAGGACTCACACAGGTGAGAAATTGAATTGACAGGACTCACATAGGTGAGAAACTGATTGAAAGGACTCACACAGGAGAGAAATTAATTGGCAGAACACACACACATGAGGAACTTATTGAAATGACTCACACAGGTGAGAAATCAAATTGACAGGACTCACATAGGTGAGAAACTGATTGAAAGGACTCACACAGGAGAGAAATTAATTGATAGGACTCACACCGAAGAGGAACTAATTGAAAGGACTCACACAGGTGAGAAATCAATTGTCAGGACACACACAGGTGAGGAAATTATCGAAAGGACTCACACAGGTGAGAAATTAATTGGGAGGACACACACAGGTGAGAAATCAATTGACAGGACACACACAGGTGAGGAATTTATTGAAAGGACTCACACAGGTGAGAAATTAAATTGACAGGACTCACACAGATGAGAAACTAATTGACAGAAAACTTACAGGTGAGGTACCTATTGAAAAGACTCACAAAGGTGAGAAATTAATTGGCAGGACACACACAGGTGAGGAGCATATTGAAAGGACTCGCACAGGTGAGAAATTAAATTGAAAGGACTCACACAGGTGAGAAATTGATAGGCAGGACACACACACAGATGAGGAGCTTAATGAAAGGACTCACACAGGTGAGAAATTAAGTTGACAGGACTCACACAGGTTAGAAACTGATTGAAAGGACTCACACAGGTGAGAAATTAACTGGCAGGACACACACACGAGAGAAACTAATTGACAAAACACTTACATGTGAGGAACTATTCAAAAGACTCAAACAGGGGAGAAATTGATTGGCAGAACACACACAGGTGTGTAACATATTGAAAGGACTCACACAGGTGAGAAATTAAATTGACAGGACTCACACAGGTGAGGATCTTATTGAAAGGACTCACACAGGTGAGAAATTAAATTGACAGGACTCACACAGGTGAGAAACTGATAGAAAGGACTCATACAGGTGAGAAATTAATTGGCAGGACACACACAGGTGAGGATCTTATTGACAGGACTCACACAGGTGAGAAATTAATTGGCAGAACACACACAGGTGAGGATCTTACTGACAGGACTCACACAGGTGAGAAACTGATAGAAAGGACTCACACAGGTGAGCAATTGATTGGCAGGACACACACAGGTGAGGATCTTATTGAAAGGACTCACACAGGTGAGAAATTAAGTTGACAGGACTCACACAGGTGAGAAACTGATAGAAAGGACTCACACAGGTGAGAAATTAAGTTGACAGGACTTACACAGGTGAGAAACTGATAGAAAGGACTCACACAGGTGAGAAATTGATTGGCAGGACACACACAGGTGGAGAACTTATTGAAAGGACTCACACAGGTGAGAAATTAATTGGCAGGACACACACAGGTGAAGAACTTATTGAAAGGACTCACACAGGTGAGTAATTAATTGGCAGGACACACACAGGTGAGGAACCTATTGAAAGGACTCACACTGGTGAGAAATTAGATTAACATGACTCACATAGGTGAAACTAATTGACAGAACACTTACAAGTAAGAAACTAATTGAAAGGACTCACACAGGTGACAAATTGATAGGCAGGACACACACACAGATGAGGAGCTTAATGAAAGGACTCACACAGGTGAGAAATTAAGTTGACAGGACACACACAGGTGAGAAACTAATTGACAGAACACTTACAGGTGAGGAACTCATTGAAAGGACTCACACAGGTGAGAAATTAGATTGACAGGATTCACACAGGTGAGAAATTAATTGGCAGGACACACACAGGTGAGAAACTAATTGACAGAACACTTACAAGTGAGGAACTTATTGACAGGGCTAACACAGGTGAGAAATTGATAGGCATGACACACACAGGTGAAGTGCTTATTGAAAGGACTCACACAGGTGAGAAATCAATTGGCAGGACTCACACAGGTGAGGATCTTATTGAAAGGACTCACACAGGAGAGAGATTAAATCGACATCACTCACACAGGTGAGAAATTAAATTGACAGGACACACAGGTGAGAAATTAATTGGCAGGACACACACAGGTCAGAAACTAATTGACAAAACACTTACATGTGAGGAACCTATTGAAAGGACTCACACAAGTGAGAAATTAATTGGCAGGACATACACAGGTGAGAAATTAATTGGCAGGACATACACAGGTGAGGAACTAATTGGCAGGACATACACAGGTGAGGAACTAATTGACAGGACATGCACAGGTGAGGAACTAATTGACAGAACACTTACAGGTAAGGAACTCATTGAAAGGACTCACACAGGTGAGAAATTAATTGGCAGGACATACACAGGTGAGAAATTAATTGGCAGGACACACACAGGTGAGAAACTAATTGACAGAACACTTACAGGTAAGGAACTCATTAAAAGTACTCACACAGGTGAGAAATTGATTGGCAGGACACACACAGGTGAGGAACTTATTGAAAGGACTCACACAGGTGAGAAATTAAATTGACAGGACTCACACAGGCGAGAAACTAATTGAAAGGACTCAGAGATGAAAAATTAATTGGCAGGACACACACAGGTGAGAAACTTATTGACAGAACACTTACAGATGAGCAAACTATTGAAAGGACTCACACAGGTGAGAAGTTAATTGGCAGGACACACACAGGTGAGGAACGTATTAGAACAAGTCACATATGTGAGAAATTAAATTGACAGGACTCACACTGGTGAGAAACTGATTGAAAGGATTCACACAAGTCAGAAATTAATTGGCAGTACACACACAGGTGAGAAACTAATAAACAAATCACTTACAGGTGAGGAACTTATTGAAAGGACTCACACAGGTGAGAAATTGATTGGCAGGACACACATAAGTAAGGAACTTATTAAAAGGACTCACACAGGTGAGAAATTTTATTGACAGGACTCACACAGGCGAGAAGCTGAGTGAAAGAACTCATACAGGTGAGAAATTACATTTTTAGGACACACACAGGTGAGAAACTAATTGACAAAACACTTACATGTTAGGAACTTATTGAAAGAACTCACACAAGTGAGAAATTAAATTGACAGGACTCACACAGGTGAGACACTAATTGAAAGGACTGAGAGATGAGAAATTAATTGGCAGGACACACACAGGTGAGAAACTAATTGACAAAACACTTACATGTGAAGAACTTATTGAAAGGACTCGCACAAGTGAGAAATTAAATTGACAGGACTCACACAGGTGAGACACTAATTAACAGAACACTTATAGGTGAGGAACGTCTTGAAAGGACTCACACAGGTGAAAAATTAATTGGCAGGACAACATACACATGAGGAACTTTTTGAAAGGACTCACATAGGGGAGAAATAAAATTGACAGGACTCACACAGGTGAGAAACTGATTGAAAGGACTCACAAAGCCGAGAAATTAATTGGCAGGACACACACAGGTGAGAAACTAATTGACAGAACACTTACAGGTGAAGAATTTATTGAAAGGACTCACACAGGTGAGAAATTAATTGGCAGGATACACACAGGTGAGGAACTTATTGAAATGACTCACACATATGAGAAATTAAATTGACAGGACTCACGCAGGTGAGAAACTGACTGAAAGGACTTACACAGGTGACAAATTAATTGGCAGTACACACACAGGTGAGAAACTAATTGACAGAACACTTACAGGTGAGGAACTTATTGGAAGGACTTACACAGGTGAGATATTGATTGGCAGGACACACACAGGTGAGGAACGTATTGAAAGGGCTCACACAGGGGAGAAATAAAATTGACAGTACTCACACAGGTGAGACATTAATTGGGAGGACACGCACAGGTGAGGAACTTATTGAAAGGACTCACATAGATGAGAATTTAAATTGACAGGACTCACACAGATGAGAAACTGACTACCACGGCACTTACAGGTGAGAGGAACCTAATGATATATATATATATATATATATATATATATATATATATATATATATATATATACACACACAGAGAGAGATTTTTCATAAAACTCGGGATTTCCCGTTTCAGCGAGCTAGCGTCATGAACCGGCGACAGAGCCTTAGATGGAAAAATCTTTACTTGCCTCCTTGCTCTTTTGGAAAGTAATTAAGGAAGGAGGAGGGTAGGGATTTCCCGCCACCCGCTCCCGCCCCTCTTTGTCGCCTTCTACGACAGGCAGGGACTACGTGGGTAGTATCCTTTCTTCCCTGTCCCCAGGGATAATATATATATATATATATATATATATATATATATATATATATATATATATATATATATATATATATATATATATATATATATATATCAACAGCTAGATTGACTGTGGACCGACTGCCGCAAACAGGATTCGAACCTATGCCTTCGACCCTGGTCGGCCCGTGAATGCGTCACGGTCAGCAACGGGAACCACAACACCACGGAGGTCCATGAATGAGAGAAGACATACAAGTGACCACCGTGGTGTAGCGGCTAGCGTTCCTAACTATGACGCATTCATGGGCCGCCCGGAGTCGAGTGCATTGGTTCGATTCCGGGTTGCGGCAGCCGGTCCACAGTTAACCCGGCTGTTCATCCATCTCTAAGGGTTCGTCAATAAGATGGGTACCTGTCTCAGGCTTCAATTGCCCGTGCCGTCTCAGCTAATATCAAAGATAAAGAAATTATCAACTGGACATGTACATGAGAATTTACAAGCGAAAAAAGCGATGAACTAATTAACATCACACAGAATGGTAGGGCACTAAATGACGGGACACACACAGGTGAGAAACACATTGACAGATTATATGCAACGGAGAATATATTTGACGGAACTAATGGACATTATATATATATATATATATATATATATATATATATATATATATATATATATATATATATATATATATATATATATATATATATATATATGCGGGGGTAGAGTGAGGGGCGTGGGGTACCTGTTGAGACATAAATGAGAGAGACATTAACTGAAGGACACACACACAGGTGAGAAACTAATTGATGGGAAACACACAGGTGAGCGAGAATCCAGTTCAGGAGACACACACGAGTGATTACCCAATTATTACGAGAATCCAGTTCACGACACACATACACGAGCGAGAAACTACCTGATGGGACACACACACACTAATAAGAAACTAACAGATGGGATTCACACAGGAGAGAAGCTCATTGAAAACACACGGGTGGGAAACCAAATTCGGGAAACACGTCGGCCACACACAGGACACGCACGGGTTAGGAATTAATTGATGGAACACACACAGGTGAGACGCTAATTTTAGGGACACACACACACACACACACACACATGTACAGGTAAGAAACTAAACCTTATGACACACACAGGTGAGAATATGATCGACTGGAAATATATAGGAAGTAAAGTGGCTGATGGGACACACACACAGGTGAGAAACTAAATGTTATATGTCACACACAAGTGAGAACCTAATTGATAAGATAAGCATAAGTGGAATATTCGACAAAAGGATAAATGATAATAATACTAATAATAATAATAATAATAATAATAATAATAATAATAATAATAATAAAAATGATAATGATAACACAGGAAACATGAGAGTTCAGAGATAAGGAATCAGTGAGGGAAGAACGACACGAATTATCGTGGAATATCAGCGGAGGGAGACTTACACTGCGGCGGAGGGTGGGACCAGGAGCCGTCATGGGTGCAGAAGGCGAGGGCGTGGCCGCGAGCGACGTAGCCAGGGTTGCAGGAGAAGGTGATGGCGTCACCCACGCGCCTGGAGGTCACTCCAGTCACCTGGCCGTGCTGCGGAGCCTCCACGACCTCGCACAGGACCTCTGGTAGTGGCAGCAGGAGGAAGAGGCCAGAGATGAGAACACAAATGGGATGAATGAGAGAGAGAGAGAGAGAGAGAGAGAGAGAGAGAGAGAGAGAGAGAGAGAGAGAGAGAGAGAGAGAGGAAAGCGGAGGTGAACGAAGGATAAGCGAGATAAGACAAAAAGGAAGAGAGAGGAGCACTAAGAATGGCTATAAAACAGCATGAGATAAGGGGTAACCCAGATTTCGGAAGAGAGGAAGAACTGCAGATAATATTGTGAGAGAGAAGAATGCGGTGAAGTGTGGTCAGAAGGGAGAGCGAATACAGGGGGAGGGCGGAAGAGTCATGATACTAACGGCGAATGAGATTAGCGGGACAGGATGAATCAAACACAGTAAGGAAAATGACAGGTGTTGCCAATAGATGTGGAAGTATACGGAAATATGACACAGAGGGAACTGTATTGACGTGTCATGTTTCCTTTCAGATGTTTCATCCAACAGTTCCCGTCGTCAGACAAGAGTCACATGAGCCCCCATCAGCCTGGCTGTTCCACTACTTTGACCACACGGAAATTCAGGTAGGCAGAGCTATATGCCACAGCATAGAGGAGTAGCTGAGCGCCATGCTGAGCGTCGCACTGCTGCACTCACTGCTCAGCATAATATGCTGCTGAAGCGTCTAGGTAGTGACGCAACCTGTGTCAGTGTAGGTCAGTGTGATTAAGACTCGATTTGCTCTGTATTTAGTCATTAAAATGACTCACTGTGACCCCCATCCTTACCTTGACATGTGGGCACGGGGTGTGACCAGGTGCCATTAGCGGTGCAGTGGATGACCCGGTGTCCCAGGAGTCTGAACCCTGGCACGCAGGTGAACATGGCTGAGCCTGTGTAGGTGGTGTTGGCCGTCTGGAGCTGGAGCCGAGGGTCGTCAGGGGCCAGCACGGGGCATCGCACCACCACACACCGCGGGCTGGGGCCTGACCAGTCTCCTTAAAACATTATCAGTAAAACAGTAAATCATAGCAGCACTAGAACTCCTACGTCGTATCCCAAGAACGAAAAGATAATTTGGTCAAGTTAATTACCCTGCTTGATTACATTCTCAGTTACGCTAATTAGTATATGCAAAAAAGGAATGATTTTTTTTTTAGCGTAAATAACCGAGGCACCAAGTTACCAACCTGAGGGGAGGCAAGTGATCTTGGTGGAGCCGCTGAGGTAGTAGCCGTCGGGGCAGGAGAAGGTGAAAGAGGTGCCTAGGGTCACGCTGTCTCCGTGTACCTCCAGCAGCCCGTCACTAGACACCGGGGGACAACTCACTCCTGCAGCAGGATACATAATGGTGAGTACCCTCACCTGAGACATACACTGGTGAGAACCCTCACCTAGGATACACACTGGTGAGAACCCTCACCTGGTATACACAATGGTGAGAATCCTCACCTGGGATACACACTGGTGAGAACCCGCACCTGACACATACCCTGGTGAGTACTCCCACCTAAGACATACACTGGTGAGAACCCTCACCTGGGATACACACTGGTGAGAACCCGAACCTGACGCATACCCTGGTGAGTACTCCCACCTGAGACACACAGGTGAGAACTCGCACCTGTGACACACATTGGTGAGAACCCGCACCTGAGACATACACTGCCTTAATTGGCCGGCTGAATTTCTCCTGAGTATTACTGTTCGACCTTTAATGGCTTGGCCTTTGACCTGACCCTCTAGATTCAAGTCAGAGGCCATGGCGTTTACACACTAGTATCGCACCCGAATGATTAAGGGAATGAAAATATAAAAACTAATGAATGAAAGTTAGGGGAATTCACTTTTCAGAATATGGCACATATCGGGACGTGATCTGGGACATTAGGGAACTTAGTGACGTAGCATTAAAGGGCCGGGTGTGGTCGAGTGGTGCCAGATACCTCACTCCTGCAAACGACTGTCCACTACAGATGCGAGGGGAGTACACCTCTGAAGGTGTATGTCCGCTACAGGTGTGAGAGGACACCACTCCTGTAGGTGTATGTCCACCACGGTTGTAGGAAGACTATACCCTTGTTGGTGTGTGTTCAGCACAGGTGTGAAGGTGTGAGGAGGGGAGGGGGGAAACACTCCTGAAATTGCATGTGCCTTCACAATACATGGTCCCCCCCCCCCCCTCAATCTTCCCGGCTGGAAGGAAGTCGAAGCCAAGGTTTAAAAAAAGGCCAGGCGAGCGGACGGTAAAAGCTGGTTTTGGCCCCGGTTCCGAACCATCTTTTTTGAGTGTTTAGATTACTCGCGGAAGCACCGAGCCAATTTCAGTGCTGTGCTCATACGTTTTGTATGAGACTGTATTGAGGTGGGGTGTGTGTGTGCGTTCCACCGTCATCGTGAGTGATTACCAAACTACTGAACTAGTGTATGCCCGCTCGTCTGGCCTCTCTCTCAAACCTTGACTTCGACTTCCTTCTCGTCAAGGACGTGAGGAAAATATGGTTCGTGGCCGTACACAA
The DNA here is from genome assembly GCF_036320965.1 of Panulirus ornatus. Taxonomy (NCBI): domain Eukaryota; kingdom Metazoa; phylum Arthropoda; class Malacostraca; order Decapoda; family Palinuridae; genus Panulirus; species Panulirus ornatus. The sequence goes on along the minus strand of NC_092281.1, from coordinate 21,471,441 downwards.
AAGATGCCAGGGATAAACATTGACATATGACTTAGCGTTGTGCTCTCTGGGGGTTGTAGGAGACGCCAGCGGTTATACACAACGTCATACTTGGGGGAATAATATCCTGGGAGAATAAAGGACTCCGCAAAACAGGCCTTTGAAGCCTGTGAGTTAATTACCAGACGTGCTGCCAGAACAAGAGAGTTGGCTATAAAATCTGCAGAATATTTTGCCTCGTGTGGAGGAGGCAAGGAGGCGGAGAAATAGTAAAACCCGAGGGAAAGAAAATAATAGGAATCAAGGGGCAAACAACAGAGTCGGATGCGTCAACAAGCGACGAGGCGCCCCCTCCTCCAGGCTACATCCCTTCCCCTCCTAACTAACTACCCCCCCTCACTTCCCCCCCCCCCCCGCTAAGAACCACAATAGCTCCCCCGTCGTCAATTGTCCTCCAGCACTCCCTCGTCCTCCGCCTTTTGTGTGTTGGTAAGGAGATAATGAGTGTTATTGAAGACCGTCTCCCTGAGCCAATTACCAGGTGGCGGGTCACACCAGGCTCCCTTGTGGTCTCCACAACGCTACTACCGTCTTGGGGGCAACTTTAAGTCCCCGCAACCAGTTCAAGAGCAGCACCGGAGCCACCATTCTGGGGCGTCACTACTCACCACAACCGCTTCTACAACAGCCCCAAACCTACCATTGTAGGGTATACTACTCGCTACAACCACTTCAAGAGCGGCCCCCGATGTCACCGTACTGGGGCGTCACTACTCACCACAACCGCTTCTACAACAGCCCCAAACCTACCATTGTAGGGTATACTACTCGCTACAACCACTTCAAGAGCGGCCCCCGATGTCACCGTACTGGGGCGTCACTACTCACCACAACCGCTTCTACAACAGCCCCAAACCTACCACTGTAGGGTATACTACTCGCTACAACCACTTCAAGAGCGGCCCCCGATGTCACCGTACTGGGGCGTCACTACTCACCACAACCGCTTCTACAACAGCCCCAAACCTACCATTGTAGGGTATACTACTCGCTACAACCACTTCAAGAGCGGCCCCCGATGTCACCATACTGGGGCGTCACTAACCCACCTAAGCCACTTCAAGAGAGGCCCCTCCGACGCTACCATGTTGGGGCAGTACCACTCACCACCACAACCACTTCGAGTGCAGGCCCGCCCGGAGGAGGGAAGTTTCGTTACGAACCCACAACTTCCTGGTACGGTCAGAGGGATCAGCTGAAGTAGGGGAGTTGTGTGTTTTATTGAATCATTTTTTTTTCTACTTTTTTTTTTAATTACGTTTATTTGAGATTCACTACGTCCGTGTTGACCTTCTCTCTACTGAAATATAAACGTTATTATCAAAATAAAGATGATCTTAAATACCAATTGACTTCATTTTCCCCGTGTGAAAAAGAAAAGAAGAAAAAAATTGCTCGATTAACAGAGCTTCAGTGGAGACCTGCCCCCTGGATCTCCACTGGGGTGTCGCGCCCCCCTGAACCCCACTGAGGGCGGGAGGGGCACATCAGACCTCCTAACCACATAATTGAGTTCCGCCTTGCCAAGAAAAGAGCCTTCCAGGAATAAAGCTGGCCACAGGCCTGAAGGGGTAGTACTGCTTTGAGAGAGAGAGAGAGAGAGAGAGAGAGAGAGAGAGAGAGAGAGAGAGAGAGAGAGAGAGAGAGAGAGAGAGAGAGAGAGAGAGAGAGAGAGAGAGAATCACCACCACTGGGGTAACCAAAGGCATCTCTGCGTTCCTCCTCTTGATTCGGAGCTTCACTGCCTCGACCGAAGCTCCGAAGCGAAGCTCATGTCTTTATTAAGCAGTGACAAACGGAATACAAAGGAAATCACGCAGCAACAGACCACGGGGTCCATACCAACATTACTTAAAGAGAAAGGGAACTAAAGAAAAAACAAACAAATAAGGTAGGGATAATCAGGGTACTACAGAAGGCAACGAGATCTGTGAATCCTAGAAAGAGAAAAGTTCTCATAACAGGAAAAAATTAGTTTGTAAAAAACTTACCAAAAATACCCATAATCTCATGGTATTAATATGTCCCTTAGTATACAGGGGTCAGAGTGGTTCTTGCATCACTAATAAAATTTTAGCTTTCCGTAAAAATATGAAAACAGGAAAAAAAAAAACATGATACACCACTTTGGACGCACTGGTCATGTAATACTTCAATATGACAAAATGAAGACATGAAATTATTCCAGAGAAAACCGGACTGAAAGAGGAGACGGAGTTGTAGCCACTAAACTGGAAAAGTGGAATACCATAATTACAGTTTGAATCACTGTTACAGGAGGTTTATGGTACACGGCAGCCGCTGGCAGAGGGTAGAAAGTTAGGTAAGAGAGAAATAGGATTCTAGTAAAGATGGCAGAGAGTTCAAAAAAAACGTAGACACTTACTTCAGTGACACATGTAGGTGCTAGAAAAGTCAGACAGCGGGAAAGGGCGATCAAGTATGAGGTATATATATATATATATATATATATATATATATATATATATATATATATATATATATATATATATATATATATATTCCTATGAGTCCACGGGGAAAATGAAACACGAAAAGTTCCCAAGTGCACTTTCGTGTAATAATCACATCATCAGGGGAGACACAAGAGAGAAATATAACAGACATGTGATTGTGTGTGTGTGTGTGTGTGTGTGTGTGTGTGTGTGTGTGTGTGTGTGTGTGTGTGTGTTTGTGTGTGTGTGTGTGTGTGTATGTAAAGTAGGAATGAATACATCAAGATAAGGAAGGAGAAGCAAACAAATTTCAGAAAAAGACGACGTTGTAGACAAGGCAAATAAAATCCAAAACCGTCCCAGAGATTTATTAGGAGCACAGTGTCAAAGATCAACCAATCAGACTAATGGATTCAGTGGGAAGGATTGCTAAAGGAGACGAGTAAAATGCTGCAGAGTGAACGGCAAGTTCCAAGATTGCATTCGCAGGGTAGGACACCCATGAGATAGGATGGGGAAGAGGACCTATAAAAAACACTGATATTGTTGAAAAATCCTGAGGCTATTAAAGGATCTTGATCCTTTGTATGATATCAGAGAAGCTATTCTAATTACCAAACTGAGGAGCAAGATGGGTACAGAGATAACAGGTCGTGCAGAATACGGCTTTTAGACTTCTACGAGAGAGTGAGCTCTGTTTTAGTCACAAGAGATGGATAGGTGGATCGTATGTTCTTGATCTTCCAGATAATATTTGACACTGACCTACCGAAAAAGCTTGGTAAATAAGTTTAATTTTCAGGCGGGCGTAAAGAAGAGACCCACTTGGTAGATAAAGAATTACATGAAAGGAAGGAAACGAGGACGCATTTCATGTCTTCCAAGCGAGTCAAGGTGACCAGTGGCGTGCCTGAGGGACTGGTCGTAGGGCTGGTGTTGTTCTTGGATATATGGAGCGGGTGACAAAAAGGAAGTATGCGCCAAAAGTGGAGGGGACAAGGAGATGGGAGAGACTGTACCGGAGATGGAAGGGTGGAGTGAGGAAGTGCTTAGGGGGAGCATGAACATGCAGGAGGGTGTAAGGCGTGCACGGGATAGAGTAAATCGGAGCGATGTGGTGTACACGGGATGATGTGCTGTTACTGGACTGAACTAGGGTTTGTGAAGCAGCCAGGGGAAACCATAGAAAGATCTGCGAGGCTTTGTTGTACATAGGGGCTGCGGTTTCGGTGCATTATACATGACAACTAGAGAATGGATGTGAACGAATGATACAATTATCTTTTTGCCTGTTCCTGGGAACATCGAGCAAGTATAGAATATCACATCATTACACATCATCACACGACAAAAGACATTACCAAAAGACCACCACACAACACCATACATCATCAAATGCTTCTACATACCACTACATACATCACCATACACTATAACATATTACCACACACACACACACACACACACACACACACACACACACACACACACACGACCAATTAGTCCTAAGCATCACCAAACACTACCACATATCAACATACGACACCAATCACCACCACATCCATGGCACCATACATCAGTGCCCACTATCACACACCACCATACGCCACCTCATCACCACACGCTCCAATAAAATATCATACATCATTATACATCTCCACACACCACCTCAAGCTGCAATACATCACCACACACAACCACACATGACAGTACAACACTACGCAAAACCAAACATCACCACGCCACCACACATCACAATACACAATCATACGTCACCTCGCTACATCACACACAACTACACATCACAATACACTACCATATGAAGCCATACAATCACTACACATCACCAAACATCAGTATAAACGACCACATACCAACACACAAGCAGAAACTTCCACACATTAGCAAGCATGAGCAAACATCACCTTACCCTACCACACAACACCAAACACTGCCATACATCAGCACGCACAACCAGTACACCCACACCACCACCCTTTACCACATATCACTCAACATCACCACACGCCACCACACACTCCCACAGACCACAAAACGTCACCGAATCACATCACATACCATTAAATAATCACCAAACCTTACCCCTCATTACCACACACCATTACACCTCACCAAGTACCACCACACATCGCTGCACTCTACTACGTACTACATCACCACACTCACCACTACGGATCACCACGTGCCACTACACATCCCCATGTACCACCACACATTACCACACATCATCAGACACCATTACACATCACCATATGTCATTAAAACATCACAACACATCACTACCCTATACCACAGCACACCAGCATACACCACTAAACGCTACCACACATCACTGCACACCATCACATGCCACCACATATCACCACACATCATAACACTTCACCACATATCATACATACTGCCTTAAATCACCACACACCACTCCATACCACCACACATTATCAGACACCAACACACCTCACTATACACCACTACAGACTCCCCAAACAACACGCACCACATACCACTGACACCCACCACCCACAACCATACATAACCACATACCACTGACGCACCACCACCCACAACCATACATAACCACATACCACTGATGCCCCACCACCCACAACCATACATAACCACATACCACTGACGCCCAACCACCCACAACTATGCATAACCACATACCACTGACGCACCACCACCCACAACCATACATAACCACATACCACTGACGCCCAACCACCCACAACTATGCATAACCACATACCACTGACGCCCCACCACCCACAACCATACATAACCACATACCACTGACGCCCCACCACCCACAACCATACATAACCACATACCACTGACGCCCCACCACCCACAACCATACATAACCACATACCACTGACGCCCCACCACCCACAACCATACATAACCACATACCACTGACGCCCCACCACCCACAACCATACATAACCTCATACCACTGACGCCCAACCACCCACAACCATACATAACCACATACCACTGACGCCCCACCACCCACAACCATACATAACCACATACCACTGACGCCCAACCACCAACAACCATACATAACCACATACCACTGACGCACTACCACCCACAACCATACATAACCTCATACCATTGACGCCCAACCACCCACAACCATACATAACCACATACCACTGAACACTACCATGTAACACTGTACCGCACCAGACGTCATCACATACCACTAATTTGCAGTCTTCGTAAAATTTAACAGAAGTTTTCGAAATGCTAATTAATTTCGACAAATACAACAAAGGAAAAATCCATCAAGTTAGAGAGATTCATTGACGAAAAATGATGGTACGAAGCTGAAAAGTAATGTAATAGTAACGTTAACTTCGTTTTCTTTTCCTTCTCTAACAGGTGTAAAGTTGTAGAAAATAGGAATAATCTATCACTATACATAGTCAATGTATAGACTTAGAAATATCAAGGCTACAGATAGTGCAGAGACTTCAAAGTATCAAGGATATAAAGAATACAAAGAATGATGAATATCAAGGCTATAGAAAATGGAAAGACTTATGAATATTAATGTTATCAAAAATGAAGACTTATAAATATCATGGCTAATAGACAAATACTTGAATAACATATTCGGTGTCAGTGAACAGAGCTGCTTCACGATATGTATTTATCATCTAACACTTTTCACTTACAATCCAATGTTGCTTTACCTCCCCCGAATCTATCCCAAGCGAAGTCCATTCGTTTAGAGTATGGAACTTTTCCCGTTCACACTTTCCTATGAGATTTCCACGGAAGTATATTTTTTTTGCGCTAATACATAAGTGTTTCTACTCGAACCCTTTTGTCCCAAGCCAGTTGAACTGTCTTGGTCCGAAAGGTGCCTTCCGCTCTACTCTCTTGTTTCTACCTCGTCATGGACCATCTGGTCTCTTGTCGTCTACCATTCCCATGTACACATCACCACGTGTCGCCAAATATCATCACAGCCACCACACATCACCTCATACAACCAAACATTACCACATACCACATCACTACACAACACCAGACTTCACCATCGATCACCACATACTACCATACACCACCACACTACCTCACACAGCACCACCACACAACTGCACACATCACCACACATCATCACTCACCACCACACTACCTCACACAGTACCACACACTACTGCACACATCACCACACATCATCACTCACCACCACACTACCGCACACATTGCCATACCCCACCACGCTACTGCACACATCACCACACATTATCACTCACCACCACACTACTTCACACAGCACCACCACACTACCGCACACATTGCCATACCCCACCACGCTACTGCACAGATCACCACACTTTATCACTCACCACCACACAACTTCACACAGCACCATCCCACATCATCATGGCTGGAGTGAAAAGGATAGAGGCTCATCCAGTCATGGCTTACGTCTCTATCCCAACTATCCCTTTTGTCATCCTTCCTTTCCCCTCCTCATACACTCCCTCCATCTCCCATCCCTTTATTCACTCTCCTCAACCATCTTCTTCCTTGAACAGCTCCCATCCTCCAACCAACCTCCCCCATCCCGCTTTCCCTCCTCTCAGTTATCCCCCAGTGCTCCGCCTCTCACAAGGATCCCTCCCCACCCCCAACAATCCTCACCCATTACGGTTCATGTGGTGGAGGCGCTAATTAACCGACCACAGCGCCACACATCTCGTATTTTCTCGGAAAATGTTCTCGCACATACACCGTTTTTTTCATTCATACTCTCCTCTCACCGAGTTTATATATATATATATATATATATATATATATATATATATATATATATATATATATATATATATATATATATATATATATATATATATAAGGGACCTGGTGCTACCCAAAAGCTTTCTAAAAGCTCCTGCAGACCAAGCTGCGCTACGTGCAGTAGAAGGGGAACGTAAATTTCTTTGGAGTAAGAAGTATTTTGACAACTCCACTCCCAGTGCTGCAGCCTCGTCAGAGGTGACCTTTCGCTTGAGGTGTAACCTTTAGCAGGCAGAATCCTGTAACATCTAACTATATATATATATATATATATATATATATATATATATATATATATATATATATATATATATATATATATATATATATCTTAGATTGGTTTGCCAATTTCACAGCCGGTCGCCACAATAGTCTCACTCAAAATAGCATCACCTACAATGGGGTTCTCCAAGGAGTAGTTTTTCCCTCCAAATCTCTTTAATCTCTTCCATCATGACCTACCATTACCTCAGGCTAGACTCATCCTGGTGGCCCTCTCACATGCTGACGACCTCCCCAATCACAAAACCCTGACAACACAGTAGCAACATCAAACATTCAGCAGTACATTACACGATTGGAACAATGGCTCACCAGACCAGAAAATATCTACATCTCCACAAAAGTGTTTTAATCCCTTTAACTTTTAACCCCAGGTAGACATGAATCCAGCTCGCACCCTCCAGTCACCTGGAATGGAATGCAACTCCAACTGAACCAAACAACAACGATTTTAAGCATCACATACGAGGCACACATGGCATTCGAACCCCACATTAATGACATCAACACAAGATTAACGTACAAACAGATTACCCTCAGAACACTAACTGGCACTAGATTTGGACAAGAAAAGGAATCTCTCTACATCCTCTCTACATACAGTTCATTCGCTCCACTTTAAACTAGACCTCACCTGCCTGGTCTTCCATCCTCTCAAAAGCAAATATAACAAAGCTGGAAACCACACTAAAAACTGCACTCAGAACAAGCACAAGCTGCCTAGTAATCACAAACACCAAATCCCCCCTGATACAGTCTCGCCTCAACATGCTCGGCACTCAAGTTCTATGCATCAGCACTAAACCCCTCGAACCCAAATCACTCTATCACCATCTGTCAACCCCAGGTAGAAATACAAAGCTTACTCCTGCCTCACATTCGGTCATCTTTGTCCAAGATTTCCCTCCCCAAACAAATATAACATTGACGAAACACACACACATCTAAACAACCCGACAGACACAGAATAAAGGACCAACCAACTCAGTCATAAGTTCCAGCTCAACGTACTTATATATCCATTGGAAACTACACTCCCCAGACAAATGCGAGTCACACTCTTCCGCTTACTCTCTCGACAGCACCCGACACTACAGACGCTATTTCATCGTATCCCAAGACCTCTCACGTCCACGATGCAACACCATAAACACCGAGCAACCATCTCATTATTTTGTATGTATTTATCAGGTTTTTTCCCTCCTTTGAGTGTATACACACACACACACACACACACACACACACACACACACGCACACAGAGCAGCCTCCGAGGAGAGGAAGAACACCTGGATTGAGTGTGGGTCGACTGCCCTGCTCAGGATTCGAGCCCAGGCAGACCCATGCTAACTCAGGCATGCACTGTAACAGTGAAAAGAACTTCCCTTGAACATAGACAGATTTCAATTACCCGTTTTAATCTGTTCATTTAAATAATAATTAATATTACTGATGCCGCTATGATCCTCCCCCAGGTTACTGACCATAGTTTAAAATCTTTCCAATGTTGCCATCTAATCATCACCCCGAGGTTGCCATATGATCATCCCAAGGTTGCCATATGATCATCCCAAGGTTGCCATATGATCACCCCGAGGTTGCCATATGATCATCCCAAGGTTGCCATATGATCATCCCAAGGTTGCCATATGATCATCCCAAGGTTGCCATATGATCATCCCGAGGTTGCCATATGATCATCCCGAGGTTGCCATTTAATCATCCCAAGGTTGCCATATGATCATCCCAAGGTTGCCATATGATCATCCCAAGGTTGCCATATGATCATCCCAAGGTTGCCATATGATCATCCCAAGGTTGCCATATGATCATCCCAAGGTTGCTATATGATCATCCCAAGGTTGCCATATGATCATCCCAAGGTTGCCATATGATCATCCCAAGGTTGCCATATGATCATCCCAAGGTTGCCATATGATCATCCCAAGGTTGCCATATGATCATCCCAAGGTTGCCATATGATCATCAACCCTAAGGTTACCAACTGATCATTAACTCCAAAGTTACCATCAAATCATCGCTCCATGGTTGCCATCTAATCATCCACCCTAGGTTATCATCTAATCACCACTCCATGGTTGCCATCTAATCATCAATCTTAAGGTTACCATCTCATCATCAGCCTAAGGTTGTCTCTAATCATCCACCCTAACCATCTAATCATTACTCCAAAGTTGCCATCTAATCACCCACCCCTTTGCAAGGTTGCCATCTAATCATCATCAGGTCTTTCAAGTTGATTCATGTGACGTTATCGCTCTGTGCTCTCTCTCTCTCTCTCTCTCTCTCTCTCTCTCTCTCTCTCTCTCTCTCTCTCTCTCTCTCTCTCTCTCTCTCACCACCTTCCCTCTTTTAAGTCTCTGTCTTTTTCTCTCTTTGTTCTTCCTCTTTTTTTCCCCCCAAGTCATCCTCTTTTCTTGCAACACTTGGCTAAACTTCATTAAGGTATGTCCTGCCATTACTTACGGGGGGTGGGGGGGGAAGGGGTCAGGGGGAGAGTCTCTTGCCCATGGCCACACGCCACATAATTAGACAATAACACTTTCTGTTGCCATTTAGCTGGAGGTAATTGCTCTATCCTCAAACGAAAAAAAAAATTATATTTATATTTTCATTTATAATTATCCCAGGACCAGTTTCTGAGTCCTGGTGTTTACCTAGGACTTCCCAAATGGCCACGCTGGCCTAAGGATGCGCTCTTTCTGTTAGCAGGGAAACGTAGACGCCTTGGGAGCGAGAAGCTCTTTGACGAGACTGGACTCCCTGTGATCCAGCCTCGCCAAAGGTGATTTTTTTTTATCACTCGCGGTGCAATCTTGATCAGGTGCAGTCCGGTAACACACACACAAACACACACACACACACACACACACACACACACACACAGGAGTACAGACACGGTATACAAACAAGAGGCGGGGCAACACAAGTGCACAATTTTCTCCCTGCAACACACCAGTGTTAATCACTTATGGCTTAAAAGTGGATCTAGACAAACTCCAAAGTCGATCCGACTCATGATTGACGAAATTAAACCCGAATGAATAAGTAATGAGCACGGGATACAACGAAGTAAGGCTTAGATACGATCGAACACCATTTAACACGGAAGCCGCGGGAACCTGTGTGTGTGTGTGTGTGTGTATGTGTGTTACACTGAGGGAGGCGACCATCTCACTGTGCTGGCGTGTCACCAACTACCAGCAGTCCAGCAAGCAGGTGTTGCCCCGAGCGCATCATAACCAGCGACTCCTCGTCTACTCAGCTTAGCCTCAGGGGTTGTACTTTCCCTTGCCCGCGTCCAGGTATATCACACACATTCATATAATGTCGGAAACCTCCCCATCTTGACCTGACTGCACTGGGACACAGTTGGGAAACTAAATGTTAAGAAATGGTATTGGGGAAATATAACTTTTTTTTTGAATTAATAACACTCCAGATGTTTTAACAACAACTTGAAGGAACAGCGCACTTGTGTGGCCTTCACAACCAAGAGGCAGCCCGGCTGGGCTTACCTCATGACCGGGGGAGAACAAGCTGAGGGGCGGGTCCTGCCTGCCCGGGAGTGGAAGGGCCGGTGATCGAGCTGGAGGAGGATGTGTGAGAGAGAGAGAGAGAGAGAGAGAGAGAGAGAGAGAGAGAGAGAGAGAGAGAGAGAGAGAGAGAGAGAGAGAGAGAGAGAGAGAGAGGAAACGAACAAAATAGGAAGGCCAGGTGGTAAGTGTTGTGATTCATGCCCCAGGAACGGACGGGGTTAATCAAGGGTTGAGGGGCGCCCCCACCGCTGACGAAGGTGACCGGAAGGCATCCGCCAGTCGTGTAATCATCGGAGCCGGTGTTCGAGGAGTAAACCAGGGAGTGTGAAGGAGTAAGGCACACCTCCCTGACGAGAGAATATGGAGGTGTTTGACTTGAGTGGTTTTCAAGAAGGAAATTGAGGCGGTAATGAGGGGGAAGGCCTTTGACGAGGATGTGGTGGTAATGAAGGGGTAGACTCCTACCTCTGACGAGGATGTGGTGGTGGTGCTGAGGGGGTAGACACCCACCTTCGACGAGGATGTGGAGGTAGTTGTGGTAATGAGGGGTAGACACCCACCTTTGACGAGGATGTGGAGGTAGTTGTCGTGGCCGGTGGGGGCGGTGCAGGTGAAGATGCCAGAGTCGTCCGTCTTGGCGTAGTAGAGTGAGAGGCGGTACCTCAGCTCTCGCTCCAATCGGCTTATGGCCCAGCCTGTGGGGGGGAAGGAGAGGCAGGTCTGGGTTACTGATCTCTCTCTCTCTCTCTCTCTCTCTCTCTCTCTCTCTCTCTCTCTCTCTCTCTCTCTCTCTCTCTCTCTCTCTCTCTCTCTCGGTTAAGATCATGCTACAGATACAAACATAGTGGAGAGCTATGAGCATCGTGGTACGAAGCTGACATGTTAAATAGACATAGACACTGATACCTGTTTCGTTACATCATAATCCTTAGTCAGCGGACGAAAGGCGCTCGTCCACGCGCACAAATACACACACACACACACACACACACACACTAACGCTGTATAACACAGGAGGCTGGATCATCAGACAGGTATAAAGACTCGTCCTAAGGACATAGAATTACCTTAGTGAAGGGAAACAAAAGACGCACGTCACAGGAGCCATCTCCAGACGAATTGGAGCGACAAACAGTGTACCGTAGAACATGGCTCTCAAAACATTAACTTCTTGATCTATGTCAATGACTCGCTGGAATACAGTTGGTCTCATACCTAAACAAGTTTGTCGATGATGGCAAACTCACGAGGGATATAAAGAATAATGAAGATGGCATAAGTTTACAAGGGGACCGAGACATCCTTCAAAGTTGGTTAAATACGAGAGTGATGAGGTCTGCCCTAGGAAACGCGAAATAATGAGGACTGAAACACAGTAGAGAAAGAAAGTCTCGAGAGGAATATTATCTATCAAACAATATCCTTCAGGAATCTGTGTGTGAGAGGGACTTGGGAGTTCACCCTGCGCCCAAAAGAAGCCAACAAATATGGTACCGGAATTACGATGGAGCTGAGTTAAGAGGAAATATTAGAGGACCTCTCATTTGTGCACTATGGCAAACAGAAGAGTAAGGGGTGACCTGATCACAGCTTTTAAACCAATCTGATGATGTCAACAGTGAACTACCAGAGGCCATATTGTATAATTAAGGAAAATACAATTCAGAATAATTATAGAGATATTCTTTTACAGTATAAGAATAGTGAATGAGTGGAATGGATTGAATTATGAGACTGGTCAATATGGACAGCATACACAAGTTTAAAAGTCTGTATGACAGTAGTGAAAGTTAAAAAGTCGCGGCTCCACGAGTGTAGAAATCCCTTCCCGTACAGTTCAGATAAATATCTACACACACACACACACACACACACACACACACACAGTCACACACACACACACACACACACACACACACACACACACACACACATAGCCTCCGTAGTGCAATGCAATCTACCAAGCCCGGATGAGAATTGTCCCGGAGAGGGCAGACACCTTCAGCCAACCCAGCTGGACGTTCATCCTTTCCCTTTGGAGGTGCTGGTCGACTTTTAGAGGAAAACCAGAGACACTGAGGTCAAACGGCCAATAGTGAAGAATCTAGCTGAACCGTGTGTGTGTAGCACCATGTTCGTAAAATCAGTGTAGTAAGGGGTTGATAGGGCGTAAATCACTTGGTTATTCTCTGATGGGATGGTCATACACCTAATAAAGAGAAAAGGATTATGAAATAAGAATCCGCCAATTGAAAGATTTCTCTGGAGGATGAAAAAATGCCAGATTCCGTTTCTCTTTGAAGAGGAAGAAGACTTAAGGTTATGATGAAGACGTAAAGGAGACGACCAGTTAAGACGTAGAGGGCGGGCGACCAGTAAGACGTAGGGAGGGGCGACCAGTTAAGACGTAGGGAGGCACGACCAGTTAAGACGTAGGGAGGGGCGACCAGTTAAGACGTAGGGAGGCACGACCAGTCAAGACGTAGGGAGGCACGACCAGTCAAGACGTAGGGAGGCACGACCAGTCAAGACGTAGGGAGGCGCGACCAGTTAAGACGTAGGGAGGCACGACCAGTTAAGACGTAGGGAGGCACGACCAGTCAAGACGTAGGGAGGCACGACCAGTTAAGACGTAGGGAGGCACGACCAGTTAAGACGTAGGGAGGCACGACCAGTTAAGACGTAAGTTGATGACCAGTTATGGTTTACTTTCGGTTCAGAATTAATAGGAAAGCTACGAAGGAGGGCAGCGAAGAAGATTAACAGGAAAAGATCAGAGGCATTAAATTTGCCCTCCATGGAAGAGAGAAGAGTGAGGGGTGATCTGCATCACAACTCTCAAGTTTCTAAACCATATTGATCACATAAGACAATGAGAAGCTTTTCGAAAGATGCAGGGATCGAACAACCTGAGGACATAAGATGAAATTGAGGAAGAAACTTGTTAAATCAGATGTAAAGAATGATCTTACAGTGTATGAGTTGTGGACGAACGAAACAAGCTGAATATGGACATCGTAAATTCGGACAGCATATCGTATAAAACAACATGGCTGAGGAAGAAAGGTTGAGAATTGGGTCTTACGAGTGTAAAAAACTCCCTCCCCCTTTACAGTAGACATCTGTGTAATAAGCAATTACAAAAACACACACGCAGACAACGGGTGTCGAGAAAGAGCAAGAAAGTCATACAATCAGCAATGAAGTTATAATTAGAATGTGACACGAAGCATGAAGACCAGCCTTTCACAGTGGTGGTAAAACTTCCATAATGAGGAACTTGAACTACACAAAGAAATATGCATGTAAAACTGGAATCCTCACACACGTCATGAAAAAAAAAAAATACTTCGCGGGTCGAGTAATATTTTCTTCTTTTCCTTCTGGTGGGACGCGTACAAGAAAACTTTCTTCGTCAACAGAGTGAAGAATTCACGATGGGAAGAGGCGTGGATAATCCCTTACAACTCAAACGCCAATAATTTTTTTCTTTCTTTCTTCTTCTTTCACTTAACGGTGGGAAGAGATATTGAATGCTTGCACGATGGCCCTCCCTCCCTTCCTCCACCTGGGTAAAGTGATTATGATTTTTGTTGTTGTTGTTGTTGTTGTTGTTGTTGTTGTTGTTGTTGTTGTTGTTGTTGTTGTTGTTGTAGCTATGGACTTGTGGTTGTAAATCTCGATATGCCAACCCTGGTTTAAGGGAAGCGTCAGTAAAATCGAGCAGTTCCCGTTGAACGATCTATATTTTTTTTTTTTCCTTGTGTTCTGTTTTGTCGGTTGGGGTCAATGGCCGGGAAGCCAAGTGGCAGAGCCTGGTAATGAAGGGAATATTTAAAATTTACGTTTGATCATATTCATGGCGGAGGAACCAATTATAATCGTCGGATGCAGACGGTGGGTAAACGGAGTCAATGAGGGAGGTGTAAAAAAGGTAAAAAAAAAAAAAAAAGACTTGGTATTAACATGATATAGAAGTCATGATAACCAAATAGCTTCACAGACGTGTGTACAAAAGTATAAAGAATGAACATTTCAGAACAAAGGAAAACAAAAGATATAAGAAAGAGATGTAAGAAAAAGAATGAGCCGACACAGTAAAGGAACAGCTTCATAAACCTATATGAAGTAAAGTGTAAAATAACGAGCAAATAATTGGGTTCGGTCCGCCGGTTGGAGACGTGGCTGAGAAATGAGAGACGATATGGTGGGAAGTAAGATGAAAAGTTTCATCGAGTTTCCCCTCAGAACAGCGTCTCATCCACCGACGTCAGGTTTACCAAGAAGGTGAACTTCGAGGAAGGTGATGATAACAAGACACGGAACAGAAGACTTAAGCAAGGCGTGGTAATCGTGAGTGAGAGAGGGAAGCATATCTACGTACATGATTACGACCCAAATGTGATATCACTGTTTATGTTCCAAGTGAACAAGATACATTGGATATATTAATGCTCATATATATATATATATATATATATATATATATATATATATATATATATATATATATATATATATATATATATGGCAGTGTTAGGAAGGTAAAAAGACCATACTTCGTTTTACTCTTAAAGAGGAAAGTTTAGAGCCGCCTTTACGGACCAATATCTCTGAGAAAAAGATAAATGTGCAATGCAGCTAGCTGGGGAAAATGTATTTATGACACACTTTAATGCATAATTCAACACCGGGAAGTTGGCATATGGTAACCAAAGTGAGTTTACATGTAAGAACTCGCATCTCGTATCGTAATGAATTACCTCGACTCGAAGAAGTAAGAGAAGGTTGGTAGACCGTCTGAACTGCCGGAAGGCTTTTGATGACGATTTACAGTAAAAAAAAAGAGAGAGAGAGTCGAGTTTCAGAGGAACATACGGCAGAAGGGAAGCCTTCTGCGTTGGAGGGAATCGAGGAGGAGGAAAAAAGGTGTGTAAGGTACTGTTTCAGAGTGAAGGTGAGTACTGCCACACAGGGAGTCCCGCAAGGTTCAGTACTGGGGTCGCTGTTCTTTCTGATTCTAGTTAAAGGTTTACCTGCTGGACTCATGTGTTACTGAAACGTGATGACAGGCTCATGGCCAGGGTAGAGGGCATTCAGGAGTGCAGATTCTTTTGAAGGAATCTGGAGAATCTATGTCGCCCGATGGGTTATTTGCTAACGTAGTTGAATCCTTTCATTAAAGATGTTGAAGATGGGGATGAGATGCGATTGAATAACCAACTAAACATATCAGGGGGATTTTTTTTTGATGGATCTGTATAAGAACACACACACCAAACACACACACACACATACACACACACATACACACCTTTTTGAGGGTGTGATGTGGTAGTTCTTGAACCCATACGCACTCGCCCTTGTCAATTACATCCAAGATATATCGCGCGGGGTATCATTCACCTCGCTCCTCTCAGAGAGATACACCAGTGAGCCACATCAGGTTACCTGAGAGTCAGGTATCCACGAGCCAAGTCACTGCTGTGTCATTGAACTGGCATGGCTGACCGGTATCAGTCACGTCAGCCAGTGTCACTCGTCAGTCACACACACACACACACACACTCTCTAATCAGTTCACCCACCCACCCACTGACGACCCCCAACATCTAGTGGCAGACTGTCAAGACACAGAGGCCGGTTGTCGATTCTGCAGGGCATGATTGCAGACTGAACTGAAGCACTAAGTGTGAATGACCAATGATACTTATGGGAAAATGACGTGAGAATCATCAAGGATTCCTGCCTGTCACCGACTCTTTCTATAATGAACTGTTAAGCCAGCACCCAGCAGACGTGCCTTTAAGCCAGCACCCAGCAGACGTGCCTTTAAGCCAGCGCCCAGCTGACGTTCCTTTAAGCCAGCACCCAGCAGACGTGCCTTTAAGCCAGCACCCAGCAGGCGTGCCTTTAAGCCAGCGCCCAGCAGACGTGCCTTTAAGTCAGCGCCCAGCAGACGTGCCTTTAAGCCAGCACCCAGCAGACGTGTCTTTAAGCCAGCGCCCAGCTGACGTGCCTTTAAGCCAGCGCCCAGCTGACGTGCCTTTAAGCCAGCACCCAGCAGACGTGCCATGGGTTCCTCCCCACATAAAAGACATGTCTCGTAAGGAACAAGACCTGACACTCCATCACAACCATAGCATCTACAAGGCCCTCAAGTCAGAAAGTAATCCGTGCCAACCTACAACGGAAAAAGATATGCGATTTGAGCAAGCAGACTCCCTCCCTCTGTGCCTTACGTTAATCACTTCTTCAGTAAAGGAGCTGGATTTATGAACAAACTCTTCGCCACCACCAGCCAGAGATTTCTCCACCTTGACACCAGCTGTCTCGCAACCGTCACTCTAAGACTCCTTCACCTCAGACTCACTATATGAATTCTTAGAGTCGCCCAGACGGCAACAGAACCTCGAGGGTAAAACGCTGTACTGCCGTATACCCAGCGGCTTGTCTATCAAACTCTACAGTGAGTTCTACCCTGAGGTAGTTAGTTTAACAGTCTCCTGTGTGTCCCTAAGGACGGTAGACAGTAAGCTGGAGGGAAGACGTCAGTAGCAATACTAACCTTCCTCCTATCGTCTCTATATTCTTCGACGACTCAAGTCTCTTGGTAGGACTCCATAAACTTAAGTACATCAATGCAACTCTCACTTTTCCCATACATGCCTTTGCCTTCCCTCCGTCCGATCTTCCTCCTTATCCACTAGAGAACAGGAACCACTACATAAACGTGTAGAAACGGGCATGTAAGATCATTCTCGGTCCTCCCCTCCTCCCCTTTTACACCACCCTAAAAGAAGTTTTCAGCACACTGACCCTCCCAACTCTTTCCAAACATCGTCGAAACTTCACCCGACAGGTGTGGATTAAGCTAGTTGCACCATCCTCGCACTATCGCCTCCTGCCACCAGAGATCACGTATCACAACCCCACCGAAACCACCCCAGCTGGTACAGAGGAGCAACGAGACGACTGCCATCGTGAGCTCACGTATTTGCTTCATCCTCCGTACTGTAGACATCGCCTCCACGGGTGTGTGGGTGGGTGTGGCTGTGATCACAGCGTCTGTGCTCAAAATGAAATGAAATGTCCCCGTGTGAGGAAATCTGGGAATATAAGACCTGCAGTGATTGAGTGTCGGCAATAGCACGGCTCTTCCACCAGGGACAACATTAATTAACACACCCACACACACACACACACACACACACACACACACACACACACACCTCGTATAAATAATTGCACCCTGGCTAGGGAGTAAAGAATTGCGCAATAAATTACCTCGGTCGGGATGAGTTTGTCTGTGATATAATATATTCGCAACTATTAATTAGCGGAATAAAATGCTGCCGGCGTGAAACGAAATGGAAATACCCGGTATACAATTTCTCTCACGTCTATAACACAAGCGCGGGACATTAATTTGAGCAAATTTACGTCCTGGAGGTCTTGACAACACAAGGAGAGGGGAGAGAAGGAGAGAGAACAGGGCTGTGTGTTTTAGGTGGTATCTTGCTGGGGGATGGAGAACAGTGGTGTGTGTGTGTGTGTGTGTGTGTGTGTCACCTGGTACCTAGCATTAGAACAGAAAACAGCGGGTGTGTACCTTAGCTTGTATCTAGCAAGTGGGGTGAGAGGAGGAGGAGGAGGAGGAGGAGGAATGGGAGGAGGAAGGGCAATTAGTGGAACACGCAGGTAACACCAGGATGCTGGATGAAACACAGGGGTCTTTGCCCCATGTTGGCTACACTGGCCTCTTGACTCAGACAACTATTCGTGATGAGCAAAGTTTGGGTGATGGACGTCACCCCCGTCCCTCCCTTAATGCCGCGTATCACAGACCAGGTCCAGCGAACACCATCGACCCCAAGCACCAACCAAGCAACCACAATGAACCAACCAAAACCCAGCAAACACACGAAGAACAGCATCCACAGAGGGTATGAACACTTCCACCCGTGGAACATTAACGATATTAAGGGACACAGTTCACGTCCGGGAGCAATGACTACAACCACACACACACAAAAAAGCTGTGGGAAACAACAGAAAATTAGAACAGTCAGAGAGAGAGAGAGAGAGAGAGAGAGAGAGAGAGAGAGAGAGAGAGAGAGAGAGAGAGAGAGAGAGAGAGAGAGTAGCAAACTCATAGATGATAGGAAGCATAAGCAATACTTGCATATACATATATATATATATATATATATATATATATATATATATAGGGGAGAAAGAATACTTCCCACGTATTCCCTGCGTGTCGTAGAAGGCGACTAAAAGGGGAGGGAGCGGGGGGCTGGAAATCCTCCCCTCTCGCTTTTTTTAATTTTCCAAAAGAAGGAACAGAGGGGGCCAGGTGAGGATATTCCAAAAAAGGCCCAGTCCTCTGTTCTTAACGCTACCTCGCTGACGCGGGAAATGGCGAATAGTTTAAAAGAAAAAAGATATATATATATATATATATATATATATATATATATATATATATATATATATATATATATATATATATATATATATAGAGTGATGGCAGAGGTGAAGGAAACTGGGTTATAGTGCTGGTAAATACCGTTTACTATACCTGGAGATAAAGATTCTGGCGCTAGGATACAGTAGGGATTGTACCGAGAAATAATGGTCGTGGTGCTGGGAAATAATGGCTATCGCACTGGGAAATAATGGAGATCGTACCTGGAAATGATGACTCTCATGTGCGAGAAAATGATGAAGGTGTGGAGAATATAATAGTTCTGATGTGTAGGAAAATGACAAAGATGTAGGGGATATAATGGGTGGGCATGTGCAGGAAGATGATGGACCATCAGGGGAAACAATGGTTCAGAAGTGTGATGGGGCTGGCTTAGAGAGAGAGAGAGAGAGAGAGAGAGAGAGAGAGAGAGAGAGAGAGAGAGAGAGAGAGAGAGAGAGAGGAGAGGAGAGGAGAGAGAGGAGAGGAGAGGAGAGGAGAGGAGAGAGAGAGAGGAGGAACTTGACAGAGCAAACTGCAGATGGCCTATTGGCCCACGCGAGACATCCCTTGTTTACACACGACCATTATCAGTCATGCATCTACGCTGCCTTTGTGTGCATCTGCCCAGAGTTTCGTGTTTATGACCTCACTTCCCAACTTGTTCCATTCATCTCCAACTTCCCGTTCCCTAACAGTGTTTACTCATTTCTTCCCTCGACTTTAGATTTCCTTTACATGAATTCATTGTGGGATGAATTCCCTGTCGTGTTCGTATATTTTTCGTGTTCTGTGTATTTGATTCTCATATATTCTTCATTCATCACGTGTGTATACGTCTTTCGTCTCGCCCCAGACTCTGCACTGCTCTAGGGAACAGCTCTTCTGGTTCTTTTTAATGTCTTCACACTGAAGGCGGCCGCCACCCCAAGAGGCCTAGCATTAATTTCGTCATCCTTGACTGTACGTCCTCCGGGGGATTTATATTCACTCTGTAATGACGAATTTGAGACATAAATAATAGAGGCGCAGAGGGTGAGGGAGAGGTTCATCACGGTTCATCATTAGGATTACATCTGTCTAGCTGGACGGTGGGTGGGTCCCAGTTCGCACTTGAAGGGTTGAGGGTACCATTAGTGGCAGCCTGGGGGAACACTGCTGGTCAGTGGCAGCCTGGGGGAACACTGCTGGCCAGTGACAGCCTGGGGGAACACTGCTGGTCAGTGGCAGCCTGGGGGAACACTGCTGGTCAAGAGCAGTCTGGGGGAACACTGCTGGTCAGTGACAGCCTGGGGGACACTGCTGGTCAGTGACAGCCTGGGGAACACTGCTGGCCAGTGACAGCCTGGGGGAACACTGCTGGCCAGTGACAGCCTGGGGGAACACTGCTGGCCAGTGGCAGCCTGGGGGAACACTACTGGCCAGTGACAGTCTGGGGGAACACTGCTGGTCAGTGACAGCCTGGGGGACACTGCTGGCCAGTGGTAGCCTGGGGGAACACTGCTGGACAGTGGCAGCCTGGGGGAACACTGCTGGCCAGTAGCAGCCTGGGGGACACTGCTGGACAGTGGTAGCCTGGGGGAACACTGCTGGTTAGCAGTTGCCTGAGGGACACTGATAAATATTGCAGAGTTCATCATCAATGATTCACTGTGTAATATCTATGAGACTAGTTATAAATTACAGTATCACACCATTTTCTTGAATTACCTTTTAATCTAGCTAGATAGTCTTTCTTTTTTTACAATATTCAACCTAAAGATTCAATTGTGAGCAAAAAAAATGAGTATTACCCTATTGTGATAACTTGCTTAATGTTCCTGTTTTGTTATAAACTTTTCATATGAATGCCATCTTCAGCAACGATATAATATGGATAAGACTTTCGGCAAGATTTATATCGGTCAAACCAATAAGGCTTTCAATATAAGGATTTA
Organism: Panulirus ornatus; assembly: GCF_036320965.1. Taxonomy (NCBI): domain Eukaryota; kingdom Metazoa; phylum Arthropoda; class Malacostraca; order Decapoda; family Palinuridae; genus Panulirus; species Panulirus ornatus. The sequence continues at coordinate 21,449,853 of NC_092281.1, read as the reverse complement.
TAACATGAAAATAGTATCATGTATGGCCAGGAATCTAGTGCATGATTTGTCTACCATAAAGACTTAAGGGCATTAAATTGATTGGAACAGTGTTAAAGTTATCACATACAGTATCACCTCAGTAATGGAAAGAAATATTGTTGAATCGTCTTTTATCAAACATAGCAGAAATACTAATAGGAATCAAAATGTTCGTTTATATCAATGACATAACTTTATATCGGAAAAATTCTAAATATTTCCCCCCCTCAGAACATAGGTTAAAGGTTAACCTGAGTTTGCAACTTGTTAGAGGTGAGGTCGTCGAGTGTAACCTGTGCCCAGATCCCTTCACCTGTTTCGTAATTCATTTCCTGGTCCAGCCCCGGGGCTGCTGGTAGATTACATTCTGGCTTTCTTTATCTATTTTCAGTCCTAACGATGTAATTATACGAAAGCGCTTGACACTCCGTATTTTTCGTTTTCTTGTGGTTTTACCTGCATCTTATGTACAATATATATATATATATATATATATATATATATATATATATATATATATATATATATATATATATATATATATATATATATATATATATATTTACATACATAAGACAAATTAAGATACAGTGAGTGTTACAGTTAGTCATAAAAAGCACAGAACATTACTATGGCCCTATTGTAATGGTATAATTCTTAGGATGAGACACACCAAGTTAGCTTACTATTCTACCCTCCCCCAGCTAAGCACAGGCCTCTCGTCTTTAGCTGACTAACCCCCACGCTAACATTAGCCTTCCCTTCTTTCCTCCCCCTTAACTAAACGCAGGCCTCTCGTCTTTAGCTGACCAACCCCCACGCTAACATTAGCCTTCCCTTCTTTCCTCCCCCTTAACTAAACGCAGGCCTCTCGTCTTTAGCCGACCAGCCCCACGCTAACCTTACCCCTCCCCCCTCCCACCCCCACAGGCTAAACACAGACCTCTCATTCGTCTTTAGCTGACCAGCCCCAGGCTAACTGCGTCCATAAGCAGAGTCCGTTCTTATACACACAACTCAAGAGAGCCAGGGTGTGGGCTGTGATGGACAATACGACCCATAACGAGAGATCTTGTGGATGGAGGATACTTTAGAAGTGACTGTTACCCGGGGACAACAGCTGAGCCGGCCTACCCAGGAGGTGTCAGACGGCCCTCTTAAGATGAACAAGAAGTATAAAACTCCAGCAGGATTTACGGTCAGGTTAGCATGCCGGAGTGGGTAGTGTCCTCCAGATAACCAATGAGGAAGCCCAGGAGGAGGAGAGAGAGAGGACAAGGTGCCCTTCATCAAGGTTGGTTACGCTGAGCTGGTTACACACACGAGGTTAATATACTGTGTGAAAGGGAGACGCAGAAAAACGTCCACATATTTACATATGTAAAAGGTACTGGCTCAGCTCAGTGTTTACGTATGGGGGTGAGGTATGAGGTATTCGCCATGTGTCCAGGTGTGGGTTTAATGGATTGTATGCTTGAGTGGCATAAAGGGGGAGAGCCAATGACAAGAGCTAACGGGGAAGTCAACTAAGGGCATAACACACTGTTTCCGTAAGGCATGTAAAGGAGCTAGAGATGGAAATGGCCAGCACACACACACACACACACACACACACACACATGCATATATATATATATATATATATATATATATATATATATATATATATATATATATATATATATATATATATATATATATATATATATATATATATATATTATACATCTGGGAATCAGGCATTCATAATGTAAAAACGACTATTTGTCCAGCAGCAAACGAGGCCCCACCAAGGACATTCCCTCCTTATGGACAGCACATAAATACGTTATCGCTACAAATGGAACTGTATTGTCAGATGAATAAAACGTACCAACTGTACTCTCTCGTGAAAGTATAATGATGGGGTAAAGGAGAACTGCCGGTAGGGGGTCGCAACCCTCTCCCGGCCGGGGTGACCCCGTGGTTGTCAGTTGAGTCTTCGACACTTTCCTGGCTGGACAGTGACCCCTTGGTGGCCAGCTGAGGCTCCAACACCCCTCCTTCCATCCCCTCTGGCAGTTGATGACACATGGGAGTCTGTCTGGGTTCAAGGGAGAGTAATTCCAGTGGACTATGGATCCCTCACAGGTGGGGTGTCGGTAGGGGACACAAACAGGTGGCTCTAACGATGACCACGAACTCGACCACAGTAACCCGAACACGGCCACCCGACTCCCATACTGGATCAGCAAAATGACGAACCCATCGTCAGTGAGAGGAGGGAGGCAGGGTGAGGCACGGTGATGCAGGGAGTGACACTTGGCAGGAGGACACTAACGCAGGATGGGTCCTGGGGCCAAGGGTAGTGTCCTTAAGGAATTACGGAAGCACTAGCGAGTTGAGACCAAAACGAAGAAGCAGAGAGATAGGGATGACGGTCAGTCGAATGCAGGAGGGACGCTAGTGCCAAGGTACGGTAACCGATCCATAAGGAATGTATGCAGGCCCGTCAGACCAAGGCGGATGTGAAGAGGTAGAGTGACAAGGGTGATCCCGGCCGTATGAATACCAGAGATCGCTAGTGTTACGATGACTAGCCTTAAGGGAATGCTGTCAAACACGATTCGTCCCGACTGAATTAAAAGCTGATCATGTTATCATTTTGGCCACTGCTCTCAAGAGATATTCGCCTATGTCCCTACTACCAAGATCCGGACCTTAGGCAAGCGTTTGGTTGCTGCTTCCTATAGTTTGTGTGGAGAGCAGCAACTCCAAGGCTGGCCGTTATGATACTTCCTCCTCCTCCTTCCCCTCGAACTGCTAATCCATGGAATTCTCTTCCTCTCTTCGTCGTTCTCTCTTCGTATAACCTCTGTACTCTTAATGCTTACAAACATCTACGGGACCCTAATTCATTTCTGTATACATTTCTTTCTCTTACTCCTTTTCCTTTCGTCAATGATTCCCATGACAGGACTTACGTGGTTTGTCTGAGCCGTGGCAGTCGCTCTGAAGAAAAAAGGTCAGAAAAAAGGGCGATGGTGACATAAGGGAGGCCATGAGGATCTAGGAGAATACCACAGCCTTTATCGCTGTCGAATCTAAATGGTGTCTCTGGGCAGCTGCGTGTGGTGGGCTAGGCTTGCCAGCTCTTGCAGTTGTCATGGGTTGAGGGGCGTGACGTACAGTACCACATAAGCTGGCAGCAGCCCAGCTGGAGGGATCAGCATGAGGGCAACACGTGTGTAGGAGAGGTCAGCGGTCGGAGTTAATACCTCAGTGGCGTTAAGGTTAAGCTGGAAGGGCCGGATTACAGCGGCTCTGGGTACACTAATAACTTCCAGAAGGTCTGTTTACCAACGATACTGGACCACGTGGTCGTTATGATGGTTAGGATCTCTGACGACAGCTTCTTTTTCTGCTTCTGAAAAAAAAAGGAAGACGTATTCTGGGTCTCTTTGACCCGTCCTGCTCATCTATGTTACTCCGACGTTGCTGTAGTGTTTCCCCGCCGCAGGTATGACGCCGTCACATGTTGGGAACACTGGAATCTTAGGTATTAATAATGGTCGTTGATTCTGTCTCTTCTGAAGTTCAGTCCAGACGAATATGGTCTATTAGACAGGAGAGGTCACGCTGGCGGGAGGAGTAGGTGGTGGTCATCGTGGCGTGCAAACTGGCCAAGATCAGGGGCAGCGCAGGAGGAGGTGGCCAGGTAGGGTGGCTGGACCCGGATGTCATCAGCCAGGCGAGAGTAAGGTTGGTGCAAACAACGTTGTCCTGTGGCTGCCCGCTGAACACACTTCCAGGACGACGCGGCCAACTGGAAGGTCGTGGGTCCAGCAGAGGTTAAAGGGTTACACACACACACACACACACACACACACACACACCATGGATTCTAAAGAAAGCGTCATCGCTATACTCGACATTACACACCACCATAGCCTTAGACACTTGATCAGAAGGTTTGCCAAGGTAATCCAAGCTGCATGTCCAGTGAAAGGTCCCCGGGGCGTCCTGGCATTAGGGCCACAGGGACACAAGAAACGCTTATCCTGGTCATGGCGCTCGGCCTGTGCCACACTAAGCACTCGACTTCTTTTCTTTTTTTTACGCAGTCGAAGCTGAAACGACCCAGGAAGCTTACATCTACCTACCTACCTGCCTGCTTACACTCACTAGAAAACGAATCTATTATGCGCGACTCGCTTTCGGTAATGGGACGAGAAAAAAGTTCCCTTCCCGCCTATATCAAGATGAATCATGTATCACTTCTCTTAAAGTCAACTCCCGAACAACTTCTGCAAACCTTAAAGGGTGAAGGACTCCTGTTCTACGCCGAACATTATACTCAGGAGACGTGAAAAAAAATATCTGTGTACTGAATACAGTAAACACCAGTTACACATGAATGACAATGAAGTCCAACAGAAACAGACCAGTGGGTTCTAACGAGGCTGTTCGTGACGGTGGAAGAAAACAGACACACATGGGTCAGTGAGAGAGTTACAAGCACATACGTATTTTTCAAAGGGAAAAGCTCTTGTAAACACGCGTGGTCCCGTAAATGAGCGCAAGAGGAAAAAGAGGCAAGAGGAAGGTTGTTAGGGAAAACAGAACAACAGAGTACTCACATAACGGGAGCCCACAGTTGGTAGCCACTTCAACTGAACTGAGATTTTCCAGGACGTGGCTCAGGGGCGTTGTCGTCGAGTGGCTCCGACGTTGATCAGGTACTATGGTTACGCCACCTGAAGGACAGTAAGCCAAGCTGGACGAACACCCACTCCCCACAGTGAGCGCCAAAAGTCTGATGTTACCGCCGAGGTAACTCACGACTACAAGACCCCCAACTAAAGACAAGGACTTTTCACGTCAGGAATTTCCACCCAGTTAGAGTAAGGAGGTCAGTAACATCAGGGTGGTTACAGAGATTCCCCGCCAATAGCAGAGCGTCCTCACGCTCGCACCAAGTCTAGGCAGAGCGTAGACAGGGCTTCTCTTGGACGGCCGCATAGGGCGAGTTTGCCAGCTCCGAATACCGTGATTTGCCGAGGGGCTTGACGGACTGTTGTTCCCTTAAGCACAATCCTACAATATCACACAGAAAACGGACCTCAGGTCGTCTGGGGAACCAACAGGGGTGTAATACACACGGCCAAGAGAGGTCAGTGGTCAGAATCTTAACATCTAGAGGATGACGAGGACAACTAACTAGAAAAATATGCTGTATAAAGATTTATATATCCCTGGGGATAGGGGAGAAAGAATACTTCCCACGTATTCCCTGCGTGTCGTAGAAGGCGACTAAAAGGGAAGGGAGCGGGGGGCTGGAAATCCTCCCCTCTCAATTTTTTTTTTTTTTTTTTTCCAAAAGAAGGAACAGAGAAGGGGGCCAGGTGAGGATATTCCCTCAATGGCCCAGTTCTCTGTTCTTAATGCTACCTCGCTAACGCGGGAAATGGCGAATAGTTTGAAAAAAAAAAGAAAAAAAAAAAAAGAAAAAAAAAAAAAGATTTCAATACTACCGGTAACCAAGAAGCTACAACTCTGTCATAGAAGGATCAAGAGGACCATAAATTGAGAGTGTATGGCTCAGTTATGGATTCAAATGGACCATCAAGTATGGGAATGTGATCCGAGAAGAAAATGTTTCAGTGTTGTAAGCTTCTACATTACAGTGAGGATAATATCTGGAGCAAGGACAGTGTCCTTAATCTACACAGCTTGCACATATATAGATAGATGTTAGAAATACACGGAAAGATAAGTGGGTAGAGAGAGAGAGAGAGAGAGAGAGAGAGAGAGAGAGAGAGAGAGAGAGAGAGAGAGAGAGAGAGAGAGAGAGAGAGAGAGAGAGAGAGAGAGAGAATTCAGATAAGGCGTGACTCTGACAGCACATAGAGGGAAGAAAAACTTGTGACGCGGGTGACCTGCTCAGGGCACCGAGAAATTTGCCCGTCACGGAGGGACCTGCCTCTGTTGTCCTGCAGGAACCTGCCTGTGTTGTCCTGCAAGGACTGCCTCTGTTGTCCTGCAGGAACCTGCCTGTGTTGTCCTGCAAGGACCTGCCTGTGTTGTCCTGCAGGAACCTGTCTGTGTTGTCCTGCAAGGACCTGCCTGTGTTGTCATGGAAGGAGGGACCTACCTGTGTTGTCCTGTAGGGACCTGCCTGTGTTGTCCTGCAGGGACATATCTGGTGGATGATACATGCGCTTCTCGTAGCGGTACCTACCTGTAGGGTATTGCCTGTAACTTGAGGTCCAAGCCCAGGTGGGGTTGCCGTGGAGCCTGGGATACAGACAGTCCAGGTGGAGGATGGAGCCCGGAAGAAGCACTAGGGAGCCGGAGACATCCAGCATACCCTCGCCTCCCGCCACAGACCAGTCCAGTGCTGGCGGAGCCTCCTCTGCTGCCGAGGGAGACATGGGCCAGTTAGAATACATTGAGAAAAGGAGGACGAGCCAAGTTAAACTGGATTATCCTGGGCGGACAAGCCACACGAGCTCAGAGCATGGCCAGTTTAGGAAGCGTTGGGACCAGTGGGGGCGGGGAGGCCAGGTTAGTTTAGAACAATGAAGTTAACCGGGTTAGGACCAGATCAGATCAGGTAAAAAAAAGATTGAGGGGAAAAATCATTTAAACTAAGAATGAAATAATTAAGTTGTATTTATTAGGGAGTAATATAGGTACAAACTTAATAAATTACCTAAGATAAAAATGTGGAAAACGGTCGCTTATGCTCAACACTCTGGCAAAAATTATTTATATAATAAAGGAGTAAGAAATAGAGAGAGTCAGCTCAAGACTGGAGATAGGAACCAAGTCACATCAACATATACCAGTGGGCTGAGAGCACGAAATGCTAGCAGAGATTGTGTATACACGTGAGCGTCACTATGGTTCATAGAAAGTACATAAATGAGCTGCGTTAACATGTTAAGCTATGAGGTGTGGCGAAGTCCCACTGGCTGACAATAGGGAGTACAGGACGAGAAAAGGTGAACCTATGGTAGGACGGGGCATGGCAAAACTTGGAATCACAGAACGAACACAGACAACTCCGCTTCGACAGTGGAAAGAACGCCACTTTAGACGATTCGCGGCACCACGGAATTTCGAGCTTTCACAACACCTTCACTCAGCTTGCTCACCCTACACACACACACACACACAGGCACAACTACATAACACTCCAGGTTGACAAGGCCAGCTCTTGTAGCCACGTCCTCTTTAAAAGTACACTGGTAGTCTTGCCCGGCGAGGTACACACACACACACACACACACACACACACAGCCACAAAGGGTTTAGAAAAAGAACTCCCGACGCATTTATTACAGATCTGGCTTGTGGAAGGGGCGTGAAAAATCTTTTATGTCACGGGCGTCCAACATGAAGCGTAGCGCGGCGGCTCTTAACGCTCAGAAGGACCGGGAGCTGTTATAATCTCCTTATGTTCTGAATGGATGTCCTGGACGGCGGCGCCCTACACTCACTCTGATCCCGAAGCCACGGTTCCAGTAGGGACCTTCCTACCTACCTGCCTGCCTGCCTGCCGGCCAGCAGCTCTGGGCGTCCAGCATATCACAAGTCCATCTCTGGTGTTGACATTTGCGTCGGGATGTGAATCACTCTTCGTGAATCAGACTTTCCAGAAAGAAGCTAAGCGCCTCGGTTCAACTGTGCACACTGACATTTCCAGGTCGGGCGATGGCCTCCCAGGGTGTGGGGAGTTGGGAGGGATGCCGAGAATAAATCCGAATGGAAGAGTTCGTCCATAAAATTAATGGAGTTAATAGGTTAATTTCTCCACTTTTAATGAAGAGAAGGGGAACAAAAAAAAATCCTCTCCGGTAATCCAGTAAAATGGCGATGTTTAGTCGCCGGGAAAATCGTATTGACAGTATGAATTTACCAAGGATTTCCCTCCGGTAAATCCCGAGGCTGGCTACACGGCGCTGAGACTCGTGTACACAGGAGCGTTGTAGTGTTAACACAGTGGTGAATATCCACATTCACTCCATAAAACGTTTTGATGATTAACTTCTTAACTTGCGCGTATATATATACATATATATATATATATATATATATATATATATATATATATATATATATATATATATTTTTTTTTTTTTTTTTTCATAGTATTCGCCATTTCCCGCGATAGCGAGGTAGCGTTAAGAACAGAGGACTGGGCCTTTTTGGAATATCCTCACCTGGCCCCCTCTGTTCCTTCTTTTGAAAAAAAAAAAAAATGAAACACGATAAGTTCCCAAGTGCACTTTCGTGTAATAATCACATCACCCAGGAGAATTTTCTGGTGAATTCTTGATTAAGATATTCCATATAGTATTATTGTTGCTGAAGGCAACATTTACATTAAAGGATTTAAGCAACATGGGAAGTAAAGTAAAATTATCATTAAAAGGGAGAACTAAAAGATTCTTGGTGTCAATGGGAGGTTTGGGCTCAACTCTATAAAATAATTTCTTTGCTAACTTAAGGGAATCATCAATGAAAGATCTAGGGTACTTTAACTGGCTGCGCTGCTTCCAGTAGCAGAGAAATGTAGACTCCTTCGAAGCGATGATACAGCCTCTCCAATGGCAATTTTCACCGCCAGCAGTGTGGGAACTGGATATGTTTAACCACACGACTATGGAGGCCATAAAAGAGAAACGACTATTCGATTCCTAGCCAAATCTCCATCGTCGTCTTAACGTTGGCCATCAACGAACGTGGTCTTCTACCTCAGCCAACCAGCTAACGCATCACCTACACTATTATCACACCTGGGGCGATGGGTCTTCGCAGACCACCTTTTCAGTCCAGACTACGCTAATTGGATCAAGTTTATGATCTACTTATCATCATTAAAGGTGTAATATTTTTTTTTTTTCTGCTGCACGAGCTTTCATTTCACGCCCGATTTCCATATTTTTTTTTTCTTTTGATAATCTTAATTGCACCGTCCGTGGTCCAGAGGTTCTAGTTCACATTTGTGGCGAGAACTGCAGTATACAGGGCCACGATATACAGGGCCGTAGTATACAGGGCCACGATATACAGGGATCATACACCTCCAGTTTCTATACCGGCGGCAGCTGTGGCATGATGGTCGCCAGTTAACATTAATAATGGTGGCAGTGGCTGGGGGTGGTGCGTACGTACGTCTCCCGCTGATATTGTGGTAGCGGTGGTGGGATGACAGACAGAAGCCAGTGTCCTAATGGTTGGCATCGCAAGAGGTACAACACACCTCTACCTCAGCTACAAAGCGGGTCTTCTACCTCAGCTACAACGCGGGTCTTCTACCTCTGCTACAACGCGGGTCTTCTACCTCAGCTACAAGTGACTTCTACTTCAGCTACAACGCGGGTCTTTTACCTCTGCTACAACACGGATATTCAGCTCAGCTACAACATGGGTCTTCTACCTCAGCTACGACACGTGTCTACCTCTCCTACGACACTACGGGGTTACCAGCGATGTCTAGATCCACATCACTCACTAATGCTTCTCAGACCTGAAATCTAAGTAACTTGGCTGTGGGTTGACAGCGATTGAATACAAACTCCAAGCTTCCTTACACCTCCCCTCGTAGCTCTGAGTTGTCTCTTTCTTGCTAAGCATGTTTTCCACTTCCTCCAAGAATCCTCACATTTTTTTTTCTGGTGTCTTTACCGCTGTATTTCCTCAGCTCGCTCTATCTATATTCAGCTTTCGCTCGTTCTATTCAGCTTTCATCGTTATGCAAAAGATAGGAGGTCATGGTTATTCCTTTCCATCGTATGTGGTGATGATGATGATGATGATACAACAAATACACTCGAGTGAAACTTGACCGTACCTCAGGTCAGCATTGGGTTTCCAGTCTTACTTTAGCCATCGAGTGCAGTCAGTGACTTGTGTTGACATAACACAGAAGCAATGCCTGAAGAGATACAGATCAAATCTTGCAGCTTTTCTCTCTCTCCTAGAATGAAGTGTGGTAATTGGTATCAGGTCGTTGGCGCATCCTGGAATTAAAAGCTATGAATATCATCTGGTCGTTGGTGCCATGCTGGTGGCAATCCGTCGATAAGGATGCGGGAGGAAACTTTGATAATAAGCTGTAAACCATTGATGATAACTTGGCCAACAGAGTGGTGGTCTTGCCTGGGGTAAAACATGTAGGAGAAAGAGCTATTGAGGTGATGTGTGGTACAAGTTCCCCCTCACGGGTGGCAGTGGGTTGTGGCTGATGCTTACTAATGTTATGAGTTTTCACTGTGATCGATTACTTGTCAATGCTAATCGACAGAAGAAATTACGGGCGGAAATCTACGTGATTTAGTTACGGGCATAAAATCAAGTAGAAATTCAGTAAACATTGGAGAATATGAATATTCATGGCGGTATTATTGGTGCTGAGAATTACGAAGTCGGTACAGAGACCGTTAGCTAATTACTGATAAGTATCCAAAGCCTTGTTGATTACAGAAGCATTTACTCGCTTGGTTTCAAACGCAACATCAAGGACGTATTATGTATCCTTGGATATGACGTCTCTGTACTACATTTGGCCGCTCTTTAAGAAAATACACAAGAGAATGAAAAAAGAATCATAGAATAACCGAATGAAAAAAAAAAAGTGAGCTACGATTCTGCTTTCTTTAATACAGTACATTTCCATACATGGTTCATCACCCGAAATGAACGATTGAAATCTGCCCAGGTTTATGTTTACGTGATGATAATGATGAAGACTAAGAGCCAACGCTGATGATAGACTGGCTGACGTGATGATAACTTGGATAAATTCCTGAGGTTGGGCCACCAACTGGCAGACTTCACCCATCTGCATATTCATCAGAAGGAGACTGTAGAGACGATGGAACTTGCTGTCACCTGGAGAGGAGGACTCGCGGACCCCGTCCTTCAACACTTCCCCCAGCCTCAGCCAGTGAGAGGGACTTGCAACCATGCAACGGGGGAGGTATTTCCAATCGCATATCAAAGCAAGTTACAGACCAGGATGCAAAACTGGACGACGTTCTGTCTTAGTTCTCTTATCAAAGTACCTCAAGCACTGTAAGGAAAGACATTTCACCCTACATAGAAGAAGGCCAGACTTCAGCATTACCTACCGCCTGGTACGAACAAACGCTGAGGAAGAGGTTCTCTCTGTGGTAAACGTTTCAATGTCTGAATGAAAATTAGAAGACAAACTCTTCTACCATTCATACCCAAAGCCACCTTCATAGAACGAATATTTTTTTCTTCGAAATGCAGTTCTTCAATGAAAAACACTAATGACTTTGAAGTTTATACTTTTTTTTCATAGGGGGAAAATATGTGTATAAAACTCGCAGAGGGAGGCTGCTAACGAAGACAATTTGAAAAGGGGCTTCTGGGTCAGCCAGGGACCAGCATTAATGAAAGCTTTTCAACTTCTGAAAGTAAATCAGGTTCCCGTCAGGCCGCGTCTGGGGGGAAGGGGGAAGACGAACTTGGAAAAAAACTTCAAAATATTTGTATCAACGTCGACCAAGACCTTAATTTCTCATTTGAAAAGTTTCAAACTCTCAAAAGAAGTTATGATATACGTGACCGATCGGCTTGATGTGTCAAAAAGAACCAACAACCATTCTTTCAGCAAAGGACACAGCGACCAGAAGTCGCCTCCTCCTCAGCTTTCAGAACTGCAAAGAACGTGACTTATAGAAATCATTTAGACGTAAAATGTTCAACTGCAAAGGCAAGCGACGGTGAGGATGTCAAAGAAAAAGAGAAAGAGTGATAGAAATATACCTTCAGAGTGATGCGTGAGCGACGGTGAGGATGTCAAAGAAAGAGAGAAAGAGTGATAGAAATATACCTTCAGAATGATGCGTAGGTTTTAGTCACGAAGAGACAGAGAGCGAGTTTAGCCACTCAGTACTAATTATGTTTTATCCCGGGAACACTGTCAGCACAGTCCACTGCCCGCCCAGTGTGGGAATGAGGAATGGTTCAGGTTACTCATCCTCTGCCTCAGTGGTTCATGTGTAAAGTAACATCGTAACCGAGAGAGAAAATTTTACGGTGTTCACTAATCCACGTGTCCCCTGAAAGTATTAAGAGCTAAACAGATTATTTCTTGTAGATAAGTCATCAGGTAGAAATGTGAATACATTTTTCTATCCTCTGAGCTGTTGATCTTTGAATAACACAGTCGCGTTAATAGGTCTCATAACTATTCATGAGACACGGGAGTCGTCATACCATTTATTCACAGAAATCTACAAAGATATGAGAACTGCACGTTTCATTTTGGAAGAGGAATGCTACTGAAGCTCTTCTACAGTGGTCGTACTCGTTCTTTAAAGCATTTGATCCTAAATACATCCAGGTCCAGTGACTCCAGACTAATCCCTTGGCTTTTCCTGCCTCAGTTTGTTCTCTCATATCTCAGAATCCTCCCTGGTTGGCCTGTCTCCGTAACTGTTGGTGGATCAATGAAGTCCTCCTCTTTTTTTTTTTTCGATCCTCTCTACGAGGGGGTAACCCTAAAGTCTCTCCGTGTCCTGTCTTCCTCGTTCTTCTCGCACATATCAGACATTTTCCCATCTTCAGCAAATAGCCGGATGCACTCGCACTGGAGGCGATTCAACACTGTATTCCTCCACTTCTCTTACATTTGCCCCAATCTTCCTTCGCTCCAGTTACATCTCGTCTCGCCACAGTTAACTCTATGAACTTATATTTGCATAGGATTTCCCAGTGGGTCAGATGTAACCTTGTTAGGTTTAATGCCTCTAAAACCCAATATTTTCCTTTTTCTCTCTCTCTCAAACTTCTGTCACAACTTTTCCATCTGATGTATTTATAATTCTGCCAATCAGCAACTTCAACATTCTTGATATCACTGTTGCATTTAGTATATCTTGGAAAGCCCATATATCATAAAAAATCAAGTTCACCTCTAAGAAACTGGACATCCTTTTAAGATGAAGATTTTCCTCTTCTAAGCACCTGATCTGAATGTATATATCGATGATTCTTCCTTCTACAGGGTACTGCTCTAATACCCGAGGCGGCTTTAGAAACTATATAGTCAATTGACGGACGAGTCTTAAGCAATCAGACTCATCAACTCTCTAGTTTGACATCATAACTTGACTCTGTCTTATGCTTCAATATCTGGTTCTCTTCCCCTCTTCTATAGGTATTGCTCCGGTTTCTGCCCTCGAGAACTGGCGACATGCATACCTCCGCCATTAGACAGATAACCCAGTATTCAACAAGCCGCTACGATCGATGTCTGTTCGTTCGTTAGTCACGAGAGGGTCGTTGCGATGTCCGTTTCTTTCACTATACTCTCAGTCGTTGTGATCCATTACCTTCCCATACATTCGTTCTCCTAACACGCATGACCTGACCCTCAAGAACCCTTCTGTTCTTCCTCTCTAACTTCATCCTATTACCCTTTCCTCTGAATCACAGAAGGCCGAGCGTTGGTAAGGACATATGTGTATTTCTTGAGATTTTGCCATGAACGAAGAAATCATGTACAAGTCCCTTCCTCAAAGATATCAGCGCTCACTCCACCCTGCCAGCCACCTCACAGGGTAATGAAAGAGGCCTAGGCTCACTGCAGTACACCACTGGAGCCTCCAGAGGGGTTAAACTCAACATGGCAGTATCTATATTTATGTAACTACGCAAGGAACTTGTAAATAGAAAACAGAACAACTAAACTACCAGTTACATCCACCAAAAGAGACAGAATGTTAGTAAGATTCACAGAATTGGTTGAGAAGTATTTAGGCTGAACAGGGTAGTTACAGATACAGTCAATGATCATCAGGGTAGTTAAGGATGTAGTTAGACTCACGGGTTTAAGAGGTATTTAGTTTCAAGGTAGTTATTAAACAAAGTTAGATTCACTGGAGTCGAATCAGACACACTGCAATAGTTAGAAAACTAGTCAGGTATAAACATACAGTAATGCTGAACGGAGTATTTGGAATTAGATAGACACTGAAGTAACCCCAGCTGTAGTTTGGGGGCCATCATAAATGGGGCAATTAGACTCACCGGAGTAGTTCGAGAAGTAGTTGGTGTGGATGCAGACTGGGAACCTGCCCTTCCACTTGGCGTTGGTGCAGGTGAGGCTGGAGTCACCCAGTAGCTTGAACTTGCCTGGCCTCTCGCACCTCGCTGCTATCACCGACCCGTGAGGGAACTCCAGCTCTGGCGACGGCTGAAGCACAAAGGTCAAAGGTTAGGTTAGGTGAGGGGTGACCATAGATTTTTTTGGGGGGTGGGTGGGACATGCGTAGTGATGCTGTTTGACACGTACCAAATATAGAGCTTGGGTCACATCAGGTCACAGTAGAATTATAAAGGGTCAGCTTGGGTATTCTGAGGTCATAGATGAGGTATGTTGGGTTATTTCAGGTCACCCGAGACCACCTAAGGTTCTCAAGAATTCTGTAGGGTATCGGGTCGAGTCAGGTTATATTTGGGTTTATGTGGGAGAATGCAAGGTCATGTGAGGTCATGTCGGGTCATGTGGGTCATCACCTGGTATCATTCTGGAGTACTGAATTAGTTCAGGGTTAATTTTGCGTCAGCCAGAACATTGTGAAACTGTTTTCGTCGTCAACATGTGGGATACGCTCTCCCCCACACAGCTGTTATGTTCTCCCCATACAGCTGTTACGTTCTCCCCACACAGCTGTTATGGTCTCCCCCATACAGCTGTTACGTTCTCCCCATACAGCTGTTATGTTCTCCTCCACACAGCTGTTACGTTCTCCCCCATACAGCTGTTACGTTCTCCCCCACATAGCTGTTTCGTTCTCCCCCACACAACTGTTATGTTCTCCCCCACACAGCTGTTATGTTCTCCCCCATACAGCTGTTACGTTCTCCCCTATACAGCTGTTACGTTCTCCCCCACACAGCTGTTACGTTCTCCTCCACACAGCTGTTACGTTCTCCCCCACATAGATCTTACGTTCTCCCCCACACAGCTGTTATGTTCCCCATACAGCTGTTACGTTCTCCCCCACACAACTGTTACGTTCTCCTCCACACAGCTGTTACGTTCTCCTCCACACAGCTGTTACGTTCTACGTAATTACTGAAGCAAGGTCATGACGAAACAGACAGCTATCATCTATGGTGGCAGCCATACCCCCCTGAAGGCAGCCATACTTCATGAAGGCAGCCATGCTTCATGAAGGCAGCCATACCTCATGAAGGCAGCCATGCCTCATGAAGGCAGTCATACTTCATGAAAGCTGTCGTATCTCATGAAGGCAGCCAGACTTCACGATGGCGCCCATACTTAACGAAGGCAGCCATCTCTGAGGTAAACCATCCTTCATAATGTCAAGTCATTCTTCATAAACTCACTCATATTTCATGAGGTGCAGACGTTCGTCATGAGAACAGCCATTCCATAAACTCAGCACTTTTTTATGAGGACAGCCATCTCTTATGAAGACAGCCATATTTCGTGAAGGCAGACATATGTCTTTAAGGATGTCATTCAGGTACAAACCAGGTGCTTTCTTGAAAGCAGTAGCTCCACATGAAGCCAGCCATGCCCCATGATAGCAGCCATAACCAGGTAAGGTAGTTATCCCTCATGAAATCAGCCATGCCCCCGTGAAGGCAGCCATCCAACATGAGGTTAGCTGTGCCCCATGAAGGCCGCCAACCCTCATGAAATCAGCCATGCTCCAGGAAGGCAGGCTTCCCTCGTGGAGGTAGCCACATCCCGCGAAGGCAGCCATCCTACACGAAATCAGCCATGCCCCGTGAAGGCAGCCATTCTCCCCCCACAGCCGTCCGCTGCGTCCAGCTCTCGCCCACAACGCATGTTTTGACACAGGGACTCGGATACAGCACGTTTTCCACGACTTAGATGGGATTTTGTGAGAGACTTGATTGTCTGGTAGCGATGGGGCGTGTAATAGCGTTCCGTCGAGGGTTGTGGCGGCCGAGTCGGGAAATGTGTGCAAGAAAGTCTGTGGCGAAGCCTGAGGGCCCTATTCCCCCCTGGGGGAAGAATCTGTGGCAAAACCCCGAGGAACTGTGGCTAACTCTGTGGCCAAGTTTGTGGTGCTGTGGTGAAGTCTAAGGCAAAGTCTGAGGAATTGTGGAAAAGTTTATGTCAAAGTTTGACGCGCTGCCGTAAACATTTTGAGAAAGTTTGAAGCCCTGAGGTAAAGTTCATGCCAAGCTTTGAAGCACTGTGGTAAGTCTTATGGCAAAATTTGAAGCTTTGAAATGACGCGAGGTTAAAATATCCGGTCCGGTGACAAAACCTGGGAAACTGTATGGCAAGTGTAGAGACGGTGTGTGAAGTGCGAGTCCAATGATCTTACGTACTTCGAAAAATCAAACTTTTCCGTCAAATCTCGTCGTTAAGTCTTAAGACTTTAAGAAAGTTCGTGAAACTTTGTGTGACGCTTTTAGAGAAAAAAAAGATGTGTGGCTAGTGTTTAAGAAAGACTATTGTGCTACATAATGATTGGTAGTGTTAGGGCAGAGACTATGATAAAGGGGATATAATCGAAAGGTTATGATACAGGCATGTGATAAGAGTGTGAAGCAATTTTCTGGGCAAATTCATGGAAAATTACTCGCATATTTTTAGTGGACATTTATGGCAAAGTGTGTCTAGCAGGGTCGGGAACTATGGACCTGGCTAAAAAAAAAAAATTCTTTTCTTCAAGGAATTGCAAGCGATGGGATGACACAAGGTTAGATTCATCGACCCAAGAGACAGATCCGTAATGCGTATGCAAATCATTATACCTAACAGCTCTCAAGAGATTAATGGTGATTAACAACATGAAGCGACAGTGTGACCCCTGGTGTATGACGGTGCAACTGTTAAAGTATGTTGGCTCAGTCTTTGACCATGATCTTTAAAGGTCAGGTCAAAAGCCAAGCGAAGATATCCAAGGGTCATTCACGGAAGCGTTCGAATATCTGAGTTTCCCTTTCCTTGTGGAGACCCGTATCTATCTATCAATCTATCTATCTATCAAAAGCCAAGCGAAGATATCCAAGGGTCATTCACGGAAGCGTTCGAATATCTCAGTTTCCCTTTCCTTGTGGTGACCCGTATCTATCAATCTATCTATCTATCTATCTATATTTTTCAAAAAAAAGTTAGTGGTGCAAGTTCTGTAGATCTATATTTCCGCGCGACCCATCAGAGGGCTTTTATATTTCACCGAACACAAACACGTAACCCTCCAGGAGACGCAACCCTCGACCACGACACGCTCATCAATAATTCTAATCCCTTTTGTACAAAAAAAAACCTGAGGTAGCTTTACCTAAGGTATTATATATATATATATATATATATATATATATATATATATATATATATATATATATATATATATATATATATATATATATTATCCCTGGGGATAGGGGAGAGAGAATACTTCCCACGCATTCCCTGCGTGTCGTAGAAGGCGACTAAAAGGGAAGGGAGCGGGGGGGCTGGAAATCCTCCACCTCACGTAATTTGCTTTTCAAAAAAAAGGAACAGAGAAGGGGGCCAAGTGAGGATATTCCCTCAAAGACCCAGTCCTCTGTTCTTAACGCTACCTCGCTAACGCGGGAAATGGCGAATAGTATGAAAAGCAAGAAAAAAAAGAAATATATATATATATATATATATATATATATATATATATATATATATATATATATATATAGGGAGAAAAAGACAGACATATTGGTAAGTTTCTGTTATCAGATGATCGTGGGAAACTCTGAGGCTCCTTTCTCTTCAGTGGTGTTTCCAGGGAAGGGCATCTCCAGCGAGGAGCAAGTTATCAGCCACAGGACGCCCCACAGGACAGTTTCACCGTCGAGCGAAATGACTCACAAATCTAGGTTCGGCTTCAGATTCGGGAGGTCTGCACAGGTCTGCCGGAGGAGCGACATTGTGTCTCAACTGGTGAATGTTGGAAGGGCAGGAGGAGGAGGAAGAGGAAGCAGAAGAGGAGGAGGAGGAGGAGGAGGAAGAGTAGGAGGAGAAGTGAAGAAGAGGTGAGATGTGTGGGAGAGGTGGGATATGTGTGTGTGTGTGTGTGTGTGTGTGTGTGTGTGTGTGTGTGTGTGTGTGTGTGTGTGTGATGTTGCCTGTGACAAGCGGCCCTTGGCCTTCCCTCACGACCTCCCCACCACACCGCCACTCTCTAGGTGTATCCCGTCACTCAGCTGAAGGGGGACTGACTCGCCATCGCACCCAGAGGGACGTGGGAGAAATATCTGTTGTATCTTTGTGCTCATAGTTGGAAATGATGGGGCGAGGCATGCGAGGCCATGATGGGGCGAGGCATGCGAGGCAATGATGGGGCGAGGCATGCGAGGCAATGATGGGGCGAGGCATGCGAGGCAGTGATGGGCGAGGCATGCGAGGCAATGATGGGGCGAGGCATGCGAGGCAATGATGGGGCGAGGCATGCGAGGCAATGATGGGGCGAAGCATGCGGGGCAATGATGGGGTGAGACATGCAAGACAATGATGGGGTGAAGCATGCGAGGCAATGATCGGGCGAGGCAATGATGGAGTGAGGCAATGATGGGGTGAGGCATGCAAGGCAATGATGGGGTGAGGCATGCGATATCGCAGTCTTGGGTGAGGCATGCGAGGCAGTCTTCCTCGCAACATGGTGGTGTCTTATGTCATACGTCAAGAAATGCTTATTTTTCCTTTCTCGGTTCTACATCATCTGCTCTGCCTCCTAAATTCTTCTCTCTCCCTTTCTCTCATTTCCCTCACTTCTCCCTCCACCTCCCTCTCCCCCCCTCTCTCTCTCTCTCTCTCTCTCTCTAACACACACACACACACACACACACACACACACACACACACACACACACACACACACACATTCTCTCTCTCCCCTCTCCCTCTCTTTATTTTCACACATATTTCTACTGCTTTCTCAACAAATAGCCTTTCCAAACACTTCCTCAGCCACTTCTCCTAGCACTCTTACAAAAGCCTCTTTCCAAAACTCTCTCACAGTTGTCTCTAAACCAGCCCACAATAGGCGCTGCATCCTCTAAAAAAAAAAAAATCTATCTTTTTATCCCCAGTAACACGAGGGAATCTGGTAGGAAATCCTCACATTGACCATCATAGGTATAAAAGCATCTGCATCGTGTTCACACCTCTACGACAGCTTCTAAAACTCTCTTAAACAAGTGGCTTCACTTGCGATACCTCTGCGACAGCCTGCAGTGGCTCGATCTCTCTCTCTCAGTACTGCCACTGTAACAACAGCAGTAGCTACCTCCTCCTGGAGCATCTGAACAGTGAGCATATCCGTCAGAACCGTGCAGGGTTTAATCCTGGAGTCGCCCAAACCACCACCACCTCCACCACCTTCATACCTCACACTTCTTGGCTCGTCTGCATGGGGCCCCCTCAACACCTCACTATCGCGTCGTCGTTATTGGCTCCCTCCTTCCGCTCCATCTCCTCAACTCCATCCATTTTTCTTTTATTTCATTCTCCTACACCCCAGGGGCAAATGGCGGGACTCAGTATGATGCAATATTGGAGTTTTGTAATCCCTTGCCCCTCCTTCTCTCTCTCTCTCTCTCTCTCTCTCTCTCTCTCTCTCTCTCTCTCTCTCTCTCTCTCTCTCTTTTATTTACATTCACACGCAGAGAGAGAGAGAGAGAAAGAGTATGGTCCATTCGACTTGATCACCAAAACTGTTCAACATTTCACACCATCCAATCATATCTACGTCTCATAGACGTGTTAGCATCAAAGTCATGCAAAAAAAGAAAAAAAAAAATCTACGTCGCCTCAAAAAGCAAATTTTTTCAAACGTAGTTAAATTTGTAGATTGTTAAACCTGGCGAATCTGTGGGACGGATCGCGCAGGTGGTAAATTTGTGAAATGTCAGACTCGTTGGGTTCGTGAAACGCTTCGATGTGTTGAATCACTCGGTTCACAGGACATGGCACATCCATGGTTCGTGAAGCATGCAGACCTTCCTTCGCCGTACACCCGACGCCAGAAGTCGGGCTAATCTTCATCCCACTTACATCGACTCTAAACCCACCTATACTGATTCCTATCCCACCTACGTTGATTTTTAACCCACATATATTGATTCTTAACCCATCTACGTTGACCTTTAACCCACCTACATTGATTCTCATCCCACTTAACGTCGACATTTAACCCACCTATAATGATTCTTATCCCACCTACATTGACTTTTAAGCCACGGACATTGATTTCTAACCCATCTACATTGATTTCTTTAGCCACCTTCAATGATTCTCAACCCACTTACATGGTTATTCTTCATCGCACCAACACTGACTTTTAACCCACCTACATTGACACTTAACCCAACTACACTAACTTTTAACCCACCTTCAATGATTCCTAACCCACTTACATAGACTTCTAACCCACCTACGTTGATATTTAACCCATTTACATTGATTCCTAACCCACTCACATAGACTTTTAACCCACCTACGTTAATAACCCAATCACATTGATTCCTAACCCACTTGCACCGACTTCTAACCCACCTACGTTGATCTCTAACCCACCTAGCGATCCAATGTAGTCATTCAGGAAACCTTGAATCGCTTGGATATTTGTAGCGAAAGCAAAAAAGTCTCTGCGAGAATTTTTGGGAACCTAAATTCTGTTTTGGATAATTTTTTTTTTTTCCTCCCTTGTCCTCATCAGGGAGATAATGTTTGAATATCCTAATTACAACAAACACAGCCAGCAGAGAGAGAGAGAGAGAGAGAGAGAGAGAGAGAGAGAGAGAGAGAGAGAGAGAGAGAGAGAGAGAGAGAGAGAGAGAGAGAGAGAGAGACTGTTAGGAGCAGGGAGATGAAAGAGAGCAAGTGAGAATAAGCGAGGAGCTTTTAGAGGCAAAGGGATGCCAGTGAGAGTAAGTGAGAGTAAATAAGGGGGTTAAGAGAGGCGCAGGAAGTAACAGCCGGTGAAAGTGAGTGTTATCTGAGCAGTTGAGAGAGGCAGGTGGATGAAGTGAGAGTAAATGAGGATGCGGAAGGAGCAGAAAGAGGTGGAGAGAAATGAGAGTACGTGACAGACTGGCAGAAGCAGGAGGAAGCGTGGGCAAGGGAGGGTAAGTGAGAGAAATTAGATCATGGGAGAGGCAGGAGGAATTAGAGTAATAGGCTTTGGATGGGGAGGAATTGTGGGAGAAGCAGGATTGTGAGAGGCTGTAGGAGGGGTAGGATTGTGAAAGGCTGTAGGAGGGGTAGGATTGTGAAAGGCTGTAGGAGGGGTAGGATTGTGAAAGGCTGTAGGAGGGGTAGGATTGTAAGGGGCTGTGTGAGGGGCAGGATTGTGAGAGGCTGTGGGAGGGGCAGGACTGTGAGAGGCTGTGGGAGAGGCAGGATTGTAAGAGGCAGGATTGTGAGAGGCTGTGGGAGAGGCAGGATTGTAAGAGGCAGGATTGTGAGAGGCTGTGGGAGAGGCAGGATTGTAAGAGGCAGGATTGTGAGAGGCTGTGGGAGGGGCAGAAATGATATCAGAATACTGCATAAATGTGTAGATCTCAGGTCAAGGTCAAAGATCAAGGTTCAGGTTTATCAAAGGTCAAGGTCAAAGATCAAGGTTCAGGTTATCAGAGGTCAAGGGTGAGAGGTCATGGAAGAGGTGATGGCAGGGAAGAGTTAGAGAGGTAACTGATGGGCCTGGTATCCCTTCAGTTCTTTCCTCCCCAGTAACTTTTTCTCCCCAGGCAAACATTCCCCTCCAGGAGTCTTTCCCCCATCAGGAATCTATCCTCTCCCTCAGGAACCTAATCCTCCCCAAGAAATCTTTCCTCCCCCCCAGAAAGCTCTTCCTCCCTGAAATCTTTCCTCCCCCCCCCAGAAACCTCTTCCTCCCTGAAACCTTTACTCCCCCAGAAAGCTCTTCCTCCCCAAGAAACCTTTCCTCCCCCCCCAGAAAGCTCTTCCTCCCTGAAATCTTTCCCCCCCCCAGAAACCTCTTCCTCCCTGAAACCTTTCCTCCCCCAGAAAGCTCTTCCTCCCCAAGAAATCTTTCCTCCCCTAGAAAGCTCTTCCTCCCCAAGAAACCTTTCCTCCCCCAGAAAGCTCTTCCTCCCCAAGAAATCTTTCCTCCCCCCCAGAAAGCTCTTCCTACCTGAAATCTTTCCTCCCCCCCCCAGAAACCTCTTCCTCCCTGAAACCTTTCCTCCCCCAGAAAGCTCTTCCTCCCCAAGAAATCTTTCCTCCCCCAGAAAGCTCTTCCTCCCCAAGAAATCTTTCCTCCCCCTCAGAAAGCTCTTCCTCCCTGAAATCTTTCCTCCCCCCCCAGAAACCTCTTCCTCCCTGAAACCTTTCCTCCCCCAGAAAGCTCTTCCTCCCCAAGAAATCTTTCCTCCCCCCCAGAAAGCTCTTCCTCCCTGAAACCTTTCCTCCCCCCCCCAGAAACCTCTTCCTCCCTGAAATCTTTCCTCCCCAGAAAGCTCTTCCTCCCTGAAACCTTTCCTCTCCCCCCCAGAGACCTCTTCCTCCCTGAAACCTTTCCTCCCTAGGAAACGTTCCTCCCTCAAGGACCTCTCTAGGAAACGTTCCTCCCTCAAGGACCTCTCTAGGAAACGTTCCTCCCTCAAGGATCTCTCTCCTCTCCCAGAACGTTTCTCCCTCCGCAGTAACATTTACGCCACAGGAACTTCTCTCCAGAATATATCCTGTCGAGGAGGATCCTTTCCTACCCCCCTCCTCCCAATCCTCCTCGCCTGAGGGTTTGTTCAAGGTTAATTTTGTGAGCTGTCACTCGTGTAGTAAAAGGCGAAGCGCATGGGAGAGTGAGACGCTAGACGCGACTATCAAAGTGAAGCACGCGAGCAAGGGCAATATTACACTGGCATACAAGTGCGAGGGATCTAGAGGAGCGTGGCATGAAGACAGACCTCGAACGACCGTGGTTAGGAGGAAGGCCAAATGAACGGTTGGAATGGATAGTGGAAAGGAGAGAGAGAGAGAGAGAGAGAGAGAGAGAGAGAGAGAGAGAGAGAGAGAGAGAGGAGAGAGA
The DNA here is from genome assembly GCF_036320965.1 of Panulirus ornatus. Classification (NCBI taxonomy): domain Eukaryota; kingdom Metazoa; phylum Arthropoda; class Malacostraca; order Decapoda; family Palinuridae; genus Panulirus; species Panulirus ornatus. The sequence continues at coordinate 21,426,769 of NC_092281.1, read as the reverse complement.
GAGAGAGAGAGAGAGAGAGAGAACGCAAATGATACGCGACTAACTGAGTACATGGGTGATATACCTCCTGGCGAGCTGCTGCCAGTGCTGGGGCACTAACTCAGTTGTTTTTGGTATTCACAATAGTAACGGGCAGTGTATTCTTCTCCATTACACCCGTTTATATGAGAATGCGCCTCCGTGCTGGCGTGAAATACTTTGACCTACTTGAGCTTTAGCGTCGGTGTTTGTAATTACAGAAACCCTTCGTATTTCGACCAGAGTTTCCATTTTTCTTCTGTGGTTACCGACATTGGACGGGTACAAACACGCCAAATTGTGGCCAACTTGAATGAGAGGAAAAATAGAGGATGAGGAAAAGAATGGAGTCAATTCCAGTTCCCTCGGTGTCTGTAGATTCGACTCTTAAGGGTGGAATGATGGTAAGGGAGGGAGGGAAAGACAAGAGAAAGAAGAGAATTTCACGGCTTCGTTATTCGAGGAAAGAGGATATTGTAGTGATCAATCCTCACGTAGTTGATTTCCACACAGAATCGACAGGAGGCAGCAGCCTCGCAGATGCCACAAGTCCAAGCCTAGAAATTACACATGCAGACAGTTCAGGAGAGAGAGGTGGCCGAAGTAATACCTGCAGGAGAGAGAGAGAGAGAGAGAGAGAGAGAGAGAGAGAGAGAGAGAGAGAGAGAGAGAGAGAGAGAGAGAGAGAGAGAGAGAGAGAGAGAGAGAGAGAGAGAGCAGCAACCTCATGGCGGACGAAAAAAGGGGTGGCTGAACAGACGTGAGGAACGCCAGTGTTGAAAGGATAAGAGAGGGAAGTCGCTTCAGTTAACAACTGCAGAACACTGGACCAATTATAGAGGGAGCCATGTTTTAGAAAACTTGAGAGAAGCAGGGGAAACTAAAGGTAAGAATTCTAGAAAGGAAAGAAGTGCCCGACCATATTAACTGCTTTGAAGACACCGAGGGTCACGTCAAATTGATTCACGAACATCCCGAGGGAAAGAGATCACACAGGAGTTACATGAAAGAGATGATCACCACCAGACCTTCCACCACAAGAGCGGTATTAATGTTGACCTTTACGGAAGGAATAAGGTTCTAAGTACTTAAAACAAGTTGAGAGATAAGGAAAGTTTCAGAAACTATACAGACAACAGAAGTGAGAGCAGTGAGAGACAAAAGTTGGTGGGGATAAAAATCGGTCTCCTTTCCTCAGAGATGAGATGCACCAAGGCCTGCTTCTTACGTAAAGCTGGGGGTGTTTAAAAGACGTAGACGAGGTAGGTGAGCAAGGACTGGAACTAGTTCGGAGGCACACGTGTAGCTGAGGAGAGTACTTGGATGACCTTGGGCAAGGAGGGAGGAAAAGGCATATACTTCCAGTGGGTGGAAGATGGGGAAGGAGAGCTTGAATCGTACTCATCCATAGGAAGGTTGAGGGAGAAGAAGACGCTAAAAAGAGCGGGTTTTGTGTTCGCGCGAGAGTTACCCATAGATCGATCACGTCAGAAGAGAGGAGGGAAGGTGTGAATTGAGAGAAGTTTTATTGAAGTTTTAGTTAAAGGCCAGAAAGGCCTTCCTGTAGAGGAAAAATAGAGTCGAATTAACATACTCTGTGAAGGTGTGCTTGATTCGACGAATAATACCTTCGTAATGATTCCAAGCAGAGAAGGTATGATATTCAGGAGGAAAGATAATTCATGGATGAACGATACACAAAAAGAATGAATAAAACCTTATTTAGTATATACATACAGTACGTATATACATTACATATTTTCAAATGAGATTATTCAAGCATTCATACTTTTCCAACTTTCTGGTAATGGCAACACAATCATAAAAACATAATAGCATCGATACTTTACGGATGGTCGGATCGTCCCATTTTCAGGTTCCCCCTACCATCCCACCCTCCTTCACCAGGCTATTGGACCCAGAGATAATTCAAAGAAAATTGGATTTTTCTCATTTTCAGGCCCCTCAATTATTAGGCCCTAGAGCCGAGCCACCACCACTATGTCCTCTCCTACACACACAAGCACACAGACACACACACACACACACAGACACACACACACACAGACACACACACACACACACACACACACACACACCACACTTAAAAACGCCCCAGTAAGGTACAGGAAGGTCGTCAATGTCAAGGTACAACCACCAATTCGAAAAATCTTAAACACCTTTCGTGTTCGGATAATTCCAAGGCGAAAACACGCTCTTATCTGCGTGTATGACCCTACCAGGGTAGCAGATCCCGAGCTTTTGTATCCTCCGTCTCTCGCATGAACCCCGCCTCCTGCTGGCTCATTATGGAGTTACCTTCGGTAATTACATTAGACTCGGCTGCTGCCCGATCCTCTAAAACCTCCGAGTGGTTATAGAGGTCTTGATGCTATTCCTGGTTTGGAAAGGAGAAAAAAGAAGTTTCCTTCTTTTTTCCTCTCCGTGTGTCTGACTGACACGAAGCTGCGCTCTTGGGTATTTGATGTAGCACGTCAGCTAGTTGTATTGACGATGTCTGTTCTTACCATTTACGTTCCTCTCCATTTCCCAGACGATTTACGACGGTCGCCTTCATTCATTCCCCCCCCCCCCCCACTCTTACAAAAGCCTCTTTCCAAAACTCTCTCACAGTTGTCTCTAAACCAGCCCACAATAGGCGCTGCATTCCTCTAAAAAAAAAAAAAAATCTTCTTTTTTTCCCCAGAAAACACGAGGGGATCTGGTAGGAAATCCTCACATTGACCATCATAGTTTTAAAGCATCTGCATCGTGTTCACACCTCTACGAAGCTTCTAAAACTCTCTTAAACAAGTGGCTTCACTTGCGATACCTCTGCGGACAGCCTGCAGTGGCTCGATCTCTCTCTCTCAGTACTGCCCTGTAACAACGCAGTAGCTACCCTCCTGGAGCATCTGAACAGTGAGCATATCCGTCAGAACCGTGCAGGGTTTAACCCTGGAGTCGCCCAAACCACCACCACCTCCACCACCTTCATCCCTCACACTTTTTGGGCTCGTCTGCATGGGGCCCCCTCAACACCTCACTATCGCGTCGTCGTTATTGGCCCCCTCCTTCCGCTCCATCTCCTCAACTCCATCCATTTTTCTTTTATTTCATTCTCCTACACCCCAGGGGCAAATGGCGGGACTCAGTATGATGCAATATTGGAGCTTTGTAATCCCTTCTCTCTCTCTCTCTCTCTCTCTCTCTCTCTCTCTCTCTCTCTCTCTCTCTCTCTCTCTCTCTCTCTCTCTCTTTTATTTACATTCACACGCAGAGAGAGAGAGAGAGAAGAGTATGGTCCATTCGACTTGATCACCAAAACTGTTCAACATTTCACACCATCCAATCATATCTACGTCTCATAGACGTGTTAGCATCAAAGTCATGCAAAAAAAGAAAAAAAAAAAATCTACGTCGCCTCAAAAAGCAAATTTTTTCAAACGTAGTTAAATTTGTAGATTGTTAAACCTGGCGAATCTGTGGGACGGATCGCGCAGGTGGTAAATTTGTGAAATGTCAGACTCGTTGGGTTCGTGAAACGCTTCGATGTGTTGAATCACTCGGTTCACAGGACATGGCACATCCATGGTTCGTGAAGCATGCAGACCTTCCTTCGCCGTACACCCGACGCCAGAAGTCGGGCTAATCTTCATCCCACTTACATCGACTCTAAACCCACCTATACTGATTCCTATCCCACCTACGTTGATTTTTAACCCACATATATTGATTCTTAACCCATCTACGTTGACCTTTAACCCACCTACATTGATTCTCATCCCACTTAACGTCGACATTTAACCCACCTATAATGATTCTTATCCCACCTACATTGACTTTTAAGCCACGGACATTGATTTCTAACCCATCTACATTGATTTCTTTAGCCACCTTCAATGATTCTCAACCCACTTACATGGTTATTCTTCATCGCACCAACACTGACTTTTAACCCACCTACATTGACACTTAACCCAACTACACTAACTTTTAACCCACCTTCAATGATTCCTAACCCACTTACATAGACTTCTAACCCACCTACGTTGATATTTAACCCATTTACATTGATTCCTAACCCACTCACATAGACTTTTAACCCACCTACGTTAATAACCCAATCACATTGATTCCTAACCCACTTGCACCGACTTCTAACCCACCTACGTTGATCTCTAACCCACCTAGCGATCCAATGTAGTCATTCAGGAAACCTTGAATCGCTTGGATATTTGTAGCGAAAGCAAAAAAGTCTCTGCGAGAATTTTTGGGAACCTAAATTCTGTTTTGGATAATTTTTTTTTTTCCTCCCTTGTCCTCATCAGGGAGATAATGTTTGAATATCCTAATTACAACAAACACAGCCAGCAGAGAGAGAGAGAGAGAGAGAGAGAGAGAGAGAGAGAGAGAGAGAGAGAGAGAGAGAGAGAGAGAGAGACTGTTAGGAGCAGGGAGATGAAAGAGAGCAAGTGAGAATAAGCGAGGAGCTTTTAGAGGCAAAGGGATGCCAGTGAGAGTAAGTGAGAGTAAATAAGGGGGTTAAGAGAGGCGCAGGAAGTAACAGCCGGTGAAAGTGAGTGTTATCTGAGCAGTTGAGAGAGGCAGGTGGATGAAGTGAGAGTAAATGAGGATGCGGAAGGAGCAGAAAGAGGTGGAGAGAAATGAGAGTACGTGACAAACTGGCAGAAGCAGGAGGAAGCGTGGGCAAGGGAGGGTAAGTGAGAGAAATTAGATCATGGGAGAGGCAGGAGGAATTAGAGTAATAGGCTTTGGATGGGGAGGAATTGTGGGAGAAGCAGGATTGTGAGAGGCTGTAGGAGGGGTAGGATTGTGAAAGGCTGTAGGAGGGGTAGGATTGTGAAAGGCTGTAGGAGGGGTAGGATTGTGAAAGGCTGTAGGAGGGGTAGGATTGTGAAAGGCTGTAGGAGGGGTAGGATTGTAAGGGGCTGTGTGAGGGGCAGGATTGTGAGAGGCTGTGGGAGGGGCAGGACTGTGAGAGGCTGTGGGAGAGGCAGGATTGTAAGAGGCAGGATTGTGAGAGGCTGTGGGAGAGGCAGGATTGTAAGAGGCAGGATTGTGAGAGGCTGTGGGAGAGGCAGGATTGTAAGAGGCAGGATTGTGAGAGGCTGTGGGAGGGGCAGAAATGATATCAGAATACTGCATAAATGTGTAGATCTCAGGTCAAGGTCAAAGATCAAGGTTCAGGTTTATCAAAGGTCAAGGTCAAAGATCAAGGTTCAGGTTATCAGAGGTCAAGGGTGAGAGGTCATGGAAGAGGTGATGGCAGGGAAGAGTTAGAGAGGTAACTGATGGGCCTGGTATCCCTTCAGTTCTTTCCTCCCCAGTAACTTTTTCTCCCCAGGCAAACATTCCCCTCCAGGAGTCTTTCCCCCATCAGGAATCTATCCTCTCCCTCAGGAACCTAATCCTCCCCAAGAAATCTTTCCTCCCCCCCAGAAAGCTCTTCCTCCCTGAAATCTTTCCTCCCCCCCCCAGAAACCTCTTCCTCCCTGAAACCTTTACTCCCCCAGAAAGCTCTTCCTCCCCAAGAAATCTTTCCTCCCCCCCCAGAAAGCTCTTCCTCCCTGAAATCTTTCCCCCCCCCAGAAACCTCTTCCTCCCTGAAACCTTTCCTCCCCCAGAAAGCTCTTCCTCCCCAAGAAATCTTTCCTCCCCTAGAAAGCTCTTCCTCCCCAAGAAACCTTTCCTCCCCCAGAAAGCTCTTCCTCCCCAAGAAATCTTTCCTCCCCCCCAGAAAGCTCTTCCTACCTGAAATCTTTCCTCCCCCCCCCCAGAAACCTCTTCCTCCCTGAAACCTTTCCTCCCCAGAAAGCTCTTCCTCCCCAAGAAATCTTTCCTTCCCCAGAAAGCTCTTCCTCCCCAAGAAATCTTTCCTCCCCCTCAGAAAGCTCTTCCTCCCTGAAATCTTTCCTCCCCCCCCAGAAACCTCTTCCTCCCTGAAACCTTTCCTCCCCCAGAAAGCTCTTCCTCCCCAAGAAATCTTTCCTCCCCCCCAGAAAGCTCTTCCTCCCTGAAACCTTTCCTCCCCCCCCCAGAAACCTCTTCCTCCCTGAAATCTTTCCTCCCCCAGAAAGCTCTTCCTCCCTGAAACCTTTCCTCTCCCCCCCAGAGACCTCTTCCTCCCTGAAACCTTTCCTCCCTAGGAAACGTTCCTCCCTCAAGGACCTCTCTAGGAAACGTTCCTCCCTCAAGGACCTCTCTAGGAAACGTTCCTCCCTCAAGGACCTCTCTCCTCTCCCAGAACGTTTCTCCCTCCGCAGTAACATTTACACCACAGGAACTTCTCTCCAGGATATATCCTGTCGAGGAGGATCCTTTCCTACCCCCCTCCTCCCAATCCTCCTCGCCTGAGGGTTTGTTCAAGGTTAATTTTGTGAGCTGTCACTCGTGTAGTAAAAGGCGAAGCGCATGGGAGAGTGAGACGCTAGACGCGACTATCAAAGTGAAGCACGCGAGCAAGGGCAATATTACACTGGCATACAAGTGCGAGGGATCTAGAGGAGCGTGGCATGAAGACAGACCTCGAACGACCGTGGTTAGAAGGAAGGCCAAATGAACGGTTGGAATGGATAGTGGAAAGGAGAGAGAGAGAGAGAGAGAGAGAGAGAGAGAGAGAGAGAGAGAGAGAGAGAGAGAGAGAGAGAGAGAGAGAGAGAGAGAGAGAACGCAAATGATACGCGACTAACTGAGTACATGGGTGATATACCTCCTGGCGAGCTGCTGCCAGTGCTGGGGCACTAACTCAGTTGTTTTTGGTATTCACAATAGTAACGGGCAGTGTATTCTTCTCAATTACACCCGTTTATATGAGAATGCGTCTCCGTGCTGGCGTGAAATACTTTGACCTACTTGAGCTTTAGCGTCGGTGTTTGTAATTACAGAAACCCTTCGTATTTCGACCAGAGTTTCCATTTTTCTTCTGTGGTTACCGACATTGGACGGGTACAAACACGCCAAATTGTGGCCAACTTGAATGAGAGGAAAAATAGAGGATGAGGAAAAGAATGGAGTCAATTCCAGTTCCCTCGGTGTCTGTAGATTCGACTCTTAAGGGTGGAATGATGGTAAGGGAGGGAGGGAAAGACAAGAGAAAGAAGAGAATTTCACGGCTTCGTTATTCGAGGAAAGAGGATATTGTAGTGATCAATCCTCACGTAGTTGATTTCCACACAGAATCGACAGGAGGCAGCAGCCTCGCAGATGCCACAAGTCCAAGCCTAGAAATTACACATGCAGACAGTTCAGGAGAGAGAGGTGGCCGAAGTAATACCTGCAGGAGAGAGAGAGAGAGAGAGAGAGAGAGAGAGAGAGAGAGAGAGAGAGAGAGAGAGAGAGAGAGAGAGAGAGAGAGAGAGAGAGAGAGAGAGAGAGAGCAGCAACCTCATGGCGGACGAAAAAGGGGTGGCTGAACAGACGTGAGGAACGCCAGTGTTGAAAGGATAAGAGAGGGAAGTCGCTTCAGTTAACAACTGCAGAACACTGGACCAATTATAGAGGGAGCCATGTTTTAGAAAACTTGAGAGAAGCAGGGGAAACTAAAGGTAAGAATTCTAGAAAGGAAAGAAGTGCCCGACCATATTAACTGCTTTGAAGACACCGAGGGTCACGTCAAATTGATTCACGAACATCCCGAGGGAAAGAGATCACACAGGAGTTACATGAAAGAGATGATCACCACCAGACCTTCCACCACAAGAGCGGTATTAATGTTGACCTTTACGGAAGGAATAAGGTTCTAAGTACTTAAAACAAGTTGAGAGATAAGGAAAGTTTCAGAAACTATACAGACAACAGAAGTGAGAGCAGTGAGAGACAAAAGTTGGTGGGGATAAAAATCGGTCTCCTTTCCTCAGAGATGAGATGAACCAAGGCCTGCTTCTTACGTAAAGCTGGGGGTGTTTAAAAGACGTAGACGAGGTAGGTGAGCAAGGACTGGAACTAGTTCGGAGGCACACGTGTAGCTGAGGAGAGTACTTGGATGACCTTGGGCAAGGAGGGAGGAAAAGGCATATACTTCCAGTGGGTGGAAGATGGGGAAGGAGAGCTTGAATCGTACTCATCCATAGGAAGGTTGAGGGAGAAGAAGACGCTAAAAAGAGCGGGTTTTGTGTTCGCGCGAGAGTTACCCATAGATCGATCACGTCAGAAGAGAGGAGGGAAGGTGTGAATTGAGAGAAGTTTTATTGAAGTTTTAGTTAAAGGCCAGAAAGGCCTTCCTGTAGAGGAAAAATAGAGTCGAATTAACATACTCTGTGAAGGTGTGCTTGATTCGACGAATAATACCTTCGTAATGATTCCAAGCAGAGAAGGTATGATATTCAGGAGAAAGATAATTCATGGATGAACGATACACAAAAAGAATGAATAAAACCTTATTTAGTATATACATACAGTACGTATATACATTACATATTTTCAAATGAGATTATTCAAGCATTCATACTTTTCCAACTTTCTGATAATGGCAACACAATCATAAAAACATAATAGCATCGATACTTTACGGATGGTCGGATCGTCCCATTTTCAGGTTCCCCCTACCATCCCACCCTCCTTCACCAGGCTATTGGACCCAGAGATAATTCAAAGAAAATTGGATTTTCTCATTTTCAGGCCCCTCAAATTATTAGGCCCTAGAGCCGAGCCACCACCACTATGTCCTCTCCCTACACACACAAGCACACAGACACACACACACACACACAGACACACACACACACAGACACACACACACACACACACACACACACACACACACACACACACACACTTAAAACGCCTCCAGTAAGGTACAGGAAGGTCGTCAATGTCAAGGTACAACCACCAATTCGAAAAATCTTAAACACCTTCTTCTCGTGTTCCGGATAATTCCAAGGCGAAAACACGCTCTTATCTGCGTGTATGACCCTACCAGGGTAGCAGATCCCGAGCCTTTTGTATCCCTCCGTCTCTCGCATGAACCCCGCCTCCTGCTGGCTCATTATGGAGTTACCTTCGGTAATTACATTAGACTCGGCTGCTGCCCGATCCTCTAAAACCTCCGAGTGGTTATAGAGGTCTTGATGCTATTCCTGGTTTGGAAAGGAAAAAAAAGAAGTTTCCTTCTTTTTTCCTCTCCGTGTGTCTGACTGACACGGAGCTGCCGCTCTTGGGTATTTGATGTAGCACGTCAGCCTAGTTGTATCGACGATGTCTGTCTTACCATTTACGTTCCTCTCCATTTCCCAGACGATTTACGACGGTCGCCTTCATTCATTCCCCCCCCCCCCCCCCACACACACACACACACACACACACACACTCAAGACCTTCTTCCCCACGTACCCAACGTGGTATTACGTGAAACACCCCCCCACGAAGCACCGGGATGAAGCGCCTGAGACTCTGAAGACGAAGCTTTAGAATGAAGCACTAAGGCGAACCAGCTGACTAAGTGGAGGCAGAGCCATCCCAGGTATGTTGGCATGACTCTGGCTGAAGCATCTGAATGAAGCATTAGATTGAGGCAGTAGAGTGAAACTTCAAATTGGTCCACCATAACACAGTCTTGCACTTGAATGAGCAGATTCAAAGAACCGGATTGAGGAACAGCGAAGCATGCGAGCGAAGCACCGGTGGCAACGAAACCTCAAGAGGAGAGTACCACTGTGAAAGACGTCAGAGTGGAGTAACTTACCACAGTGGCGCATCATAATCACAGTTTCCCTCCCCCCCTCACCTCCACCTCCCACTCCAAACTTTGCCCTAACAGGTCTGACCAGCTGGTGTTTGTCCCAAACAACCATTTACCGGCAGTTAAGGTGCCTCGTTTCCCAGCCGGCTCCGGTCACCCAAGGTCTGCCGGTCGTTTAATAGCTTTTCCAATTGAATTTCACAGAAAATATTACAATTGTACCCCCACCACGCCAGCTTTCCTCGCCTCCCACTAGTTTATTCCTTGATTTTTTTTTTTTCATATGTAACGAAGAGCAACGGAATACAGAATTACTTTTCTTTTTTTTTTTTTTAAAGTTTATCTAACGGAAAACAAAATTACTTTTCACTCTCTGTTACGGAATACAAAAGTAATTTCCGGTGAATGAAATCATAGGCTGAGTACTCGTTTATATTTTTTCCCCTTAATCTTTGCAAGTAACAGCAGCAAGAGCCAGCGATGGCAACACCCGGAAACCCAATGATTCTAGTCAGAGTATCTACCCTCTCTCTCTCTCTCTCTCTCTCTCTCTCTCTCTCTCTCTCTCTCTCTCTCGTTACACTCATCATCAAGAAGGAAGCTCTTGAACCACCCACCCCTCAACCCTCCCCATACTTGCCCAGACACGAGACTTCCAAACGCTCTTTTGCGGTTACCTCAGAGGGCGTAGGAGACCTTAGGGACCACAGGATACAGGTGTGAGGATGTCCTCTTCTGTGGGTGTTGTGTGGTACTTTCTCGTCGTCCTCCCTGCTCAACAACAACGGGTTCTCCCTGGTCAACACCGGGTCCTCCCTGCTCAACAACAAGGGGTTCTCCCTGCTCAACAACAAGGGGTTCTCCCTGCTTAACAGCAAGGGGTCCCCTGCTCAACAACAGCGGGTTCTCCCTGCTCAACAACAGCGGGTTCTCCCTGCTCAACAACAGCGGGTTCTCCCTGCTCAACAACAGCGGGTTCTCCCTGCTCAACAACAGCCGGGTTCTCCCTGCTCAACAACAGCCGGGTTCTCCCTGCTCAACAACAGCCGGGTTCTCCCTGCTCAACAACAGCCAGGTTCTCCCTGCTGAACAACAGCCGGGTTCTCCCTGCTCAACAACAGCCGGGTTCTCCCTGCTCAACAACACCGGGTTCAGCTTTTACTCTTAAGGACTTTGATGGTATCGTCTTGAACTTGGAAAACACGTACCTGAAGCTGTTCCAAGTCAGAATATTTGAGACACAGTTGGTGGCTTCACTGTTTGGCATCTGCTTCATCCAAGACCTGACCTTCCACAGGTGTTGCTGGGTTACTACTAGATTCCCCCCCACTAGGCTAATAGGTTGGCCTGTCTACTGCCAGGGTCATTAGAGCCGACAACGTTATCACAATAAATCGAATAACCTTAAACTCCCTCATATGTTCGAGACAGTGTTCGGACAAGACACACTATCACTTCATACATGGACCCTTGTAGAGCCATCAATAACAGGGGCGAGTTCACAACGACGACGAGATAATGAATCACCCACTAGAAGCGAGTGGCGATTACCTGGATCTGTAGTCGTGAATCCATTTAAGATATCGGGGGATCATTTGCCAAGGTCGTGAGGGAACAATCTATCTCAACGGTTCGAACAGCTGCATTCGAACCACCGCCTCTGTGTCATGAACAAGAGGAACTTATTAAAATATGCAGAGATATATCTCCCGCCAGGAGAGGCTAGTGGCGCTATACTGGGGTTTGGTAAATGCTTCGATCCGGTTCAGGATGAACGCTGGAACGTGTGTCATGAGCAAGCTCTAAAGCTTTAAGATTATGAGACGTAGGAACAATGGGTTTCGAAGCTTGACGTTTTCGTTGCTTATATTTTTGAAATTTAGGAGCACGGTGAAAGTTAACCATTATCGAGAAAAATTATTTCCCTGAGAGTGTCCTAACGTAAGGAAGATGAGAGGATGAGAGTTCTCATTTGTACAAGAAGATTGAGATGAGATACGAGTAGACTTGCTTCGATAAGCTACTGAAGGAGACGAGTCGAGGCAAATAGTGCTCCTCTGGTCTCATGGTGACGTGAGGTCGGAGATGGCTATTGAGAGCTGGTGGTGTGGTGGGGGAGGATGAGGCTGGATGGATGTGTGTGGGGGTATGTCTGCTGGCGGCTCCTGTCGCAAATATAACGAGAAAGTGGAGCAGGATGGCCACCAGAGAGGATTTATAAGGCTTGTATGAGAAACGGGTAATAGTGGGAGACCACACGGGACGAAATCCGAGAGGGATCTCACCTTTAAAAGAAAGTTGGCCGATTATTGTGAAGGCGTCTGAAAGAGATGTGGGTCACGACCCTGATAAGATGGTGGAGGCTGGAGGAGGAGGAGGAGGTGGTGGACCGATTGAAGTGAGAAGTGAGGGAAGGTGGAGGGAGTCGGGAAGTGACCGCGACAAGGATGTAAGGAATGAGGCACAACACTGGTTGTTAATGATGGCAGATGCAGTGTGAGTCTTTATGCGCAATACCGTCAAAGAAAACAAAAGGATAATCCAGAAGAATGAGTGAGTGAGTGAGCGAGGCAGCACTGTGCTCTGGCTATGAATAGTTTCTACATCCCCTCAAACCGACAACACAGAGCATCAGAGTGCTAACGCGAAGGTCTCTTACCATCTCTCTGATAATCGGCTCCGACCAAAAGGCCTTATACACATGTTCCTCATTTCTCGCCACTGTCTTCTACCGTGAGATGCTCAGCCCATGTGGGTTATCAAACCCAACACTTTCGGTACAGGGAGGTACACTAGCTCCAGCTATTCTCCTACCTACATACGTTATGGTAGCGGAACCTCTTATACCAGAATAGGTACCCCTCACTTACCATGACTGAAGTCAATGAAGAGTGAAAATGAAACAGTTATAAATATACCACACATGGACTAAATGATCAGGACAAAACAAGCATGTAATTGGGAGGTGCTCGCTGAGAGTGACACTCTAGGTGTAGACATCCGAGAAAGATATACTGGTGTTTGATTCTCCTTCCCACCGCTATCAGCAATCCGTACGACGCTCTGTCCAGCCGTGACAATGGATCCAGAGTTGCAAAGACATCAGGGTCAAGTTCCAGTGCCCACAAGACTGAAAACGCCTGTAGTCCGACATTCTTAATGTAGGAAATGTTCAGCAAGTCTAATAAGACCTAACCAGACGTGATATGAGGCAAAGTCGGGACGATCCACTATTGTTGACATATTCAGATTCATGAGGTCAGACACATGCAAATATCCTGTTTGACTTGGGCAGAAATAGCCGCAGAAACCTGTCAACATGGTATGAAAGAATACCTTGTGCATATTAAAGCTATGAGAGAGAGAGAGAGAGAGAGAGAGAGAGAGAGAGAGAGAGAGAGAGAGAGAGAGAGAGAGAGAGAGAGAGAGAGAGAGAGAGAGAGAGAGAGAGAGAGAGAGAGAGAGAGAGAGAGAGAGAGAGAGAGAGAGAGAGAGAGAGCCGGAATAATTTGTTCTCCAAACAATATACTTCAAGTGCGACGCAGCGGAAGAGCCCAGTACAAAAGACTGTCCACAGTATAGAAATCGTTAAGGTCTCTTCCTCTTTATGTAGTGAACTCGACCACGCTTGAGAAGACTACGAAATGATCATCACAGAGGCATAAACTTCAAACACTCACTTTCAGCCGCAGCTGCTGGACGTAAGATCAGAGAAGCAGCAATTAAAATGTAGGCAAAGCTCCCTCCAACCCAACCTTACGCTCAGGTCATGTATATATATGTAAAAAAAAAAATACCTGTGCAGGAACTCCCTAGAAAAACCGTAAGAAAAAAATGGCATAATAGAAAAAGACAACCATTGTGATATACGTTATTACGGAGGAGAGAATTACCCTCAGCTCCCACCAACACAGAGGTTGGCTCGCTTACTGAAATAGAATAACGTACCAGGAGTGGTGGCAGATCATAAAGTTAATGACGTACTTCCCATGATTGCCAGAACTCGAGAGCCACACTGTTGGAACGTCCAGGAAAGTCTGGTGCATCAGGTAAGGGAGGGACGGACGACACCTGACACTGACCATAACCCTTCTACAGGGGCACAACTCAACCATAATGAACCACACAGCGTCGTCCCCTGGGGGACGCTAACCACAGCCACCTCTCTCTCTCTCTCTCTCTCTCTCTCTCTCTCTCTCTCTCTCTCTCTCTCTCTCTCTCTCTCTCTCTCTTCACCTTCACGACAGCCCAGCCTCTCAAACCTGGAAACATCGACAGCTACCCCTCATACATGCACGTCTCCGAGGGCACATATATCAATCAAATAAACCCTTCTGAACAGACAGACATCACATATTCCTAAATAATCCAACTACCCACCCACAACCCTGTTAGCAAACAGTCATCAAAAAAAAAAAATGCTCAATAGAAATTAACGTGGGACCATCAAAGGGACGCAGAGAAAACATTGAAAAAAAAATTTAAAACGGGAGCTTCGAGCTTATAAACACACACACATATATATATGTCCAAACAACCAGATATTTTGATGAATATACACGGATTTCTACACCACCAAACCATGAATATTCCAATCTACGCCATTCATCAAAACGATCTCATTGAACCAGTTCCATGACGAGTACATATGCCCTGCAAAGCAAAATATTCGAGGACAATAACAAAGTTGATGAGGCGAAGGTGTTGGCGTGCTACATCCACAAACACACGGAAATCTGTATTCAGAATTAAACCTTTAAGAAAACAGGAATCATCATCACCAATTTGACGAAAAACCAAGATCTAGACCGACTGACTGACTCGGAGGAGGTTAAGAATAATCCCACAACAGAGTCACAGACTCAAGCAAGGCTGTATCCTTAACACTCAGAACTCCCTCTGCGAGAAATGACAAGGCAGAACTACGAAGAACCATCCTGAAAAACAACGAGTCCACTACTACTACTACTACTACTACTACTACTACTACTACTACTACTACTACTACTACTACTACTACTACTACTACTACTACTACTACTACTACTACTACTACTACTACTACTACTACTACTACTACTACTACTACTACTACTACTACTACTACTACTACTACTACTACTACTACTACTACTACTACTACTACTACTACTACTACTACTACTACTACTACTACTACTACTACTACTACTACTACTACTACTACTACTACTACTACTACTACTACTACTACTACTACTACTACTACTACTACTACTACTACTACTACTACTACTACTACTACTACTACTACTACTACTACTACTACTACTACTACTACTACTACTACTACTACTACTACTACTACTACTACTACTACTACTACTACTACTACTACTACTACTACTACTACTACTACTACTACTACTACTACTACTACTACTACTACTACTACTACTACTACTACTACTACTACTACTACTACTACTACTACTACTACTACTACTACTACTACTACTACTACTACTACTACTACTACTACTACTACTACTACTACTACTACTACTACTACTACTACTACTACTACTACTACTACTACTACTACTACTACTACTACTACTACTACTACTACTACTACTACTACTACTACTACTACTACTACTACTACTACTACTACTACTACTACTACTACTACTACTACTACTACTACTACTACTACTACTACTACTACTACTACTACTACTACTACTACTACTACTACTACTACTACTACTACTACTACTACTACTACTACTACTACTACTACTACTACTACTACTACTACTACTACTACTACTACTACTACTACTACTACTACTACTACTACTACTACTACTACTACTACTACTACTACTACTACTACTACTACTACTACTACTACTACTACTACTACTACTACTACTACTACTACTACTACTACTACTACTACTACTACTACTACTACTACTACTACTACTACTACTACTACTACTACTACTACTACTACTACTACTACTACTACTACTACTACTACTACTACTACTACTACTACTACTACTACTACTACTACTACTACTACTACTACTACTACTACTACTACTACTACTACTACTACTACTACTACTACTACTACTACTACTACTACTACTACTACTACTACTACTACTACTACTACTACTACTACTACTACTACTACTACTACTACTACTACTACTACTACTACTACTACTACTACTACTACTACTACTACTACTACTACTACTACTACTACTACTACTACTACTACTACTACTACTACTACTACTACTACTACTACTACTACTACTACTACTACTACTACTACTACTACTACTACTACTACTACTACTACTACTACTACTACTACTACTACTACTACTACTACTACTACTACTACTACTACTACTACTACTACTACTACTACTACTACTACTACTACTACTACTACTACTACTACTACTACTACTACTACTACTACTACTACTACTACTACTACTACTACTACTACTACTACTACTACTACTACTACTACTACTACTACTACTACTACTACTACTACTACTACTACTACTACTACTACTACTACTACTACTACTACTACTACTACTACTACTACTACTACTACTACTACTACTACTACTACTACTACTACTACTACTACTACTACTACTACTACTACTACTACTACTACTACTACTACTACTACTACTACTACTACTACTACTACTACTACTACTACTACTACTACTACTACTACTACTACTACTACTACTACTACTACTACTACTACTACTACTACTACTACTACTACTACTACTACTACTACTACTACTACTACTACTACTACTACTACTACTACTACTACTACTACTACTACTACTACTACTACTACTACTACTACTACTACTACTACTACTACTACTACTACTACTACTACTACTACTACTACTACTACTACTACTACTACTACTACTACTACTACTACTACTACTACTACTACTACTACTACTACTACTACTACTACTACTACTACTACTACTACTACTACTACTACTACTACTACTACTACTACTACTACTACTACTACTACTACTACTACTACTACTACTACTACTACTACTACTACTACTACTACCACTACTACTACTACTACTACTACTACCACTACTATTACTACGACTAATATTACTGCTAGTGCTATTACTCGTATCACTACTAGGACTATCAATAACACTGATAATATTAATGAGTGGCTTTATGGTGATGGACAAGACCACAGTAATTAAGCATGGCTGAGCTCACCTGTATAAACCTTCATGGGATATTAAAAGAAAACAGCAGGTTCCCGATACGGTATAAATCCTCTTTGTGGGTATACGAAATTTGAATGTAGGCCTCGTAACCTCGCCTCCCACTCTCTCATACATTATACTTTACGTCCCGTTCTCTATGGTGATGAGGTCTCGTCTCTCCCAGCTACGAGGGCCTGACTCGGCCTTTCTGCATACACTCACCCCAACAGCCATGGTGATTTATTGTAATCTGTTGCCTAAATATGACCATTTGTAATCAATCAATCGAATGATTAGAATACGGAAGAGGAAATTAGACGCGTATTCCGGGGACGAGGGAGTGCAATATACGGTACACACAGACAGACGACTTAAATGATACGACTTAAAGGGACATGTTGATGACCTAAAGTGAAATGCATAATGGAGGGTACAAGAGTTCTATGAAGATTGGAAAGAGGGAAGAATACTGGAAGTAGAACGACTGGGAGGAGGCGAGATGATCAGGGGGACGCAGGAAGACTGGGAGGAGACAGCAAGATTGGGAGGTAAAAGGAAGACTGGGAGGAGGCAGGAGGATTGGAAGGGGGCAGGGAGACTAGGAGAAGGCAGAACGATTAGGGAAGAGGCAGCATGATTGGAAGGAGGCGGGAAGATTCGTGAGGAAGCAGAGAGATTGGGTGGAGGCAACAAGACTGGAAGAAGGAAGACTGATTGGAGGTAGCAGCCAGATTGGGAGAAGGAAGCACAAGACAAGGAGAAAGATTGGGAAGAAGCAACAAGATTGGAAGTAGGCAGCGAGACTGAGAAGAGGAGGCAACGAGATTAGTAGAATCCAGCAAGATTGGAAAATTGGGAAGACGAGGCAGCAAAAAATGAGCGAAGACAGCAAGACTGGAGGAAACAGCACGACTGGGAACAGGCAGCAAAATTGGAACGGGAGTGGTGCAGCAGCGAGGGTGGGCGGAGACATCTTGTAAAATTACATCTCCCTTAGAATGAAAGGTATTTCATGGCACCCAAGGGAGACGTAATCTTAGTGGATTTACAAGCATCTCTTTCCAGTCAAAGGAAAAGTAGAAGAATTTCCTCCAGTTCTTCCAGCGCGCACAAAGACGACAAAGGGGCCGCTGGAACAACACTCCGGACCCAAAGAAGGAAAGTGAGGGAAAGGACAGATATAGACATTGAGGTAGGAACGGGATAGAGAGAATCCCTACCAAAGAGCAGTACCGTCCAGTGAAAATACAACCAACGTGTTCGACGTAAATTTACAGCTGCCCTATTCGGTCCATCTGGCGGCTGCCGAGAACAACTCGTACAATATACGTCAAGTAAACAGGTTCTTTAAAGAGCATTTGTGGATGACATTTAGGGAAATCCTTAAGCCCAAGTGGAAATAAAAGAATCAAATAAAAAGGTAAGAAAAAAATTGTGTCATTAGATATCAGTGAAAAAAAAAAAGACATTTCACAAGACTATGAAACAACAGCAGTTGCTCAGAACCTCTAAGCCTGGGGAAAAATGTCCCTCAACCGCTTAAGTTAGATTAAATCAGGCCAGGAAATGGAGTTGGAACTTGAAAGATTACGTCATAACATCTTGAAAGTCGACAGATTCACTGGCAGCAGCGTAGGTATAGCAAGGATATCCAAATCGTCTGATTCTCTACGTGTGGAGTGCAGTGCAAAGTCTGGTTATATACCCAACAAACAGAGGAACAGTTAAAGAGTGACATCTAACCATAGACTTCAATTGCTGTAACATAGGCACATTTTTGGACCAAGTGCCAAAGGATACACGACCCTGGAAGGTAACCCTCGAAGGGGACGACCTACTTCCATTGTACTGCTTTCAGCGCAGCTCTGCCCCAGTGTACTGGCCCAGGTGCGATTTTTATGGCCACACAACAGCACACTGGGAGCCCGAAAGGACGACTAAAACACGAGTAATAGCAAAGAATGAATTTTTAGTTGCGAATCTAACATTCCGCCACCACTACTTAAAATGCATTGCATCAGAACAGTTGAACAAACAGAAATGAATTAATGTCTACCTATGTTCGACAAGACTAAGTCGCATGGTACTTTTGGAAGCAACTGATAAAAGTGTGTTTCATGGAATACTTGCGTAGCCCGCTTGTGTGGCACAGGTAATGTGCGTGAAACATAAACGGGTGGAAATACCGCTCGGAAAATATCAGAAACACTCGTGTTAATTAAGTGCTATGGCCAGAGATGTAATTTTCTTCAAGCTACGAGCCAGGTTAAATTCCAAGTTAAACCATGTAATAAGAGACGTAGCTCAGGCAGAATCTAAAATAGAGTTTTGGGCTTTGCAACATTCATTACATGAATGCAGAGGAACAACTGTACGAAGTTTCAATGAATATTTGATCTAGACTTCCTAAGTTTCGGCTTAGGTTACACTGTACGTTATATTGAGAATTGTAGCAACGGACGGACAGAACGACGACGAGGACAACGTTGGACTAAGAGATCCTTCGTTGTCTGCCATGCTGCGCAGACGACGCAAAAACTGTGTTCAGTCTGAGCAGCGACTCTTAAAGCTTCTGACTGGCATGATACGGAGCAGCCAAAACACACACTGTGGCGTCTTGTTCCAGGCAGAAAGCAGCCTCTACCCTCGAGAGACCAGACGTTGCTCCCGAGCTCAGCAGCCACCAGCCTCACCTGGCGAATCTCCTCCCCCCGGCTGGGGCACCTATTGCACCAGACCCCACGCCGCTCTCGCTAACTTCTGGAGCGCTCTGTGTCTCACATTACCCTGTGATGTGCCCGACGAGCACGCCCTCTCAGTCACTGTGCCTCAGATGATAGTAAGATGTGTCTGTCGCTGTGTCTCCCATTACGCCACACTAAAATGTGTCCTACAAACGTAAACTTCCTTACATTACAGTATTATGGGCCCTTCGAACGCACTAGCTTCTGTGTCTCACGCCATGTAAAGTGTGCTCTTGCAACATACCCTCTCTTCCTCTGTGCCACACATCACATCAAAGGAAGGATGCGCTACACTCCCTATTCCTCAAACCTAAAAGAACATCTCAATGGATTTTATCAACCCGACTGGCCTCGCTCTCTCCTCCACGACGGTATACCAACAGAAATATTATTTCACATATATATATTTGAAGAAAAATAATAACCCAAATACCCTCGGCCAGGTACCATCCTTATAGAAAACGGGGATCGTCTCCCACTCCACAAGGGAAATGTAAACAAACGAGTTCAGAGAACATAAATATCGGACCATCTGTTACATCTGACCCCAGATGTCCCGACCAGTCATAGATCATGCACCGCGGTTGGATGACAGGTCATACATCATGCACCACGGCTGAATGACAAACTATACATTAAATACCACAAATGAATGACAGGCCACACATTATGCCCTTCGGACGAATGACAGACCACCCATCATACACCACAGCTGGATGACAGGCCACCCATCATACACCACTGCTGGATGATAGGCCACCCATCATACACCACAGCTGGATGACAGGCCAAACATCATACACCACAGCTGGATGACAGGCCACACATCATACACCACTGCTGGATGACAGGCCACACATCATACACCACTGCTGGTTGACAGGCCACCCATCATACACCACTGCTGGATGACAGGCCACACATCATACACCACTGCTGGATGACAGGCCAACCATCATACACCACTGCTGGATGACAGGCCACCCATCATACACCACTGCTGGATGACAGGCCAAACATCATACACCACTGCTGGATGACAGGCCACCCATCACACATCGCCGATGACAGACTTAAGTACTAATGGACAACAATACAGTCAACTGTAACCCAGCGAGTGCCGTCTGTAACGCCATGAGTACGAACCAGGGCCCACAACACCAAACATTACAGACATTCTAGTGTATCAAGGCTGTTCATCGTGGTAGCTCTGATGCATACGGGAATTCTGCAACACTAGACTCAAAACACACACACACACACACACACACACACACACACACACACACACACACACACACAGTGGAGGATAGGACATAACGCGCTTCAAGACATAAATAATAGCCACTGGAATTACCTCCTTGACCTCGTCGCACAAAGCTACAATATATCTATATGGGCAGAACTTATGATGACACATACATAATATGCTAAACACGAAACTATATATATATATATATATATATATATATATATATATATATATATATATATATATATATTTTTTTTTTTTTTTTTTCTTTTCTTTCAAACTATTCGCCATTTCCCGCATTAGCGAGGTAGCGTTAAGAACAGAGGCCTGGGCCTTTGAGGGAATACCCTCACCTGGCCCAATTCTCTGTTCCTTCTTTTGGAAAATTAAAAAAAATGAGAGGGGAGGATTTCCAGCCCCCCGCTCCCTCCCCTTTTCGTCGCCTTCTACGACACCTACGACACCTGATATTAATAATGTAAAAAAAAAAATCGGTGCATTGGAATGGTACGAGTTTAAGACTCAAACCTTTTAGAAGCTGACGAGCAGACCGCAGCACACATTTGTGCAGACGTAAGTCGATATCTCTGCGGATACAAGCAGACAACAGTGCAAACACAGGCAGACAACTCTGCATACACAGCTAAACAGCTGTGCAGATACAAGCACGACAGCTGAAGACTCATAAAGATGACTGCGCAGACACAAGCAGAATTTTTCTAAAAGCAGAAACTGTGCAAGCACATGCAGACAGCAGTTTGTAAGGATAAGCAACTGCAGACACAAGCATGCAACTGTGCAGACACAAGCAGACAACTGTGCAGACAGAAGCAGACAACTGTGCTGACACAGTCAGACGAATGTGCAAATACAGACAAATGTGCAGACACAGGTAGACAACAACAGGGCAGATTCAGGCAGACAGCTATGCAAACACAGGCAAACAGCTTTACAAGACACGGATAGATATATCTGCGCAGACAGAAGTAGACACCTATAATAACACAGGCAGATACTAAACAGGCACAAGCAGACAGCTCCTGCAGACAACTGTAAGGCAGACACACCTAAGCTGGGGCAGTGTAAAACTGAATTGTGCCGGTGTCCCCGGTAAATTTATCGTGCAGCACCCCCATGCTCAGCCTGTGAGCGGCAGCGCAAAAGGATTACAGGGGTAACAAAGGGTCTTACTCAGACCCCCCCCCCCAAGTGGGTTGATATTACATAAGATGTTACAATTCGTATTTCAGTTACATACATTACATAGGTTCATATGGTAAGTTTTACAGACTAGTTGCTAAGAAAAAAAGAAAAGAAAAGTGGATACAAACTTAACATTTCAGGGGTCTCGTCTATATACATACATATATATATATATATATATATATATATATATATATATATATATATATATATATATATATATATATATATATATACTTAACCAGACGGCATGAGGTGCACCTCGTGGAAGAATGGCGCGAGGAGGAGGAGAAGAAGGGAAGACTGAGAGAGAGAGAGAGAGAGAGAGAGAGAGAGAGAGAGAGAGAGAGAGAGAGAGAGAGAGAGAGAGAGAGAGAGAGAGAGAGAGAGAGAGAGAGAGAGAGAGGTCACACAACAAAGCCCGGGGTCAGACAAGGAGCCAGGGACCCCCGCGTGAGTCAGGCCGAGGCTCCCTGACTCAGCGGGATTCATGAGAGGTTTACAGGGAGCCTCGAGCGATCCTCCTCCACCTACTGAGATGGGATCGGGGCTCGAACACACACCCCACTTCCCTCTTCAACCCCCCTCCTCACTTGCCTCACCACCTACCTACCTGGGTCACCTGCCTCACCATTCCATCACCCTCTCTCCTTCTCCTCCTCCTTCATCATCTGCCTCACCAATGACCACCACCACCTCCCACTCTGACTCAACCAGAGGTCTCTGCTGCTGGTGCCGCTGCAAGTGATAAAGAATCCAGAATGACGCAACAGTATACATGTATACATGCCAACCCCTCCTCCCTCTCTCTCTCTCTCTCTCTCTCTCTCTCTCTCTCTCTCTCTCTCTCTCTTTCTCTCTAACGGGGAAAGGATGTACTTTGGACGCTCTTCCACCGTCGCTAGAAGGTACATACATTATCTTTAGGGCAACGAGAAATACATCCATGTGCCCGTGTATACTTCAGACGCTTCATATTTTGTCTGGTATGAAGAGAAAGTACTATTTCCAACATTTCAATAACAAAAAAAATAGAAGTCCATGCATTTTCTTTTTAGCACGCATGCACACCACACACACACACAAACACACACACACACACACACACACACACACACACAGGAAATGGAAGGTTTTGCAGCTAGGGAAAATTTTAAATGGTTGGAAAAGTACTGTCAGTAATAGAAAAAAAAAAATTGTTACGACAAATGGATGAAATAGTTAGGGATCTGAGAACTGAAATCAAAAGAACGAAAAAGTTTCAGCAAGTAAGCGAAGGAATCAAGGAAATTTGAGGAATATAACGAAAGAACGGGAACACAAAAATCAAAGTGATTGAAGGAACCGAGAATGAAAAAAAAACGGAGAGAGAGAGAGAGAGAGAGAGAGAGAGAGAGAGAGAGAGAGAGAGAGAGAGAGAGAGAGAGAGAGAGAGAGCTGGGATTGATTCTGCGTCTGAGGAAGAGAAACAAATGGTGTTTACTGGTGCAGAGGATTTCGGTGACCATGAAACAAGGAGAGACAGTAATTTACTAAGTGAAACTAAACAAGAAGCATTCTTCTCCGTAAGAAACAAGAAAAAAAAAATTACGAAAATGTTTAACGAGTGATGAATGGTCAGGTTACGTAAAGTGTAATTGGGATCAGTGGATCACAACAGGGAATATGGGGAACTTATGAGAAGTGAGTATGGACGAATTATGAGAAGTGAGTATGGACGAATTATAAGTGAGTATGGACGAATTAGAATTGAATATGGGGAACTTATGAGAAGTGAGTATGGACGAATTATTCACGCACGACTTGACCCTCACGAGACAATTCAGCCAAAACTGATGAGAGTTGGTGAAGAAAGAGTGTAGAACTCCCTTCCCGCACGGTACACATGGGTAGTTTTGCATACAGGGAGTCCGTATCGCAGTATAACACACACACACACACACACACACACACACACACACACACACACACACACACAAACTCAAAGAATGTTCAAGAGATGGGGACACAAGAGTGCAGAACTCCCTCCCCGTACAGTACAAATAGGCAATTACACACACTCGCACGCATACACATAGGATAATCCAGTACTATTCTGTATCTCTCCCAGGAGTAAAGACTCTATTACCAAGGAGGTAATCATGCTGAAGGATTCAGAAGAAAGGGTTGGCGAAGACGATGAGAAAATACGACCAACCAGAAATGATGAGTTCTCAAGTGTACTCACAGTAGACGGTGCTATATTCCCCTAACAAGAGCGAGATAGGATGTGAAGAAGGACATAGAGACCATTGATACCTTGAGAAAAGACACAGTCAGGCTATTGAAGGGTCTTCATCCACATAAAGAAGAGGATCCTGAAGAAGACTCTCTCTATATGTGATCAAGGAGTGGGAAGGAACAGTCTCGAGAGGTCGCTTCAAACGGTAAAAATATCGCTGGGAGAGAGGATGTAGTGCAGAGGGAGCAGAAGAGAGCAAACGTGGTGTCCAATTCCATGGAAAGAGAATAGGTATTTGGTGTGGATTCCAGACGAGCATTTTTGACGAGTATGATCCACAAAGTGATGGAAAAAGCTAATCAAAACACAAAGAAGGAACCCCATAACTGAGAGACAACATAAGTTCAGGCAATAATGTGTAACAAACGTTTGAAGACGAATATGTGAGAGTCTGCGTTTTAGTCGATAGACATGAGTGGATGGCTTGTGTGGTCTTGGACTTCCACATGTCCTTTGACGCCGAGCTACATAGGACGCTGGTAGAGAAGACGGATTATCAAACTGGCATAAAGGGATAAAGTCTCCTTCAGAAACTCGAAAATTATCGTACTGTTGTGAGCGGAGGATGTGTGTCAGTGTAGTGCTGGGGGTTACCACAAGCGGCGTGCTGCAGGAACCTGGAACCGTTGCTGTTCTTGATCAGTATAAACAACTTACCAGACGAATCAGTTTCTCCTGAAAATACTTCCTAAGACTATCTACTGGCCCTTCTACCCTCCCTCTTCCCTACCCTTCCTCCTTATCTCTACCTTCCCTCTATATTCACTCTCTCCCTCTTTGCTGCCACATTTGTTCCCTTCATCCCTTACCTGTTATTACCTCCACCGTCTTCCTCTCATTCCAATACTCCTTCTCCTTCATCTTATCTTTCCTCCATCTGTTTCTCCCCGTACTATACCTTGTATATCCCTCCATCTCTACTGTTCCATCCACTCCCACCATATTGTTCCTTCCTCCTCTACACAAATCCCTTCGTCCTTTTCCCTCCTCCTTATGCTCCGTCCATCACTCGCCCTCCTCCTTTCCCTCCATGTGTCTATCCTCTCTCCCTTCCCTTTCCTCTTCCCTCCGCCTCTCGTCCTCCCTTCACGTCTGCGCTGAGCAATAAACAGAAAGTTCAACAGAGCCGTGGACAGGCTCTATTAGCTCCAGGGTTCAGCACATCATGTTTAAAGGTGAACACTTTCCTTGTACATAACTTCTGTGCTCTTACTTGGGGAGAAACACACACACACACACACACACACACACACACACACACACACACACACACACCTCCATGCAAAGTCATACACCCAAATATATTTCAGCACTGCAAGTTACAGCAATGATATAATCGAACAGCCGACAGTCTATCCAGTTGCGTAGCTAACCTCTGACCTTAAGGTATACAGGAAGCTAAGGAATCAACGCTACGAATGACGTCATACCTATCAGTGTAGCATTCTGGTAAGCGTGATGCTTCGTATGCAGCAGAGACAGCCATATAGTTAATTGTGATGCAAGTCACACGGACAAAATAATTTCTAATAACAAAGACATCTGTAGAGCTAACTATAAAGTCACCAACATAGCTAAAGCACAAATGCAACTGCATGGCAAAGTGAAGAGCAAGGTGCATAGCTAAAGCGAAGCCAAGTGCATGATTGGTAAGACAGATCATAACCCATTCAACTGTATAGCAGACAACAAGCTTAATATAACAGCAGGCAGGGATCGATGCATAGCAAGTGCACAGCTAAGTCCCAAGCAGGATACAAAGACAAGTGTGTAGCAAGGTATATAGGTAGGTATGTAGCAAAGTACATAGCTTAGTGTGCTGCAAGATGCAAGGCTAAACGTGGAACAAGTTACAAAATTAATTTGTTGAGTGTGAAGAAAAGTATATAAGTAAGTGTGCTGCAATATACATAGCTAAGTGTGTAGCAATGTACATAGCTGTGTGAAGCAAGATACAGAGCTGTGTGAGCAATGTACAGAGCTAAGTGTGAGCAATAAGCTACAGAGCTAAGTGTGCAGCAATAAGCTACAGAGCTAAGTGTGCAGCAATAAGCTACAGAGATGTGTGCAGCAATCTAGAGAGCAGTAAACTGGCGAGATGGAGTGCCTGTCGAGTCGAGAGCAGGGTGATGACTACATTACTGAGGAGCTTTGATGATCGACCTAGGATACTATGCACTAGGTACCACCTCCTGACCCACCACCCGGGTAGCTGCCACACCTGGGTAGGGGTGCATACCACACTTGTGGCTAGATACCTACCACACCTCGGGGTACTTATAACACCTCAGGGTACCTACATACCACACCTCAGGGTACCTACCACACCTTGGCGGGGGACCTTCCACACCTGGGGCTGGTGCATCCCTCCAAGACACATCAACTCAGATCTTATCTCTTCACTAAGTTCTGTCACCAGTACTCCGACAACATCGTGTCTCCTTTTCCCCCTAATTCGGTCCTTCACTCTGACAGTTGCTCCGCTCAGCATTCTTCACCTCCCTCAGGTCGTAGGGGCGATAGAACTGGTGTCGTGGTCTGCAGACCCCACCTCTGTCAAATCACCCAGTCTGTTCCCTCGTCTTTTTCTTATCACATTTCATTTCTTCCCTCTGTCTGTTGCCTCTGCTAGACGCCCCCCCCCCTCTCTCTCTCTCTCTCTCTCTCTCTCTCTCTCTCTCTCTCTCTCTCTCTCTCTCTCCTTGTTCGCATTATATTCTTTTTAGCGTAATTCAAAACACCTTTTACCTACAGACCTCCATGGTGAAGGTATTCACCACAGCTCGTTGCCTTACGTTCACATTATAGATTTCAATTCATTCTCGTATTTGCTAAAGTGCGTCTGGTGTGGTTATAGCCTCGAGTAACCTTCTCTACAATATCATTCTCGTTCCTTTATAGCTGGTATATAGCCTATATCCGGGGCAAAGATCATCACCGACTTGCATTTACCTTCGTCTCGTTTTATGAATGTTTTGTGTTACTTGCTTGCCGGCTACGTGTGTGTGTGTGTGTGTGTGTGTGTGTGTGTGTGTGTGTGGCATTATCTGTTGTAGCTTGTGGTCAGAAGCTTGTGGTCAGAAGCTTGTGGTCAGAAGCTTGTGGTCAGAAGCTTGTGGCCAGAAGCTTATGGTCAGAACCTTGTGGTCAGAAGCTTGTGGTCAGAAGCTTGTGGTCAGAAGCTTGTGGTCAGAAGCTTGTGGTCAGAAGCGTGTGGTCAGAAGCTTGTGGTCAGAAGCTTGTGTCCAGAAGCTTGTGGTTAGAAGCTTGTGTCCAGAAGCTTGTGTCCAGAAGCTTGTGGTCAGAGGCTTGTGGTCAGAAGCTTGTGGTCAGAAGCTTGCGGTCAGAAGCTTGTGGTCAGAGGCTTGCGGTCAGAAGCTTGTGTCCAGAAGCTTGTGTCCAGAAGCTTGTGGTCAGAGGCTTGTGGTCAGAAGCTTGTGGTCAGAGGCTTGTGGTCAGAAGCTTGTGGTCAGAAGCTTGTGGTCAGAAGCTTGTGTCCAGAAGCTTGTGTCCAGAAGCTTGTGGTCAGAGGCTTGTGGTCAGAAGCTTGTGGTCAGAAGCTTGTGGTCAGAAGCTTGTGGTCAGAAGCTTGTGTCCAGAAGCTTGTGGTCAGAAGCTTGTGGTCAGAAGCTTGTGGTCAGAAGCTTGTGTCCAGAAGCTTGTGGTCAGAAGCTTGTGGTCAGAAGCTTGTGGTCAGAAGCTTGTGGTCAGAAGCTTGTGGTCAGAAGCTTGTGGTCAGAAGCTTGTGTCCAGAAGCTTGTGTCCAGAAGCTTGTGGTCAGAGGCTTGTGGTCAGAAGCTTGTGGTCAGAAGCTTGTGGTCAGAAGCTTGTGGTCAGAAGCTTGTGTCCAGAAGCTTGTGGTCAGAGGCTTGTGGTCAGAAGCTTGTGGTCAGAAGCTTGTGGTCAGAAGCTTGTGGTCAGAAGCTTGTGTCCAGAAGCTTGTGGTCAGAGGCTTGTGGTCAGAAGCTTGTGGTCAGAAGCTTGTGGTCAGAAGCTTGTGGTCAGAAGCTTGTGGTCAGAAGCTTGTGGTCAGAAGCTTGTGTCCAGAAGCTTGTGGTCAGAGGCTTGTGGTCAGAAGCTTGTGGTCAGAAGCTTGTGGTCAGAAGCTTGTGGTCAGAAGCTTGTGGTCAGAAGCTTGTGGTCAGAAGCTTGTGGTCAGAAGCTTGTGGTCCAGAAGCTTGTGTCCAGAAGCTTGTGGTCAGAAGCTTGTGGTCAGAAGCTTGTGGTCAGAAGCTTGTGGTCAGAAGCTTGTGGTCAGAAGCTTGTGTCCAGAAGCTTGTGTCCAGAAGCTTGTGGTCAGAAGCTTGTGGTCAGAAGCTTGTGTCCAGAAGCTTGTGGTCAGAAGCTTGTGGTCAGAAGCTTGTGGTCAGAAGCTTGTGGTCAGAAGCTTGTGGTCAGAAGCTTGTGGTCAGAAGCTTGTGTCCAGAAGCTTGTGGTCAGAAGCTTGTGGTCAGAAGCTTGTGGTCAGAGGCTTGTGGTCAGAAGCTTGTGGTCAGAAGCTTGTGGTCAGAAGCTTGTGGTCAGAAGCTTGTGGTCAGAAGCTTGTGGTCAGAAGCTTGTGGTCAGAAGCTTGTGGTCAGAAGCTTGTGGTCAGAAGCTTGTGTCCAGAAGCTTGTGGTCAGAAGCTTGTGGTCAGAAGCTTGTGTCCAGAAGCTTGTGGTTAGAAGCTTGTGTCCAGAAGCTTGTGGTCAGAAGCTTGTGGTCAGAAGCTTGCGGTCAGAAGCTTGTGGTCAGAGGCTTGTGGTCAGAAGCTTGTGTCCAGAAGCTTGTGGTTAGAAGCTTGTGTCCAGAAGCTTGTGGTCAGAAGCTTGTGGTAAGAAGCTTGTGGTCAGAAGCTTGTGGTCAGAAGCTTGTGTCCAGAAGCTTGTGGTTAGAAGCTTGTGTCCAGAAGCTTGTGGTCAGAAGCTTGTGGTAAGAAGCTTGTGGTCAGAAGCTTGTGTCCAGAAGCTTGTGGTTAGAAGCTTGTGTCCAGAAGCTTGTGGTCAGAAGCTTGTGGTAAGAAGCTTGTGGTCAGAAGCTTGTGTCCAGAAGCTTGTGGTTAGAAGCTTGTGTCCAGAAGCTTGTGGTCAGAAGCTTGTGGTAAGAAGCTTGTGGTCAGAAGCTTGTGTCCAGAAGCTTGTGGTCAGAAGCTTGTGGTCAGAAGCTTGTGGCCAGAAGCTTGTGGTCAGA
Source organism: Panulirus ornatus (assembly GCF_036320965.1). Classification (NCBI taxonomy): domain Eukaryota; kingdom Metazoa; phylum Arthropoda; class Malacostraca; order Decapoda; family Palinuridae; genus Panulirus; species Panulirus ornatus. The sequence goes on along the minus strand of NC_092281.1, from coordinate 21,397,095 downwards.
AGCTTGTGGTCAGAAGCTTGTGGTCAGAAGCTTGTGGTCAGAAGCTTGTGTCCAGAAGCTTGTGGCCAGAAGCTTGTGGTCAGAAGCTTGTGGTCAGAGGCTTGTGGTCAGAAGCTTGTGGTCAGAAGCTTGTGGTCAGAAGCTTGTATCCAGAAGCTTGTGGTTAGAAGCTTGTGTCCAGAAGCTTGTGGTCAGAAGCTTGTGGTCAGAAGCTTGTGGTCAGAAGCTTGTGTCCAGAAGCTTGTGGTCAGAAGCTTGCGGTCAGAAGCTTGTGGTCAGAGGCTTGTGGTCAGAAGCTTGTGTCCAGAAGCTTGTGGTTAGAAGCTTGTGGTCAGAAGCTTGTGGTCAGAAGCTTGTGGTTAGAAGCTTGTGGTCAGAAGCTTGTGTCCAGAAGCTTGTGGTTAGAAGCTTGTGGTTAGAAGCTTGTGGTCAGAAGCTTGTGGTCAGAAGCTTGTGTCCAGAAGCTTGTGGTCAGAAGCTTGCGGTCAGAAGCTTGTGGTCAGAGGCTTGTGGTCAGAAGCTTGTGTCCAGAAGCTTGTGGTTAGAAGCTTGTGGTCAGAAGCTTGTGGTCAGAAGCTTGTGGTTAGAAGCTTGTGGTCAGAAGCTTGTGTCCAGAAGCTTGTGGTTAGAAGCTTGTGGTTAGAAGCTTGTGGTCAGAAGCTTGTGGTCAGAAGCTTGTGGTCAGAAGCTTGTGTCCAGAAGCTTGTGGTCAGAAGCTTGTGGTCAGAAGCTTGTGGCCAGAAGCTTGTGTCCAGAAGCTTGTGGTCAGAAGCTTGTGGTCAGAAGCTTGTGGTCAGAAGCTTGTGTCCAGAAGCTTGTGGTCAGAAGCTTGTGGTCAGAAGCTTGTGGTCAGAAGCTTGTGTCCAGAAGCTTGTGGTCAGAAGCTTGTGGTCAGAAGCTTGTGGCCACAAGCTTGTGGTCAGAAGCTTGTGGTCAGAAGCTTGTGGTCAGAAGCTTGTCTGCTCCAGATGGCCGGCAACTGAACGTTGAAGTAGCCAACTTGATGTCAAATTCTAAAGTCTTTTTTTTTCTTTTTTTTAAGCAGCTTCTACGCACTCGTGAAGTCTGCTGTGTGACAAGTCAGGTGGGAAGTGTCTCTCATATCGCTGTTGTTGGAGGGAGGGAGGGAGGGAGGGAGGGAGTGGGTGTGGGGGGGGAAGTTGGGGTTTAGGGTTGGAGGGGCCAGGTGGAGTTATTCCCCTCAGGGAAGACCTGATTAATGACATAAACACCTCGCCTTCTCGCAGTGAACCTTTGAAGTCTTTTTTTTTTTCCCCTCCCGCCCTAAGTACCAGGGGGGGATGAACTAACATCATAATGCTCTAACAGAAAGTGAAAATAAAAACTTGATATCACAGCTTTTAATAGAAAAGCTTGATAAATACTCTGGAATGATAAATTATCAGCAGAATTTGCTGGGTGAAAGATAAAGAAAAGGAAAGGTTTCAGCAAAGATAGAATTTGTTAGTCAACTAATGTCTATGATGTTAGTCAAACTAATGTCTATACTGTTAGTCAAACTGATGTCTATGATGTCTATGAGTACGGCTTTGTACACCGAAATCATTAATAGATAAAAGATGTCCAAAATGATTTTTGAACTAGATTTCAGACTCAAAACAACGCGTAGACGTCAACACTATACGAAGAAAATATCTTTTCGTCAACATTAAAAAAACTTAATTTTAAATCTTAACAAACGCAGCATCCATTAGCGTGTCTTATCAGACGACCTCTAAGGAAGTAATTCAGTCTATGAAACTGAAGTTTCATTTTCATCTTTTTTTTAAGAGGCGACGAAAGACAATAACAACTTAGTAATATTCCAAAACAGACTCCTGTTACCTTCTGTGACTGGTCGATGATAAGAAAAAAAGAAAACGTTATCAAACATTTATCAGTTCACGATAGATATTCGTACCAACACTGAAACAAAAGTGACTCCTCTCTGGTGTACCCAGCGTCAGAAATTGATCAGGTTATCATTCCCTTCCACACCATGATGATGCCTTACACTGAATCATACAGAAAATCGATAAAAGGCGCCACAATATTGGTAATGTAAACTGGATTAGGTTTTCTACATACAGACACAAACGTTAAGATGTTCCGTAACTACAAAACTGAAAAAAAAGCTTGAAAAAGACAGTATTAAAAAGAATACGAGAAGTGGCGAGAAAGATAAACAAGTCTGGATGACCAAAGAAATAACCGAGTTAGGCATAAAGGAAATTACCTACAGGAAATCTACATCAAGACGTTCATGATCTGTGTGTGTGTGTATATGTATATATATATATATATATATATATATATATATATATATATATATATATATATATATATATATATATATATAAGATTACAAAGAGACTGTAGAGAGAAAATCAGATGCAGTTAAAAAGGAATTTAAAAAGAAAACGTCTCACAGAACGATGATGGGCATTGGTGGCAGGTTCGAACGAGGAACTGCAGAAGTTGGTGTCTGAGTTCGGGAGTGTGTGTGTGTGTGTGTGTGTGTGTGTATCTGTGTGTGTGAAAGGAGAAGGGTAGTAAACATGAATAAAATGCACGTTACTCAGGTTTACCAGTGATAAAAAGGTTTATTTGGGGTACAAGTTTGAACGGAGAGAACTAGAGGGAAGAGGAGTGTGTTAGGTACCTGGGATTGGATATGGCAGCTTATGGAACATTGGAAGCTGAAGTGAGTCACATGGTGGGTGAGGGGAGGAAAAGATCCTGGGAGCATTGAAAAGTGTGTGGAAAAAGAGGTCATCGTCTTTCAGGACAACGATGAGTATGTTTGATGGTACAGTAGTCCCAGTGGAGCTATATGGATGCGAGGCATGGGACCCACACAACAATGTGAAGAACGAGAAGGTGAATGTGATGCAAATGAAATGCCTGAGGACAATATGTTGTGCAAGGAGGGTTGGTCGATTAAAACAATGATAGGGTAAGTGTGAGGTGCGGTGCCAGCGATAGTAAGAGGTGAGAACGAGAGAGCTGCGAAGGGTGTGCTGAAATGATTTGGACATATGACTACGGTAATTGATGAACGGATATATATATATATATATATATATATATATATATATATATATATATATATATATATATATATATATATATATACATATATATATTTCTTTTCTTTTCTTTTAAACTATTCGCCATTTCCCGCACTAGCGAGGTAGCGCCAGGAACAGAGGACTGGGCCTCTTTTGGAATATCCTCACCTGGCCCCCCTGTTCCTTCTTTTGGAAAATTAAAAAAAAAAACGAGAGGGGAGGATTTCCAGCCCCCCGCTCCCTCCCCTTTAGTCGCCTTCTACGACACGCAGGGAATACGTGGGAAGTATTCTTAATCCCCTATCCCCCAGGGATAGTACGATTACACAAGTACATTTAATGACATCTTGACGAAGGCAAAGGCTACCGCGTAGTGCTCACCGTACAAAAGAGATAGAGCAGGAGAGACGGATATGCAGATGGGTAAATAACCTAAGAGAGATAAAGCGAGAGACAGAAAAGTAGATAAACAAGGTACGTAAAGAGGAGAGAGAGAGAGAGAGAGAGAGAGAGAGAGAGAGAGAGAGAGAGAGAGAGAGAGAGAGAGAGAGAGAGAGAGAGAGAGAGACTCTGTAAGAAATCTCGCCACAGATATGAGTTATCATTAGTCCGATGTCCATTAACGTAATCAAGAAAACTCTGCTTAGAGGATCCCGGGATGGAGTTTTATCAGGAAGGAAGCTGGAGAAGTGAGAGGCGATGATCTAATGGATGAAGGAGGGGGGAAGGTGAGGGAGGGAGGGAGTGTGGAATGGAGGGACGGGAAAGGAGAGAGGTAGGTGGAGTAGCGGGAGATGGAGGGAGGGAAAACAGCAGAGAGGGAGGAAGAGTGTCAGGGGTGGGAGGAGGGTAGAGTGGCTAAAAGGGTGAGGAAAATGGCAGGGAGGGTGGTAAAGGTAACCACTGAGAGGGAGGGAGGGAGGGAGATGAAGGAAGTATTCGAGGGAGAGACATGGACACTGTGATGGAAGTTGGAGCAAAGACGAAGAGACGGAACGGGAGACAACCCTGGGAGGAAGGGTGGGAAGGAAGGAAGGGAGGGAGGGACAGGGTGGCTGTTACCATGACGACGGCTGTCAGGCGTGTAATGTGGAATTCTTCATATTCTCCTTATTACCTTAAGACGAAAAATACCTATTGCCAATTTTGCCGGCTGAGTCTCTGGCTCCTCCCTCTCTCACTGTCTCACTGTCGTTCTGTCTTTCACCCTCTCTCTCTCTCTCTCTCTCTCTCTCTCTCTCTCTCTCTCTCTCTCTCTCTCTCCCTCAATCGACTAGCACTCTTGCCTTACCTCCCCGCCCCTCCTCACCCAACTCCTCCTCCCCAACCAGCGGGGGAACTAGGGACTGCTCTGGGACACCCCACTTATGTCCACACAGAGATCTCGTAGGCCTATCTTGGGACACCACCATCTCCACATCCCAGATCGGAGATGGGGGGAAATCTGGGGGGCCCCCTTAATAACGCCACACCTCACCCTGACCCGGAGGTTATTTCAACTAGGGAAAATATACCCTTAGGGCGTCCAGCGCTCGCCCGGGGGAAAAATAAAGGAAAGAAATATAAGGAGGGGAAAACAGGCGGCGGTATCATTCACAGGGAGATGGGATAATGATAATAAGGTGGTTGTGTTCCGAGGAAGGAGGAAGTGAAGGCGTCGTCGGAAACATGTCCCCCTTAACACTGTGGTAAGATTTAGGGAGGAAGGACCGGGAGGATAGATCTAGCTAGAGGGAGGGCTAGGATGCGGACGGCCTGGAGGATGGGAGGGAGTGCAAGAGGGGTAGATGGAGGGAAAGACAAGGAGAAGGAAGGGAGGGAGCTCTTCAGCGAACCGGTTTTAATCATCGGTGACCCCGAAATATACCATCTATTGAAGCCTGCAAGTGTATGTCGTTGTCAGATGTGGACTCCACATCATCCACTCAACCCCGCGACTGTAATGTGTATCATGAGTAAACTTTGAATTCCACAACATCAATCGCTTCCTCTCTATCCCTATGTATTCATCTCCGACTCATCCTCTCTCCCTCTCTCTAATCAGAAGCGCGCGTCATTAACCCGTGTGTGTGTGTGTGTGTGTGTGTGTGTGTGTATGTGTGTGTATGTGTGTGTGTGTGTGTGTGTGTGTGTGTGTGTGTGTGTGTCTTACGCCCCACCACGCCCATCCTGCGCCCACTCGCCTCACGACACACACGACTTACGAAGTTGTGATGAGTTTTGTTATGGCAATGCCACCGGCGAGGGTCACCCAGGGGGGGGGGAGATGATACGTATCGCTGATGATGCAGGGATGAAAGAGAGAGAGAGAGAGAGAGAGAGAGAGAGAGAGAGAGAGAGAGAGAGAGAGAGAGAGAGAGAGAGAGAGAGAGAGAGAGAGAGTTTGACTTAAAAAAAAATTGTGTTTACCTTCTTGTCCGTAGATCCATTTAGCGCTGACGTTATCAGCAGGGAACGTACTCAAGTATCCAATGACTTTAATCCGAAGGAAGAAAAAGAGAAAAGATATATCGCCTCACATTGTATTGTTCATTCTAACAGGTAGACGGACAGACAGGTAGTACCAATGAGACGCGAGCCGCTAATCAGGATTTCTCTCTTAACATTTCGACAGTTATCTTCCTCGGAAGATGATGTATCCCTCCCTCCTTCCCTCTCACCTTGAGGAAGATCACCTGTCGAAAATGATGAGAATCAAATCCTGATTAATAGCTCGTGTCTCACTGCTGCCGTACTACCTACCTGAAGGTGTTATAAAGATCTTACGAACTGGTACGATGCAGAAAATTGACGTTGATTGCCTTAACGACCCACATATGTTGTAGGAACATGAGCCACATACATTGTGAGAGTGTATGTGGTCTTAGAATTATCCTTAACAACTGAAGAAGTTGTTAAAAGATTTATCAACTGGAGAATATAGTAGTTTGACGTTGACGGCCGTACGGGCCTAGCATTTGACAGGCCTAAGAAGCTCAATCATCCAGACGACCAGCCAACTGAAGCTAATTCACTCTATCAGTGTGGAATATTTCTTTCTTCAGGCCTTAGTAAAGTGCGTCGTGTACGAGGATCCCAACTGTACTTCGTGCAATGGGTCTATATCGATGTAATCGTTCTCGTTTTCTTCGAGAATCTTGAAGAATCCTCGCCATCGCAGAACCTTCCTTTTATCTGAAGGGAAAACTGGCTTATCTTTTCCTATGTGAGTTGTTGCTCCTGCCTGCGCTCTGTCAAGCTTTATCGTGTGGGTCCTCTTGATCCTCTGGAGACCAGATGTGTATCGCATGGTCAAGATGTGCCCTTAAAAACGACTTGTAGATTGTCTGTATGATGTCTGATGTTGTGCAAATGAAAAGGGACTTAAAGTGGACTCCTTACGGTCTATTTATTCTAAGTGGCAGCTATATTTCAGACGATATGAGATCGTCTCCCATAAGAAGACAAAGATCTTTCTCTTCTTGTATCTCTAGAATCACTTTTCAGCACAGTATTCGCATTTGTTTTGATCTCCAGATTACATCACGTTTCGCCTACCAACGTTGAATTTCTTTCCTTATTTCTCACGCCAGTTTGTCATTCCTGTGCCCAAGTCATCCCGAGTCCCTGACTTTTTTTCTTTGTACTGACGGCAAATTCAGTGATGTTGGTAGACGGAGCTCTAGGTTATCCATCCCCATTATAAAAACAGCTGGATGATATCAGCCGGTCTATTTTCTTATCTCATTTCCGCTGAAAATATTCCTGTGGATGATTGGGAAAGGAACAGTTGTTCTGGGAGCCATATTGTAAAGATGATTGTGCTAATGTTATAGTGAACAAAAGTTCTTATTTTCTTCGAATACTGATCAGGTGAGGCTAGATCTAGAAGGGCAGTCCAAATTTCTTATACCATCTCGCAAACACTGGAGCAACATCTGAAACTCAAGGACATCTTTCCAAATGATGATGATGGTATAGAGAGAGAGAGAGAGAGAGAGAGAGAGAGAGAGAGAGAGAGAGAGAGAGGGAAAACGATCTCGCAATTTCTCTCTTTCACACACACAACTGGAGGTGACAGTTCATCTGGTCTTGTAGATTTTCCCGGATCTAACTTTTGAAGAAGAAAATCATACTACGACCTGGTCCATCTTAATCTCTTTTACAACGCCAGGTTCTCTTCTTCTTCTTCTTCTTCTTCTTCCTCTTCTTCTTCTTCTCTACTGAAGAAAAAATATTACATATCTGATACATATAAGAGATCTCCTCTGTAGACATAGTGCTGAATTGGAGGGTTTCTATTCAATTTCTTTTTTGGCTTTGCTGTGGTAAACAAAGGCACCAAATGCTCAGCCACAATTCTTATTTTATTTTCTTTTACCTATTTGTAAAATTCTTTAAAAAGTAACGTGTCATTTTACTATGCTCGCTAAGTTTCATTTCATTCCAAACTTTTCCCCGTTGAAGATTATCATTTTTAGTGTGACGGTCTTCCAGAGAGAGTATTTGAATCTTCTTAATCTTTTGTAGGAACTTCTCTCTCTCTCTCTCTCTCTCTCTCTCTCTCTCTCTCTCTCTCTCTCTCTCTCTCTCTCTCTCTCCCTCTCGACCACGAGTGTCTTTCATTGGGCATTCATTCAAGGTGTGGCCACCTGCAATTTCATTTGATAGCCTTTCCTGTTCCCTGTTTGTTTGTTTTTTCTATTTCTTGGAAATTAGTTTAAAGTTCCCGTGACGTATCTTCAAATGTTTCCACATATACCTTGCATTTCTATGATCATTACTCTTTCATATATTTTTTCGCAAATGCTTTTCTTTTTCGTAAATACTTTTCTTGTAGTTACATATCTTTTTCTCGTTTTATTATTATCACTATTATTATTATCATCATTATATTTATTATCATTATTATCATTATTATTATTATCATTATGATTATTACTGTAAGCTTTGTTATAATTTTGTTATAGTTTTTCGTCTCATTAATATTATAATAATCATCATCATCATTTTCATTATATCATTATCATAATTCAATTATCATCATCGTCAAAAACTCCTTTGAAGGAGATCATGAATCTTTAAGTGTGCGCTCCACTCAGAAGCAGGGACATTATGGTTTCCTCTGGAGTTAGATGTTCTTAGATGAGAACATACACACACACACACACCTCCTCCTCCTCCATCTCGTCGAAGAATCTTCCCAGCCAATCACGTTCCCACCTCCTCTTCGAAGACTGACTATTGGTTGGATGGCTTATGAAAATACACACACACACACACACACACACACAGTCTCTAGCTGCTTCTATATGCAAAAGATCGCTGGCTTCTTCGCTTTGTATTTGGGGGTCTGTTTACCACTTCAGACTGAATCGTTTCTCCTTCACAGTGGCGGTCTCTAGCCTTCACAGTGGTGTATTTTCTTCTTCACAGTGGCGATTTTTCTTCTTCACAGTGGCGGTTTTCTCCTTCACAGTGGCGGTTTTTCTCCCTTCACATTGGCAGTTTCTCTCCTTCACATTGGCGGTTTTTCTCCTTCACAGTGGCGGTTTTTCTCCTTCACATTGGCGGTTTTTCTCCTTCACATTGGCGGTTTTTCTCCTTCACATTGGCGGTTTTTCTCCTTCACATTGGCGGTTTTTCTCCTTCACAGTGGCGGTTTTTCTCCTTCACAGTGGCGGTTTTTCTCCTTTACAGTGGCGGATTTTCTTCTTCACAGTGGCGGTCTCAACCCTTCATAGTGGCGGTCTCTAGGTATACCCTCATCGCAGTGTCAATCTTAAGTACATTTCGATGCTTTCTTCTGTGCATGTAGAACACGTTTTCTAATGTCGTCTCTCCTTGTACCAGACATCCTGTAACAGGATATCCTCCTGGACTGAGTGACCTGATTCCGGGGTCATCTACTCTCCTTAACCGGGTGGTTGTGGCAGGTGTGATCACGACTGTCCAAGTTGTGTGTTGTTGATCCTACGTTGTGTTTCTATGACTCTGAAGGACCGGGTTGCACCGAAAAGGATTTAGGCACCGTCTACCCACTCCTGCTATGAATCAAGCTTCTACCCTTGCGAAAAAATCTCTCCTCATTCATCAGAAGAAGTATGTTTTAGTCTCCCTAGAATATATGTATATATATATATATATATATATATATATATATATATATATATATATATATATATATATATATATATATATATTCCTATGAGTCCACGGGGAAAAATGAAACATGAAAAGTTCCCAAGTGCACTTTCGTGTAATAATCACATCATCAGGGGAGAATTATTACACGAAAGTGCACTTGGGAACTTTTCGTGTTTCATTTTTCCCCGTGGACTCATAGGAATATCTTGATCACGCGCAAGATTGTGATCCTTTCCAATATATATATATATATATATATATATATATATATATATATATATATATATATATATATATTATATATATATATATATATATATGATTGTCCAAAACATACAATGAGCATTCATGAACGCTCGATGTATGTTTTGGACAATAGCATGTTTACCAAATGGCGTCCTAGCTTCGTCTCTTCGACGTATATCAACTGACTTATATTTCTCTCTTGTGTCCCCCCTGATGATTATATATATATATATATATATATATATATATATATATATATATATATATATATATATATATATATATATATATATATACCCTCTCGTTTACTCTAACGACTGTGTTGATTGATGCTGTAAATTCCCCTGAACTACATCATGACGGGGATGATCTATCACGAACTACGCTGCCAGGACGGGGAAAATATCCCCCTTCCTGATCATTGTGGAGACATGCTCTTACTTCCAGACTCCAGGAACTGGATAGCTGAACTTCCCTACGTCACACGACCCGGAGAGGGAAATTCCACAACTGCAATACCATATCAGCTGGACTACAAGGGTAGTTGATTCCCCAACTGGACTACCAGGATGATTAACTTCCTTAACTGGACTGAAAAAGACATTTAACTTCCCTAACTGGACTGAAAAAGACATTTAACTTCCCTAACTGGACGGAAAAAGACATTTAACTTCCCTAACTGGACTGAAAAAGACATCTAAGTTCCCTAACTGGACGGAAAAAGACATTTAACTTCCCTAACTGGACTGAAAAAGACATTTAACTTCCCTAACTGGACGGAAAAAGACATTTAACTTCCCTAACTGGACGGAAAAAGACATTTAACTTCCCTAACTGGACTGAAAAAGACATTTAACTTCCCTAACTGGACGGAAAAAGACATTTAACTTCCCTAACTGGACGGAAAAAGACATTAAACTTCCCTAACTGGACGGAAAAAGACATTTAACTTCCCTAACTGGACGGAAAAAGACATTTAACTTCCCTAACTGGACGGAAAAAAACATTAAACTTCCCTAACTGGACTGAAAAAGACATTTAACTTCCCTAACTGGACGGAAAAAGACATTTAACTTCCCTAACTGGACGGAAAAAGACATCTAACTTCCCTAACTGGACTGAAAAAGACATTTAACTTCCCTAACTGGACGGAAAAAGACATTTAACTTCCCTAACTGGGCTGAAAAAGACATTTAACGTCCCTAACTGGACGGAAAAAGACATCTAACTTCCCTAACTGGACTGAAAAAGACATTTAACTTCCCCAGCTGGACGACTAGAATAGTTAAGTTCCCCAGCTGGTCTCCCAGGACATCTAATTCCTCCAGCTGGACGACCAGAACAGTTGATTTCAACTGCATTACCAGGAGGAGGAGGACCTTTTCCTCATCCTACGCTACCAGGACTGTTAACCACTAGCACTGCATTACCAGGATGGGGGGAACTTCGCTAACTGCACTGCCGGGAAGGGAGGGAATTTGGGCGGGCGTTAATCCTCGGGGATGAGACGCGGTAAGTGGCTTCCAACCCACGTATGGAAACTTGCGGCCTTGGGGTGTCTTGCCTTGGGCGGTCGCTTGCCGCCGAGGTTCACGCTCAGTGGCGGCGAGTGACAAGTGTTAAGTGGGTGCTTTCATGTTCCTCCTCACTCACAAGTGCCCAGGTAGTGGTGGTGGTGGTGGTGGTGGAGGCAAGAGATTTAAAGTGGTGCATTGGCTGTTTCGAGTATTTGCTCCACCATAGGCCATGGCAGTTTAAACGGTAGCTGTTAAAAAAAAGTGTGTCATTGGGCTTTCTTTTTTTTCAGTCTTATTCTTCGACCATAAAACCCCGCCTTATGGTGTACTCTCGTACATGACGAGTGGTAAGCAAAGTGCTCGCTACACTACGTCTCTCTATGTTTGGACTACGACTGCTTACTGACACGGTGTATGTAAGTGGTTTAAGTCCTTATTCACTCGTACATTTAAGAGCTTATTCAACTGTGCTCAGGTCATGACCTAAGACGAGGAGGAGTCATGATGGTGATAAGTTTTTCTTAGATCGTCCTTCAAGCCACTCTTCAGAACCCCAAGAAGAAGGGACCGTCTTTAATCCCTCTTTGTTACGCACTTATCGTCCCTGAGATCATCATATGTTTTCATCCTGCTCTTGTAAAGGATTCGAGTTCTTAAGTGTCGAGGAATGGATCTCTTCCTCAAGCCTTTACGTAAAATAAGGAAAGGTTGTTCCTCTCTCTCTCCTCTCTCTCTCTCTCTCTCTCTCTCTCTCTCTCTCTCTCTCTCTCTCTCTCTCTCTCACAAAATCATTCTCCTCAAGGATCACATCCGATATCACCCTTTCTCAATCCCTCCCTCCACCTCCTTCCCCCAGCAGTCAACCCCCCCTCCTCCCTACCGACTCCGGTAATCAGGTCCTGCTTAAGGGCTCATTTTCCGCGTAGATGAATGACTGCCCAAGGGTAGTTAACGCGATAAGATAACGATCAAATTGTCTTGCTACGATCTTCCCCTAAGGAGTTTACCTTCACGATGCCGTTCGTTAACTGAGAGTCCGCCTTAATGATTTCACATAGTGTGTTTCATGGTCTCGTTTCAATGTCTCGTTTCAACGTTTTTGTTTCAGGGTTTCGTTTCGAAGTCTCGTTTTAAGGTCTCGTTTCAAGAGTCTTTTATCAGGGTTTCGATTCACAGTCTTGTTTCAGGGTTTCGTCCCAAGGTCTCACTTCATAGTCTCGTTTCGAGGAACTGATTCAGAATCTCATTCTAAAGTCTCGTTCAAGGGTCTCGTTCTCTATACGTGAAGAGGGTAAGTCGTCGCTCTTAAGTGGTTACATTATTGTACACAAGGTTAAATCATCGTCTTCAAGGGGGATTCGTTATCGTACGCAGTGGTGAAGTCATCGTACTCGTGGGGATAAGTCATCGTACACACAAGGCTAAAGCATCGTACACAACAGGTTCGGTTAACTTACAAAAAGAGCTGTTTACATTCACAGCAATTAAGATATTTTACAGAAAAACGTTGAAATCATAAAACAAATGTTAAGGGTCACGTCATCGTATATAAGAGGTTAAGTTATCGTAAACAAATGCTATCGTACACGCACGGTTAAGTCATCGTAAACAAGGGCTATCGTACACATAAAGTTACTACAAACAAGGAATAAAGTCCTCTTGAACGAGTGCTATCGTACACAACGGGTTAACTCATTGTACAAAAGGGATAAAGTCATCGTAAACAGGTTGTTCTAACTCGAAAAGAGTTGTCATCGTACACAAGGACTTCAAATTATCGTACACAACGGGTTAAAAGATAATATAGCTAATGGAGTCACACTTAACACTGATGACACAGCAGTAAGTGAGGTACGGTGTGTGTTTATATAAATGTATTTTGATGTTGTCCCTGCTGAAAACTTGCCTGTAGATGTCAACAACGAAAGTTTATATAAATGCTAATAATTTACGAGTAGATAGAACGTACATACTGTACGTATTTGGTCCAAGATGGAGATTTCGGATTACACAGATACTCTTCCTATGAATGACGTAACCTGTAGGTGACGTCATGAAACAAGACGACGAATAGAAATCACTTCAAGAAGACTATATTTATGACGTATTTACCGCGTTTATACGATGCTTTTTTTTTTTGTGGATTTTTTCCGCTAATTGGTACGAATTAAGGTCTCTGCTTTTCAGTGGAGAAAAATATGTCATTTTGTAAGAGGGCAAGTTGTGTCGGGGCTGCTCCTCAAAGAGGATAACCGTATCATATTTTCTTTTTTTTTTTTTTTGCCCCCGACGCAAAATAAGGAATATTTTTCTGGCCATCTTAAGATCTCTGAGGTAGGCGGGAAGTTAGCGAGTCTCCCCCTCCTCCCCACCCAACTTGAGCTTGTCATTCATACGCTTCTCACACCGACATCATACACCATTTTACATTCTACGTTCTCCTTGCTGTTCATAGCCACCTCCAACTATCGACTGTTTGACTGGGTAAATAATTACCCAGGTCTGGAAATTGGTCCATCACCATCAAAAACTTGTAAACACGAGCCCCTGCCGTATTGCACTCGGGTGAGTTATCGACCGAAAGCTGTTAAGTTATCGTACTCAGGGAAGGGTGTGAAAAACAACCGCTGGGAAGGTGTTTTATCAGCATTTTGAAGGGTTAAATCATCGTAAACATGTTACAGAGTTATCATACACAAAGAGTTGTATTATCGTACACAGGAGTTCAAGCTTATCGAAAACGAAGGTAAGGTTATCAAGTCATCGTACATAAAGCTAAAGTCTTTGTACATGTGGAATGAAGTATCGTGCATAAGGCTAAAGTTGTCGGACACAAGATTTGAGTCATCGTAAGATAACGTGAAATCATAGACTGTATCGAACTCAAGGGTCAAGTCCTCGTACACAAAAGCTATGTCATTGTCCATAAGGGGTTACGTCATCGCCCACAAGGATTAGGTCATGTTACGCAAGGGTCAAGTCATCACACACAAGGGTAAGTCATCGTAAACAACAATCAAATCACTGCACAGGACAGGTCGCTATCGTACTCAAAGGGTTTAAGTCAACGCACACCAGGACTGTCATCGTACTCAAAGGTTTAAGTCATCGTACATCGTCTATAGCACCCCCACTCCCCACTAGGGTGTAAGTGCTTGTGTCAAGGATACACCATCTATCTCAAAAGTTCAGATGAGTTTTATATTGGATAAGCTGTGTAAATTCCAAATCCCCCATTTTTTTTTTTTTTATCTTTTTGCTTCCCACAGCTGAACGTGTAAACTGTAAACAAACAGAACTAGGGAACGTTAAAAGTTTGCAAATATGACTCTCAGACACAGTAAAAGATATCCATTATATATATATATATATATATATATATATATATATATATATATATATATATATATATATATACTCTAGATATGATGATCACACTTGTCCTACTGAAGTGCGATTTCACCTTCATATATTTGCTCGTATATCCCCCGGCTACCTCACATGCCCTGGTTCAATCCATTCACAGCACGACGATCTCTGTGTATCGCACACATCCTTCCATCTCCAATCTGGCTTCCCCCTTCTCCTTGTTCCCTCCACGTCTGACACATATATCCTCATTGTTTACCTCTCCCAATAGTTCTTCCCATATCTCCAAACCCATCAGCACACCCTCTTCACCTCTCTCAACCATATTCTTAATACCACATCTATCTCTCATCTCATCATTACTTATTCGATCAACTCTCCTCACACCACATACTGTCCTCCAAACATTTCATTTCGAACACATCCACCCTCCTCCGCACATCCTCATCTGTTAGCCCATGTCTCGCATCCATACAACATCGTTGGAATTACTGTACTTTCAAATGAACCCATTTTCGCCCTCCGGATGGTTACCTCTCTTCCCACACATTCCTCAGTGCCCCCAGAACCATGAGCACTCACCCACCTTATGACTCACATCTATCTCCATGATTCCACGCGCTGCCATGTCCACTCCCAGGTATCTAAGACACCCCAGTTCCCTACAATTTTCTGTATTCAAACTCACACCATAACAAACCTGTTACATTGCAGTGTTCAGCCTAGTAACTTTTCCACTTTTTATATTCACGACCAACGTTCTCCTTTCACACACTCTCCCAAACTCGGACATCAACTTCTACAGTTTCTCTCTCGAATATGCCGCCAACGCCGTGTCATCAGCAAACAACAGCTGCCTCACTTCCCCGCCCCGCCTTCACCCACTACAGACAGCAACTTGGCCCCCTTTCTCCAGGAGCGTTGCATTAACCTCCCTCACCAACCCATCCATAAATATATTAAACCGCCATTGTGGCATCACACCAACACACATACACACACATACGCAGACAGACAGACAGACAGACACACACACACACACACACACACACACACACACACACACACACACACACATGCATATAAAACGGGTCATTTTATTCAATGTTTGTTTAAGTAATTAAATACTTTGGTCTTTATTTGCGATAAATATTATAGTTGAATTTCAAAAGTTGCCCATGTCCAGTTGATATACTGACCCATAATATATATCTTGCTTCTGTCTGGTCACTGTCTGGCTCGTGGCTGGTCACTGTCCGTGACCCAGTCTGGTCCGTGGCTGGTTACTGTCCGTGACCCAGTCTGGTCCGTGGCTGGTCACTGTCCGTGACCCAGTCTGGTCCGTGGCTGGACACTGTCCGTGATGCTGTCTGGTTCGAGGTCAAGAGAAGGAGAAGACCATGAGTATGTGGTGTTTGGGTGGCTGAAGTCCGTGACTCTATCTCTCTCTCTCTCTCTCTCTCTCTCTCTCTCTCTCTCTCTCTCTCTCTCTCTCTCTCTCTCTCTCCCCCTCCTCGGTACACAGCGTCACAATGGACCATAAACTGGCTGGCCTTTAATCAAGCCAATGTTGTTCTTGGGTAAATCACCAGAGACGACTGGTGCTGGTGCCTTGGCTGCTCATTCCACGTCTTGCAGGTCAGGTCGCACGTCAAAATGGCCGTCTGCATCCTTCACGTCATTCTTCAGGTCAATATAACCTTCTACACGTCACGGGTCGCGAGCACAGGCCATGTCGGGTTTCAACCCGCTTCGCGTGCAAGTGTGGGTAAACATGTGTGACAAAGGATCACGTCGTATCTACAGGACTCGTTAGGTCATAGGTTAACTCCTTTGAGGACGATGACTTAAAAAAAACCCCTTCAGTTCGACGACATAACCAAATTGGGAGACTTACGATGACTTATTGATTTTTCGACGATAACTCTTGATTGCCAACTTACAATAGAACCCTTGTGTCCAGTGATCTATCCTTTGTTATATACGACTTTTAGGTTTATAGGTTCGGTAATCTAAGTTATACACGACGGTTTATGTTTTATATGATGTCTAAGTTATATACGACGACTTATATCTTCTATATGACGACTTAGCCTCGTGTGCACGATGACTTAAACCCCTACGTTAAGATCACAACACATTCACACACGACTGCTAACTAACCTGTTGTGCAAGATGAACAGATGCAAGGTCCAACCTCATTCACGATGGCTTAATTCCCCGTACACGGAGTTGAACCCCTTCTGATCTTTTTCGGTATTAACTGCATTCACTAACACCTCGCTCAGCTTGCTCCCCGCATCCACAACTCTTGCTGAAGAACTGCATCCTCACGCCACCCCCCACTTCTCTTTTATACCTGCTCGTTATGTCCCCTAGTTTTGGACCTGAACATAATATCCTCTGTCCTGCGCGAAGTTTATATCACTTCCCTCTCCAGTTTCGTCATCATTTAGGAGCCAATGACTTAAGCTTCTAGGTAACGGCAGCATATATGTAACCCGCGAATGAGGTTTAACGCTGCCCTCTAAGTATAAGCCAGCCTATATATACGAGGCAAGACCTTCTTTTATCTGGAATTCAATTTCCTGAGTTACTGCAGTGTGGCTCTGCTCGTGGAGTCGGAGTCAATGCTGTGTGTGTGTGTGGTGGGGTGTAGGCGAGTGTAAGGAGTGTGTGTGGGGGAGAAAGAGAAAGCAGTAAGCTTAAATGGGTGTAGAGAAGTCAAGAAGAAATACAAGAAATGGATGGCACTATCCTGTGTAATTTCTTGTCCATGTTAGCTGCTCACAAGGCGTTGGGGGAACTGTAAATGGGTGTACCACACAGCCTGGGCAATGTCCTCTCTTTCCTACAGTGGGGCGTGAGTCTACTGATGGAGAGGTACTCGTTCATCCCCCCGTGCGCCAGGTTGGAACATAGACCGTCACACACTCAATATTGATATTCCGCCGCCAAGGGCAGGCAGGCAGGCAGGCAGGCGGGGCCAGACACCAACCCCTGGGCAGGCAGGATGATATATCGGATGCTCCTTCCCCTGGGTGCGCTTGTGAAGGGTAAGGAGCAAGACGAAGGCGCAGAAGGGTGTCCAGAGGGTGTCAAGTGGCCAAGTAAGTATTCCCTCGTCAATTCGGCAGGGTGAGGGGATGGACGTGCAGCTAAGAGCTGGAAAGTGTAGTGATGTACACCATGTGCTGGTGTGTTCACAGACCCGTAGCTTGATGTGGCTGAAAGATACAGGTCTGCAGACGTGTGCTGATATAAAGAGAGGCAGGTAGGACGTACAAGAGTTCAGTTTACTGTGTGTTCTTTATTGCTGTAAGTAGATTTACTGACGTGTACAGTAGTGGAGAGAGCTGCTGGCAGTATTTACAAATGTGCAATGAAGCGTAGGGAAAATCGGGGAACTGTAAGGTGATCAAAAGCAGCAAATGAATATTTTTCTTGTATAACAACCGGGGCATCTATGAATCCTTGTATGTTTGTGTGCGCGTGTGTGTGTATATATATATATATATATATATATATATATATATATATATATATATATATATATATATATATACACGCCTTACTTTCTACTAGGGAGTCCCTTCTGTCTTTATGAGGTTCCTGCAGCGCTCAGGAAGGTGGCCATGTCCAATGGACGGGACCAAAGCTCGTCATCAAGTGTTATGTTGTGTGTGCGTTTACGTGCAGAGAAGGCGGGGCAGTAGCATAGTTAGTGCTCAATTTCTTCTTACTAGTAGTTGCATCGTGCGCATGAAGGTTCTTGGGACATAGTGAAATAGTGGTGAAGAGATGGGTGATGTCCAAAGCGAAAGGAGGAGAGAGTGTGACTCGTGTTTGTCTTGGGAGTGTGGTTTCTGGTAGGTGTATGTCTAGTGGGCTGGAGTTTAAGAACGAGCTGGTATGTCGGTTGTTTAGTGATTGTCGAGTTATTTCAGTATGTATGCGTGTGGTCTGTGTAAACTTGTTGTGGGGGAGGTGACTGCGAGTTGAGGTTACTGAAGTGTGAGGCAGGGGTAAGGTTTCTACTGCTACCTGGGGGTTGGTGATTAGTTGTAGATCATCTTAGGTGGGAGGGGGTCGAGTGCTGTTACACAGAACAGAGTCCTAAGTCTGTTGAGGTGGAAGTGTATTTAAGGAGATTTGTCTCGTACAGTTCATGAATACTGTGGTCTTTTAAATGACAGAAAATACTTCCCTTTTATGCACTCACTTTGATTACAATAGAATTTAATGAAAAGTCTTTACAAAAGTCTTTACAAAAGTCTTTACAAATTCTTTTGGAGTTAGGACGTAAGCGTATAAAGCAACTCGCATTTCATTGCTGGAGTGCTATGCTGAGGCGCCGAAACAGAAAGCAGGGTGCTCTCTGGTCCTAACTTGATTCGATGTGCGGGGAAGCCAATGCCATTAAGGAAAGTGGAAACCACGCTTCCCTTCCCCTTAAGATCCCAGTGTCTCCGAAAGAAATGGAACGAAAAGGAACTGTAGTTCCATTCCCTCCTCCCCTCCCTCCCCCATATTTTGCACTCTTTTGCGTTCGTCAACACAAAAGAGAAAAATTGCTCCGAAGATGCACCTTAGCCATGAATATGGTATAAACATGTACACTACAGTTTAGAAACTGAACTACAGAACGAATGAATGTTGTTAGTAGAGCAGCAGCCCTGTGTGGGGGCTTGACTTACCGTGATCTGACGGTCCTTGTAGGTGAGGACCGTGTGTTTGGGCACGTTGTGTACGTGACACGGCCGGAACATTGACTGGAAGCGGCCGGAGTCTGAGGACAGAGCAGAGCAGAGCGTGAGAAGGGAGGTTGTTGTGGGGGGGGGGGTAAGGGTTAAGGGTTAGGTAGACACTTGGATTAAGTAGTGATATTTATGTACAGTCCGTAAATGGTTATACACATATTACGTGGGGGGGGATGTATGAATAATGAATTAGTTGCGAGTATATGCATGCGCTCAGTCCATCAAATCTATCTTCATTCATCTCTCTCTCTCTCTCTCTCTCTCTCTCTCTCTCTCTCTCTCTCTCTCTCTCTCTCTCTCTCTCTCTCTCTCTCTCATTAACGGATCTCCCTTGTTAAAAATATCCACTGCACCGTTCATAAAATGACACTGTAAAAATTTTGTCGGGAATATTGCTTCACATTCCAGAATGATAACCTGGTCTCCATCTTAAACCCAACCCCCCTCCCCTCCTTTTTCTTTTTTTTTTTTTGACAATTTAATTGCAAAATAATTTTCAAATTCTTATGACTTGGTTATCTAGGACTGATTCATGTATCTATCTTTTTCTCACTAACTTCAGCCTTCATTTGAAATACTGTACCACATGCATGAAACAGCGGTTCATACATATATATATTTTTCCTTAGAATTTTTTGTTTTCCCAATACTTCATCCATATTTGGTTGCATATTCTAAGCCTTCAACAACTGACGGTCTGTGTTTAGCATGAAAATACGTGTGCCACCTTTGCCAGCAAGAGAAAACCAATATTTACCTATAATTCCTTGTAGTGGCATCGGCTGCTGATGACTGCGAGTGTGTATGTAAACGCGCTATTGATTGGTTGGTAATCACTATTGGAAAATGCCAGCTCTCTTCAGAACACACTCGCACACACACATACACACACATAGAGCCAGTTTCATCTAGTCTAACTTACTAAAGAGGATTAGGTTACGATTGATTCTCTGTAACAATTAGAGAGTCACCAAAGCAGATTGTATTATGTTTGATTAGCCTGATCTAACTAAAGGTAAATTTGATTTCCCTTGCCATTTGGCACCGTCGCATTCTCTCGGGCACGGGTAGTCTGTGTCACAACCTCTACTGCCCGCTGATTGGTCCGTTTCGCCATCAGCATCCGCACTGCCGTAGCAACTGGCCCGGGATTCTGGCCCGGGATTATCATAATTATGATTGCCGTCCTCCCGTGATTGGTCTAGTCTATTGTGATACGACATTAACCAAGATGTGATTAGTGCTCACGGCGAGAGTCAGGCGGGAGCTGGAAAGGCTGCAGCTATGAAGTGTTGGGATGCATGTATTTACAAGTTGTGATTACTATCTGTGCGCTACTGGGAGAGTGTTTCACGCTCGTGTTGCCCCGTCTCTAAACCTTGTATTGCTGTACCGTGTCTGTTCTCTTTATATATATATATATATATTCGTACGAGTCCACGGGGAAAATGAAACACGAAAAGTTCCCAAGTGCACTTTCGTGTAATAATCACATCATCAGGGGAGACACAAGAGAGAAATATAACAGTCAGATGATATACATCGAAGAGACGAAGCTAGGACGCCATTTGATAAACATGTGATTGTCCAAAACATCCAATATATATATATATATATATATATATATATATATATATATATATATATATATATATATATATATATATATGTACGTGTATATATGTGTACGTGTAGGAAGAGAGGAAAGTGATTGGTTCTCAGTGAATGTAGGTTTGCGGCAGGGGTGTGTGATGTCTCCATGGTTGTTTAATTTGTTTATGGATGGGGTTGTTAGGGAGGTAAATGCAAGAGTTTTGGAAAGAGGGGCAAGTATGAAGTCTGTTGGGGATGAGAGAGCTTGGGAAGTGAGTCAGTTGTTGTTCGCTGATGATACAGCGCTGGTGGCGGATTCATGTGAGAAACTGCAGAAGCTGGTGACGGAGTTTGGTAAAGTGTGTGGAAGAAGAAAGTTAAGAGTAAATGTGAATAAGAGCAAGGTTATTAGGTACAGTAGGGTTGAGGGTCAAGTCAGTTGGGAGGTGAGTTTGAATGGAGAAAAACTGGAGGAAGTGAAGTGTTTTAGATATCTGGGAGTGGATCTGGCAGCGGATGGAGCCATGGAAGCGGAAGTGGATCATAGGGTGGGGGAGGGGGCGAAAATTTTGGGAGCCTTGAAAAATGTGTGGAAGTCGAGAACATTATCCCGGAAAGCAAAAATGGGTATGTTTGAAGGAATAGTGGTTCCAACAATGTTGTATGATTGCGAGGCGTGGGCTATGGATAGAGTTGTGCGCAGGAGGATGGATGTGCTGGAAATGAGATGTTTGAGGACAATGTGTGGTGTGAGGTGGTTTGATCGAGTAAGTAACGTAAGGGTAAGAGAGATGTGTGGAAATAAAAAGAGCGTGGTTGAGAGAGCAGAAGAGGGTGTTTTGAAGTGGTTTGGGCACATGGAGAGAATGAGTGAGGAAAGATTGACCAAGAGGATATATGTGTCGGAGGTGGAGGGAACGAGGAGAAGAGGGAGACCAAATTGGAGGTGGAAAGATGGAGTGAAAAGGATTTTGTGTGATCGGGGCCTGAACATGCAGGAGGGTGAAAGGAGGGCAAGGAATAGAGTGAATTGGAGCGATGTGGTATACAGGGGTTGACGTGCTGTCAGTGGATTGAATCAAGGCATGTGAAGCGTCCGGGGTAAACCATGGAAAGCTGTGTAGGTATGTATATTTGCGTGTGTGGACGTGTGTATGTACATGTGTATGGGGGGGGGTTGGGCCATTTCTTTCGTCTGTTTCCTTGCGCTACCTCGCAAACGCGGGAGACAGCGACGAGGTAAAAAAAAAAAAAAAAAAAAAAAAAAAAAAAAAAATATATATATATATATATATATATATATATATATATATATATATATATATATATATATATATATACGCACACATCAGCCTTGGGCAGGTGTGTGTGTGTGTGTGTGTGTGTGTGTGTGTGTTAAATTTACTTATCTTTTCATTTATTAACGAAGAGAACTCTGAAATATTAACTGCATACTGAATGTGTCCAGATTGGGTCTGTTTGTGTTCACAGTCGTGTAAATGTATGTATGCTCGTGTACATTTATCTATATTAGCCATTTTGCACAGAACAGGATACAGTACACTGGAAAGACACCGTAAATGAAACCGATATGGACGTAGCCTGGAAAAGTTCTGTAAGGCATTGAAATGGAGCAAGGGAGAAACACACGCGTGTGTTGATGTGTAACTGATGCTAACTTTCTGGAAGTATGCCAGATTGGTGTGACGGTGAAGTGGAAAACTGTTTGTTGTTCAAGAAACTCAGAGTGCATGAAAAAAAAATTGTTATAATGAACGTCAATATCCACTATGAAGCCAAGAATTCTACAAGCAGCCAAAGAAAATTTAGGAATTCTGTCCCTATGTTAGAAGCAAGATAGTCACTACCTACATAGATGGTTCTTTGCTTATAAGATACAGTAACAAATCAGGACAGTAAAGCAATAGTAAATGTATGAAATAATTCTTTTCCGTATTTACAATTAGGACACAACTTCTGATCCAGGTCCAGTCCCATTGCTAGCGGATGGTAACATTTCCCAACAAAATGACATACACGTTCAAGATGTCAATTTGAAGTGGAATGAAAGTAAATAAAAATGGCAGGCCCTGATAAGTTTTATCCAAGAATAATGAGAGAAGCTCATATCAAGATAATTAAGCTACTGGTTATTCGTTTCAGTAAGTCACTTACTACAGGGAAAGTTCCAGAGGATTGGATGACATTGACATCAATATCATATTAGGAAAACATATCAAGTCCCTGTCGGTCCCTGCTGGGGAACTAATGTCCAAGTCAGTTTGAAGTTCGTAAG
This sequence comes from Panulirus ornatus, assembly GCF_036320965.1. NCBI lineage: Eukaryota > Metazoa > Arthropoda > Malacostraca > Decapoda > Palinuridae > Panulirus > Panulirus ornatus. The sequence continues at coordinate 21,374,117 of NC_092281.1, read as the reverse complement.
TAGCCATCTTATGGAACCCATGAGCGGAGACGAGAGCTTACAAATCGTGTCAAGACTCACTAAGTACTATACGTCGATCCACATCAAGGTATACTAAGCAATCTGTGATGTTTGGTAAGACTTTATGATTGAACAACGTATGACGAAAGTAAAGTAAATGACGTCAATTATCTAGATCTTCTGAAGACGTTGCAATAAAGTCCTACCCAGCAATGACTGCTCGCAAAAGTTTATGTCGCACGTTACAGATGGCGTTGTATCTACAGTTGGTCAAAAAAATGCAGTGACTGGCCGTAAACAGAGCGTCTTTAATGGCAGTTTAATCTTCAGAATGGCTGGACTTATCAAGAGATACGCTACAGTGATCGCTCATGGGGCGAATTCTCTCTTTCCGCTACATTAATAGTGTTGGGCTACGCTGCAAACTAGCAAAATTCGCAAACGATACTAAGCTGGGAAATGAAGCTAACGGGAAATTGAACATCAAAACAACAGCTGACAGACTGATAGATGAAGTTCACAAGAGGCAAATGATTTTTTTTTTTCTATCGATCAATTCAAAGTTTTATACATCGGCAGGAAGGAAAAAAAAAAAGGATATTAAAATAGATTTGAATTCTACTGAGTTGCGTAAAGTAAATGTGGAAAAGACTTAGCTATAATAACATCCTATGTCCCGAAGCCAAGTAAGCAGTACACAGACGCGATAAGGAAATAAAAAGTCGACGAAAATTTTCGGGTTTATAAGAAAAAAAAAAAAAAAAAACGATTCACAAGACTAGTACGCAGTCTGAGAAACGGCTACAGAGAACAGTAAAGATAAAAATATATCGCATTTTTATTTATTTTTTTCGCTCCACAGAAACATCTCACGTCTTACAAATTTGTGAAGTACGTGGTGCGTCCGGGACTCAGAATGTTATTAGAAGTCTCTGCGTGAAATATTGCTGGCACGATCAAAGAGACTCGTTTCTCAAAGGACGGAATATAATTGTGATGATGGCGACGGGTCATTCCTCACAATCAAGACTGCCACCTTCATCCTATACTCTACCCTCCTCACTCCCTCTGTGTGTGTGTGTGTGTGTGTGTGTGTGTGTGATCACCTCTTTGTACTTAAGGCCAAGGAGTTTTACACAGACTGGGGCCCAATTTCTTGAACTTTCTCTACTATCATACAACTTTCTACACTTTTTGGTCCAGTCTACAATCACAAATCCATCATTCAGTGTACTCCATTCATCCACTACTATCATACTTTAAAAGTTACTTCCTTGTATCACTTCTCACGAGTTTCCTCGTCGACACAATGGCCCTTATGTCTTCCATCTTTGCATCTTCTGAAGAACTGTTCAATGCTACGAATTCCTCTGCCTGAGTGATACTCTTTGACTGGAAATTTACTCGTGATGAATGTGTGTGGAAAAGTCATAGGCTATGTCCTGCCTCGTCCAAGATATTCTTCTCAAAAGTTTCTCTGTCCCTTTCTCAGCCGTACCATGCTCGCCTCTGTCTCTCTTATCCACTGTTAATGCTGTCTGGTTTTGAAGGGTCGTCTATGACAAAGGCATAACTCAACGCTGGGCTCCTTCGCATTTTGACATGCTTACCACATTACTCTTCTAGGATCACATACTGTACACTGCTAAAACCACATGTACGCTCCTAGAACCACATACTATACACCCCTGGGGGTCAAATACACTGCTAGAACCACATACTATACACTCCTAGTGGTCACATACTTTACACTTCTAGATTCACACACTTTACACTCCTACATTCACATGCTTTCACTTCTAAGATCACATACTTTACACTCCAAGCGCCACATAATTCACACTTCTAAGGTCACATACTTTACACTCCTAGGACCACATACTTTACACTCCTAGGACCACATACTTTACACTCCTAGGATCACATGCTTTACACTCTCAGGACGCATACACTTTACACTCCTAGGACCCACGTACTTTACACTCCTAGGACCATACACTTTATACTCCCAGGACCCATGTACAGATTACCATATCTAATGTTCCCTTTGATGCCCCAGAGTCTGGTTTCCCATGTGGAGGATTACTATAGCTCTCCTCTACACCAAAGTGAGGAGGAAGGGCGGCACCATCCTCTCACAGAACCTTCATAGGCCTCGAAGGGCGTGTGTCCTCGAAGGGCGCGCGCGCGTGTGTTTGTGTGTGTGTTTGTGTGTGTGTGTGTGTGTCGAAACAAGTCTCTGGGGCCTGGATGACAGAACTCACCGACTGATGTTTGGAGGATAATGTGTATTTGAGGATCATGCCAACAGTGTGAGAGGATTACACTAAAGTGGGCCGATTATATCGCAGTCGAAGGATTACATTACATGAAGGATTAGATTACAGTCGCAGGATTACTTTACAGAGGGAGGATAACGTACGAGATACTAGCATAATGGAAGAATTACGTATGCTAGGACATTAAAATACATTAGGAGGTTTACATTAGTGAAGTGTTACATTACCAAATGCCTTCACAAGCTAATAATTCAACATTATAGTCCTAATCTTACACACCCCAAAGTCTCTTCCACATCCTCTTGGTCGAACTTTCTCTTTCTCGTCCTCTGCGTCCCAGCTACCGCTATCAAACCCTGATTCGGACAGGAATTCCCAATGAAGCAGTTGTAACCTAGTTACGCTTGACGCCTCTAAAAATCAAGTCTCCTCTCCTAATTCTTCACCCAAAGTTCCTTATAGTCTTACCATCTCGTCGAATGACTGCATAATTCCAGCTCCTCTGAACAAGATTATAACGTCCATGGTATTAACGTATCATCTCATGTACTCTGGAAATCCCACGTTTCGTTAATAGCTCACTCAGCCTCCAAGAAATTCAATATTCCGTCCGGATTCCCAGGAAATTTCGTCTCCTGAACAGCTGCTTCTACATCTGGAGGAGGAGGAGGAGGGGGGAAGGTTTCTAGCTGTACGTATTTACTGGCCAGAGTCGAGTTATCAACTCTCATGCAACCCACATGCCCCGAAGTGTGATCCTGGCTCTCTCTCTCTCTCTCTCCTCTCTCTCTCTCTCTCTCTCTCTCTCTCTCTCTCTCCTTCTTCTACAGATAGTACTCTGGCGTACGCTGAAATGAACTGGCTGGGTCACGTTACATTTGGAGAGCCACTGCATCATGTGATGGCTCTGTGTGTGTGGTGTGTGGGCCCTTTGGCTTCTTCCTCCCCCACAAACACCACAGTGCTTTGAAACCTGGACGTTTTCACGTTTTCTATGACAGTTACGTCCTGGGTGTTACTACAAGGGAGGTTTGACCCTCTCCAAAATAAGTTATAGATCATTTTTTTTTTCATCTTACTTTTCGTCCATCTCTCTGTAGCCCCATCTCAAACCATCTGGTGAGCTGTTGTCTTTTACCATGCGTCCATCCTCGTCGTCTGTCTGTAAAACATTTACAGTTATTCTTCCCCATGACACACCAGTGGGTCAACGGGAGAAAGAAAGACCTTGCAGAAATATAATCTGTGGATGATTGTCTATCAATGTTTTCTCATTACGTGCCGATCCAATATCTGATCCGGTCTCCACAGAACAAAAAAAAAAAAAAGACAAAAAAAAACGTCTCTGATTAGCTGATACGTCAAGGATCATCTTGTGTGGAACGAGAGAGTAAATTGCACCAAAGCTTTGCAGAAATGATCGCTGGACGATGATGCTCAGTCAAGTTGTATCATTTCCTGGCGACCTGACATCCAATAAGACCGCCACAGCCAGTCATAACTAACGACTGAAAACGAAATTGCTCAATTCCTCTGACGGGTCATTAATAACCTGGCAAGCATTCAAATATGGGCTTCACCTGAACCTCTGGTTTATATATTCCATTTAAGACCTGGCCTCGAATAGGGCTTCTGTCCGTGACTGGAGTCTTCTAAATGAATGAGAGAGAGAGAGAGAGAGAGAGAGAGAGAGAGAGAGAGAGAGAGAGAGAGAGAGAGAGAGAGAGAGAGAGAGAGAGAGAGAGAGAGAGAGAGAGAGAGAGACGTTGACATTAAAAGTTTCCAAATACAAGATGTCAGTTTTCGTAGCCGTTCAAAACACATGACAACGCAGGATACAACAGCTAACCTCAGAGCATGTTTAATGTCCACTATGGTAGACTCTATAGCTATATAATCAGTCCGGCAGACGGTACCATGGTCCTGAAAATCATTTTCACACAAAGGTAGCGGAACGTGGGAGGGAAGAAGGAAGGTTAGCTTGGTTGATTAAGCCTTTCGCTCTATCAACTACCAGCGGTCATTAAGGCTGTCCAACATCAAGCTATTACGTCCACCAACCGGTATATATGAACTCCTTCAGGAGTTGTGGATACGTCCACCAACCGGTATATATGAACTCCTTCAGGAGTTGTGGATACGTCCACCAACCGGTATATATGAACTCCTTCAGGAGTTGTGGATACGTCCACCAACCGGTATATATAAAAAATATATATCTTCCACACCTCCTTCATGAGTTGTGGGTACTTCCATGACCACATACACCCTCACCATATACGTATGTGGCTCATGGGAGGGGCAGCTGTTTACTCGTCAGCCAGGAGGGAGGTGGGTATTCCATAACTGAAGCTTTCAATATTCCTTCCGTATGAATATTAATGCGAATATCGTAATCAGAGCAGAAAGCATTGATGGATATTGATGTAAGATTATTCCATAATCTGTGCTCTTTTATTTTTTTTTCATCCATACAAACACGCACACAACATGCAAAACAAAAATATAACGTCATAAAGCACTGATTGACAAGACTAAAATTCCACAAGCTTTGCAATACATTGGTATGTAGAACGTACAGAATTTAAGCCATATATTGGCAGAAAAAAAAAAAAAAAATAGAAAATCCGGGACTCGCGCCCCGGCATGAATGGTGGATGAAAAAAAAAAACAAAACAAAAAGCAAAAAAAAAAAACTAGAGGAATTTAATACACGTGCTGAAGCAATGGACTCGCCAACAAACCCTTACCCCCCCCTAAACCCACCCCTCTCTAACCCCCCCCCAGCCAACAACTTTTTCTGAACCTGAGCAATTCCTTTGAATCTGGTCACATCATAGTCAAAGTTGGGATGTTTGCACATAACTGGTTGATTGGGGAGAGGGGAGAGAGAGAGAGAGAGAGAGAGAGAGAGAGAGAGAGAGAGAGAGAGAGAGAGAGAGAGAGAGAGGGAGAGAGAGAGGGAGAGAGAGAGAGAGAGAGAGAGAGAGAGAGAGAGAGAGAGAGAGAGAGAGAGAGAGGGAGAGGGAGAGGGAGAGAGAGGGAGAGAGAGAGAGAGAGAGAGAGAGAGAGAGAGAGAGAGAGAGAGGGAGAGGGAGAGGGAGAGAGAGAGAGAGAGAGAGAGAGAGAGAGAGAGAGAGAGAGAGAGAGAGAGAGAGAGAGAGAGAGACGTGAGGAGGAGGAAGAGGAACAACAGGAGGAGGAGGAGGAGGAGAGAGAGAGAGAGAGAGAGAGAGAGAGAGAGAGAGAGAGAGAGAGAGAGAGAGAGAGAGAGAGAGAGAGAGAGAGAGAGAGAGATGTGAGGAGGAGGAAGAGGAACAACAGGAGGAGGAGGAGGAGGAGAGAGAGAGAGAGAGAGAGAGAGGGAGAGGGAGAGGGAGAGGGAGAGAGAGAGAGAGAGAGAGAGAGAGAGAGAGAGAGAGAGAGAGAGAGAGAGAGAGAGAGAGAGCGCCCCGTTGTTCTCACCAGACCACACCACCACTACCACACCACTACCATGGTTCTCGCCAGTGACCAGAGTCTGCCAAACTCTCGCCCTACATCCCATGGTCTGGTCTGGCTAATCCTTTCTCTAATACGCAGGTGACACAGATTACACACCACTGTAATCAGAGTGTTACCATGGTCGTTGAAAATGATTACCTGGAATCTATTTGCGCACATTTTTTTTTGAGGGTGGGGAAGGGGAAGTACTATATATTGCTCTGCCACACGCATTACGTTCTATACAACAATAAATACAAGCTCGTTTACATATATGTAAATTAGTACACATACAGACATGCACACGCACATAGATATGTAAGTACATATATACAGATACATATCAATCATACTTATGAATATTTATAATAACATGTAAATGGGATTCAATAGAAATAGTTATATTCATACTGGCATTATTACGATATATATATATATATATATATATATATATATATATATATATATATATATATTTTTTTTTTTTTTTTTTTTTTTTGCTTTGTCGCTGTCTCCCGCGTTTGCGAGGTAGCGCAAGGAAACAGACGAAAGAAATGGCCCAACCCACCCCCATACACATCCCTTGATTCAATCCACTGACAGCACGTCAACCCCGGTATACCACATCGCTCCAATTCACTCTATTCTTTGCCCTCCTTTCACCCTCCTGCATGTTCAGGCCCCGATCACACAAAATCTTTTTCACTCCATCTTTCCACCTCCAATTTGGTCTCCCTCTTCTCCTCGTTCCCTCCACCTCCGACACATATATCCTCTTGGTCAATCTTTCCTCACTCATTCTCTCCATGTGACCAAACCATTTCAAAACACCCTCTTCTGCTCTCTCAACCACGCTCTTTTTATTTCCACACATCTCTCTTACCCTTACGTTACTTACTCGATCAAACCAATTCACACCACACATTGTCCTCAAACATCTCATTTCCAGCACATCCATCCTCCTGCGCACAACTCTATCCATAGTCCACGCCTCGCAACCATACAACATTGTTGGAACCACTATTCCTTCAAACATACCCATTTTTGCTTTCCGAGATAATGTTCTCGACTTCCACACATTCTTCAATGCTCCCAGAATTTTCGCCCCCTCCCCCACCCTATGATCCACTTCCGCTTCCATGGTTCCATCCGCTGCCAGATGCACTCCCAGATATCTAAAACACTTCACTTCCTCCAGTTTTTCTCCATTCAAACTCACCTCCCAATTGAATTGACCCTCAACCCTACTGTACCTAATAACCTTGCTCTTATTCACATTTACTCTTAACTTTCTTCTTTCACACACTTTACCAAACTCAGTCACCAGCTTCTGCAGTTTCTCACATGAATCAGCCACCAGCGCTGTATCATCAGCGAACAACAACTGACTCACTTCCCAAGCTCTCTCATCCCCAACAGACTTCATACTTGCCCCTCTTTCCAAAACTCTTGCATTCACCTCCCTAACAACCCCATCCATAAACAAATTAAACAACCATGGAGACATCACACACCCCTGCCGCAAACCTACATTCACTGAGAACCAATCACTTTCCTCTCTTCCTACACGTACACATGCCTTACATCCTCGATAAAAACTTTTCACTGCTTCTAACAACTTGCCTCCCACACCATATATTCTTAATACCTTCCACAGAGCATCTCTATCAACTCTATCATGTGCCTTCTCCAGATCCATAAATGCTACATACAAATCCATTTGCTTTTCTAAGTATTTCTCACATACATTCTTCAAAGCAAACACCTGATCCACACATCCTCTACCACTTCTGAAACCACACTGCTCTTCCCCAATCTGATGCTCTGTACATATATATATATATATATATATATATATCCAGACACACAGTGTATGTAATCAAATACCTCTTATGAGTAAAGGGGAAGAGGGTTGATTGTGTTCAACAGGTATCAAAATTTTCCCTTTCATCTCAAAATTCTTGTCAGAAATCAATTTGCACATTTTTCCAAGCGAAAGGGAGTGGGGGGAAAAAATTATGTACGTAATACCTGCTAAAAGAAAAAAATCACCTTTATTGGAATTCTCCCACGCTCCCGGGGTCATTAATGAACTAATCAAGTCATCTCACCTGCGGAAAATTACTTTCCTTGAGAAACTCGTTCGATAGTTTATTAAGGTACTGAACACAGGTGGGTGGCGCGCTTCTCACTCCCTCCCTCCCTCCTTCCCTCGCTCACCCTCGCCCCGCCCCTCCGCCTCGACCAACTTGGTCTTCGACTTGGGAGGGAGGGGGAAAAGGGGGGGGGGGGGAGGAGGAGGAGGGAGGAGTCCCCACCTTGCCTTTCACGGCCTGCACACTGCCATCAGCCCCTTCTGTGAGGAAACGAGGCTACCGACTGGTTACATATAAACAAACGCTGCTGTTCTAACACAGAACACCTCACAAAAAAAACTCACTAATTGCGTGATGTGGGGAATTCCAGGTGTCATGTTATGCTGGAGAGACTTTTAAAAGGGTGTGTTCAAGTGGCTTAAAGAACCAGATTATTCTTGTGTTATAATTGCTTTTCACTGCGTTATTTCAACGTCACTTTAGCCATCTTATACACTGATGTATATAATTATAACCCATCTATTTTCTTTTTTCACCGACCATCTTATACACTGATGTATATGATTATAACCCCCCTCTGTTTTCTTTTTTTCACCGTCCATCTTATACACTGATGTATATAATCATAACCCCTCTATTTTCTTTTTTCACCGTCTTTTCTTCGATCTATTTTCTTTATCATCTTCATCTTTTTGCCATGCCTTATTCTGTTCGTTTGGTATAAATGCCTTTTCTTTTCTTATTCTTATATTCCTCCTCTTTTCATCAACTCCAGTATAGTTACGAATCAAAGTGACGTTCGATCAATGAAACGATGTATGTTGAATCTTACCAAGTTTTCCTCGACAACGTAAACGTATATTATTTTTCCCGCCTTCTTCAGGCAACTTCAAATAACTGCTAACAACAAAACCCCTCATCGTCGAGGATGCCAGGGACAAAGGCCTCCTCCTCCTCCTCAAAATAAAAACCAGAATAATCTCGTGTGTTTAATGATGGGAGGAAGAGAGCGATTCTTTCCTCATCTTACACAAGGATAAACCAATTTGTCCCGAGACATCTCAAAAAACGTCTTTCTGTTCTTATGTGTAATGTCAAGAAGACACAATGAGGCTCGTCATAAAGCTTACCCATTGTTCGAACGAGAGCTGAGAACAAAGGGGATGAATACTTGAAAATATATATATATATATATATATATATATAAGAGGTGCACTGAGGGGGAAAAATTGTCGGGTATGCGATTCTATTATCGTGTGGCCTAATGAATTACAGAGAACGAGAGACAATTCGAGGATCGAAGGCTTCAAAGGCGTATCAAAAGTGTTCAGCGAAAGTTATGGAGAAAACTGTGTCCTGTTGTGCTATCACTCATCAAAAACGATAGCTTATCTATCTATACCAGGCGTGTTGAAGGTACGGGAGAAATGGTACAAGGCAAAACAATTTGAACATATCTATCAGGTATGTGATGAGAGTAATAACAAAAGGGCATAGACTCCGGGTTCGAAATTATGGTAGAGGTAAATTGAAGAGTATGAAAGACACCACTGTCTCGAGTGATTTGTTCCTGGAGATGAGAGGATCTGTAGAAATGCACAACTCAAGCTAGAATGAGTTGAGAAGTGTGACACTCGATGGTGCAAGAAATATGGCGGGAAGTAAAGCTGGTATAGTTGCAAGGATTAATGGAAAGGTATTGAATACCTTGCACTTCCCGTGCAATTTCACTGCATCATCCACCAGCAGGCCTTATGTAGTATGATTCTCCGATGGGAAAATATATATACGAGTCTTACTGTATCAACTGTAAATCTTACGAGGCATCGTTCCGACCTTATAAATCATCAAGAACCAGGGAATGTCTCAAAGAATTTAGAGGCAGACGTGAGAGCGATAGTATGATAGTTGGAAAGATTAAAATAGTCTCCTTTTATAGAGAGGAGCTGCACCAAGGCATGCTTCTAGGAAGAGAGAGTTTGGAGTCTTTAGACCGAGACGATGTAGGGGAGCGAGGATCGCACACACCGCCTTAGCATACACAAGGAGGTATGCCAGCCATCCGGATCATACACAAGGAGGTATGCCAGCCATCCGGATCATACACAAGGAGGTATGCCAGCCATCCGGATCATACGCCCAGACGTGGGTGGTTACACGGGAAACTTTGTTCGAGGAAAACACAGGAAAAGGCATCGGTTCACTATCCAATAAATATCACAGTAGATAGGATACATATACACTTTCACAGAAAAAACAAAAACACAAAGCAGATCTTTATCGATGAAAGAAATGGAAAAAATCAGCGTCGGATATGATCTGTGATCATAAGTTTGTTTCTGACATCAAACGCAATTAAATACGAAGTCTAAATTTTTGAGAGCTTTTGAAAGAGTTCAGAGATTTACGTTAATATCACTGTCAAACTCTAGGTAGTATGACGATAACATAATCAGTGGCCTCCAGTACATGTCCTGCCAGCGTGGTAATGACACAACCTATCTCTAGTGCCAAAAAAATGGCTCTTGTGAATGAAAGGTCTAAATGTTGGCATTTGTTTGAAGGCCAGTACTTTGGTACCCTCAGATCCTACCCGTGATCCTGAGTTCCCTGCGTTATAGTACGAGGCTGGTGGGAAGGCTGTTTTGAATGAGTGCACTGAACTAAGCGTAATCTATAATGACTTTTGAAATGCGGTCTTCGGTGGCCTCAAACCGGCCTTCATGGTCAAACTGCTGGAGTTTAGATCATTACCAGGATTCTAAAGTACATCAACCCAAAGTATGGGGACTTCTAGGTGCACAAGGGAAAGGAAGACAAAAAACTTGAAAATATTTTGATAATTCCATTCGTCAAATTCCATTTTGTTTCCTTAGATTTTATTCACATTTCCTTTTCAAACAGTTATTTCTTCAATTATTGTGCCAGAAGACAATATTTAGAGAGAAACGGATAATTACAACAATAATCTTTGTTGACTTTTGCCTAATTCATGGTAGTCTGTAATCACAGAAAGTTTAGCCTAATCCAAAGGTACAGATATCACCTTTTAGCTGTTGTAAATCACAATAATATGTGGTTAACTGAGACAGACATTGTACACACGAATACCGCCCTGTGGCTCACCTTTTCCTGTGCTTTTCCTCTCAAAATTTACGTGATTTATCTAACCTAAGGGTCACCCCTTATACTTCTTCCCTCCCACCACCTCTCGTTTTCTGTACATAAAAACAGGACCCACCAGAGAAAACGAAATACTTGAAGGTAGGGCTCGTGTAGTAGATGACCGCGCAGTCTGTAGCAAGCGTTCATATAAGCGCAAGTTTGGCCTGTAAGCGCACTCGGCCGCCTACCCGAGGCGGTGTAATTTTACACAAAAGGCGGACGGTGTTCCTCAGCTGCTGCTGCTGCGGAGGAGGAGGAGGAGGAGGCTGCTAATATTTAATGGTGGGAGATGTTGCCGTGCACCATGGCCAGTGCTGCTGCTGCTGGAGTACCGGGTTATGAGGGAGGGAGGAAAGACAGGGCCACAACAGAGAGAGAGAGAGAGAGAGAGAGAGAGAGAGAGAGAGAGAGAGAGAGAGAGAGAGAGAGAGAGAGAGAGAGAGAGAGAATATATATAAGAACACGGTTTTCTCCCCGCTATTTTCGGAGGGAAGAAACCTTAGTTCATAAGTATCTACTGGCTCCGAGTCTATACCCATAGAGCTTCAACCTCAAGTTCTACCCACGGTCGACATTGAGGAAGGATATGGATTATGAAGGGCAAGAAGACTCTCGAGTTATGTGAATAATCTGGTCATAAGTTACGACAATCGAACACAGTAACCAATTACTCTTCAGCCCAACCAAACAGACAATCCCACTAACCACACCAGACGATCTCCACATTATACGTGAAAAGGCTCCAAAAAAAATATAATCAGGATCCCTTTCAGAGCCCTCTTTTTGAACTCGCCTGTTATCATCCACAACGATATATCTATCCCTAAAACTACGACAGCGTTTATTCAAGCCAACAGAAAGAATAATAATAATAATAATAATAATAATAATAATAATAATAATAATGATAATAATAATAATAATAAATAAATAAATAAATAAATAAATACAATCGTAACGTCATGAAATTTTCAGTGTGGTATTCCGCGGCCACAGATGGTACGCAAAATATATCCACGTATTCCACGTTTTCTGCGGTGGAACATTTCTCTTCTCCTCTTCCATGAATGACCTTCCATCCTTCCTGGAAACCTGGGATCCTGCTCTCTCTATGAACCACACCGCACCACTTTTCGTATTACACCTCACTTTTCCTCCTCCTCCTCCAACTCCTCCGGATACTAATAATAATCGTTCTTTCCTCCCCCCTCAGGCGCTGAGGGTATTTCCTATCTTCATGTGCAGCATCTCGGAATGAGGAAGCAGTGACCTGATTAAATTCAACGGTGCAAGGGGGGGAAAAAAAAAGAAGAAGCAGAAAAAGCACTCAGGACTACAGGTCAATGGTGTTGTGATGCTGTGAGCGCGTCTTTGTGCCTGAAGTGAGGGTGGAATTTAGTTAGTAAATGCTCAGTGTCTTCCTTAATAGTAGTTGTAACCTTCGTGAGGCATGTAAAACGTCATTGAGTATGTTGATACGGTGTCTGTAGTGCAAAGGTGATGTCTAGAGAGTCAGTGGGAGAGAGTGTGACAGCGGGAGAGAGTGATTCGCGTTCGTCTAGGGAGTGTGGTTTTTAATGTATGTCTTAGTGGGACCAAGTTGAAGGCTGAGTTGAGAGGGTTATTCAAGGGTGTGTGTGTGTTTTGTTGGGGTTATATTTGTTGGGCGGCTCTGTTAGTAAAGGCTAATGAAGTGTGAGACAAGGGTAAGCTTCTTATTTCTTCATGGGGGCTGGTGGTTATTTATAGAGTGGTTTGGATGGGAGGGGTCCAGTGCTGTTGTACACACACATACACACACACATATATATGTGTGTGTGTGTGTGTGTGTGTGTGTGTACGTGTGCAAAATTACCTAACTGAAGAAACATTCTATCACAGAAAGAACAAAAAGATAAGGAACACTGCAACACTTAAAGGGGAGAAGCGATACGAAAATAAACGACAAATCATCGGAGGAGCAAGAAAGAGAGACACACGACGCATCAAATAATAACCTTGACTTGAACGACAAGTTCCACGTTGCATAACGTGTCTAATTGTTCGCTCAGCAGTTGAAACTTTTATGGTACGTTCTTTTTTTTTTCCATCCTTCACTCTTGCTTTTGAATCGTCTCTCTCCTGGAAAAAGTATAGATTGGTAGTTATCATTTTTTTTTTGCCGTTTTTCTTTATGGTCTACGTGGTCTCCTGCGTCGGCAGGTGTCGTCCTGGTCGTTTGTGTTGGCAGGTGTTTTACTGGGGACGGGGAGGTGTCGTCCTGGTCGTTTGTGTTGGCAGGTGAGTTCATGGGGACGGAGAGGTGTCGTTGTGGTCGTTTGTGTTGGCAGGTGTTTTACTGGGGACCGGGAGGTGTCGTCTTTGTCGTTTGTGTTGGCAGGTGTTTTACTGGGAAGGGGAGGTGTCTGTGTGGTCGTCTGCGTCGGCAGGTGTTCATGGGTGGCAGCAAAACTACCATGAAGAGGACACCCAACACTCACTGGTCAATTTCACCTGCACTTCTTGCACCCAGACTTGCACAGCACCACGCCACCATGACCCCGTGTGTCCCGACTGCATTTTTTGCACTGTTGAGTTTAATCAGGTCACTGCTTTCCCCCATACCCAGCCGGGAGCAGCAGCTGTGGTCTGGATCACCATGGCGGTAACAGAGACGCTGAACTACTGTACTCCACCTGAACCGAAGCACTGGTGATGTAGTTTACATAAACTGAATAAGTAACGTCTACTCTCCACCTGATCGAGCACTGTGAATGGCACTCGAGGGAGTCTAGATGCGATATGGTTCTCTCATGTTCTGCTCTCCAGGTCCGCAATTCAACAGGGTAAGAGAGTAGATTTTAAGAGCAAATCGAGTGTACTTCCCCGAGCCTGGTGCAAGTACCCTTGACAGGCGGAGGAGAGGGGCAGGCACCTACTGCAGGAGCCACAGGCTCAGGGCGCCTTCCTGCTAGGTCACCAACAGCAGAAAACGAAAAAAAAGAAAAATTTCGCGCGCTGCTCATCAAAGACTGTCAGAGATATGTCAACAAAACTTGGCCAGTGAAAAAAAAAAATCCCTGGTGCTATGACGTTGTGTCCGCCAGACTGAGCCCTGCGTGAGCTGGCTGTCAGATGACCATGAGTTCTTCTGTGTAAACAAAAGTTTTCTTGTTCCCGTATCAGGTCATGTCCTGCAGGCCAGGTATGACTCAGGCCGTGTCCTGCCATGCATTGCATGACTCTCAGCACAGTTTCTAAAACATCCAGCAGCCAAATGATCCTGTTTATCTCAGAGCAAACAATAGCAAGTATTTTGTTTTGTGGAACAAGGACTCTTTTTTTTTTTTTTTCCTCTCATACTTGTTCATCGTTTCTTGCGTAAAAATGGTAGCGCCAAGAGCAGACGAAGAAAAGGCTTCAATAGCTCACATGCATTCTCTAACTGTCCAGTTTGATACACCAAGACCACAGCTCCCTATACACAACCAGGCACTACAGAGCTGTCTGAGGATTATCCCGGCCGCTTCATATGCTCTAGTTCGTTCCAGTGACAGTCGCTCGACCCCATGGCCCGCGAATGCTGCACCACAAAGGTCCATTTATATATATATATATATATATATATATATATATATATATATATATATATATATATATATATATATATATATATATATATATTATTGTGGAAGCACCCGGAACAGACGAACAATGGTCTCATTCCCTCGCACATATCTCTAGCTGTCGTGTATAATTCACCGAACAAACGCTTACCATCCACATTCAAGCGCCACCGACTAGCTCCATTGTTTACTTTGTTTGATGTGCCCTGAGAGGAAGTTGCCCTTCCGCCGGTACACCACGTCCAAGTCATTCTATCCAATGCACGTCACACACCCTCCTAAATGTTCCAGCCCCGATATGGCATCCTTTACTCCTTCCTTCCATTTACTTCTCGGTCTCTCCCTCCTTGCTCCCTCCATTTCTGGCATGAAGGTGTTCTTAATCAGTCTTTCGTCGTGCATTCTCTCCACATGTGGGCCCCTCTCAGTCAGCCGACGCTCACTAGCACACCATCTCTCTTACCCGCCTCGCACCATATATTGTCCTCAGGCAATACATTTCCAACACGGCCACACTTTCTTTCTCTCTGCATTCAGCGCCTTAGAAAGGTTCCTCTCTCTAAAACACAGTCGGGACTACGAGACCTTCAAATACCCTGATCATTTCCCTCCCCGACACCGACCCTTCTCTCCATATGCTCTTTAATGCACTCAGGACTTTACCTTCCCATTTCTCTCACCCTGTGACTCAATTAAACCTCTATTGTTCCATTCACTACCACGTCCGACGCTGGGGACTGAGAGTACAACACTTCCACCAGGTCCTCCGTATTCAAACTCGCACTCAAAACCGTCATGTCTCATATCCCACACTGCTGTACCTCATTACGTTACTTTAGTTCTCATTTACTCACACCGTTCTCCATTCACACTCTCCAAGGCTCTGCCACCAGGTTTTCGGGAGTTTCTTCCAGGAACCTTTGACCAGAGTTGTTTCATATGCCGTCCCCGAGTGACTCCCTTCTTGCGCACTTCCGACCTCAGGGTATTGAAAGGCGGTCTCTCGCATTCACCTTCCTGACTACTACTTTTATAAACAGGTTGAAGAATCGTGTTGATGCCACACACCAGTGAAGAAGAGCCATCTCCCCTGAGAGCCGTTCCTACTCACGCACATGCCTTACTCTCTCAACATAAACTTCTGGCTGCATGTGGTAACCCTCCATTTAAGCAATATGCCTATAGCACAGTCCACAAGGCCTTTCTATCAACCTTACGATACGCTTTCTGCCGATTCATAGATGTCAAATACTAGTCCCTCTCTAGTGAAACAACATTGCTCTTCTTCAATCTGATTTTCTCTGCTTGCTGCCACCTTCCACAACTCTCCCATACACCTTGCCAAGTATAATAAACGGATTTACACCTCTGCAATTTGAACATTTACACAAGGAAGCTATACATACATTGACAGACCCCGAGGGACCTCACCTTTGGCCGTGCATACAGTCGAATAGCGTAACTAACCAATCAACACGGCTCTCGCCCCCTTTCCTGGGAAACTCCACCGCAGTGCCATTCATTCCTGCTGCTTTACCACATCTAATCTTATGCAGGGCTTTCATTACCACCTCCTCTTTTCACCACACCCATTCACCACCACGACTCATTCACTCCCCACGCCACCTCGTCCCACATACTCCACATCTGCCTCACTATCAACATAGCCGGTGATTCTTAAGTATACTCGCTTCAACTCTAACTTCTATTCCTTATACCAGTCCCCTACTGTGTCCTCCACTATTCTCCCCGCTCTCATTACGTCGTATCTTTATTGTAAAGCATTTTCTTATCATCTCTAAACTCCAACGATATTCTTTCACAACATCTCTCATCTGACATCTATTTTGTTTCAGCTCTCGCATTTTTACTTTGATCTTCTGTGGCTTTCTCTTGTACTCCTGCCAATCACCCGCACTCTATCCTTGCGTATACCGTCCAGCGATCACACTTCACGATACCACAACTTCCTGCTCTTTCTCAAACTTCCATAAACCATCCTTTGGCATGCCATACACCATCATTTTAACCAATGCTTCCTGAAGCACTTGCCACTTTCTTCTTCTATTCTAATCTCTTTTACTCATCTATGACATTTTTCATTCCCTTTCTCTTGGTATATCTGCACACAGGCTATGTCCACTGATAATCATCAACCACCTCTCGCAGACCAAATAAAAACTTCACTTCCTCACACACCCTTTAACACAGTCCCAGAACTCATTATTCAGTAGAAGTATCGCCCCCCTTACCTTCGTCCTCCCACCGCAGAAGGTCATAACTACTGGAACATTCCTGAAGCACTCTACCTCTTTCCACTTCAGCTTTTAGTTTCAGCTTGAGCCACAACATCCAGGTGGTTCTTCTACCTCATCAAACACAGCTTCCATCTCTCCCTTCGCTTCATCTTCGTAACAACCACGCGCATCTTTTTCCTAATTTTATGAGGTGATAATACTACTGCAGAGACTTTCCAACGACCTCCTGTTCTCAGCTCTATATGTCGACTTCTGTGACCGGCAGGCAGATGTATGAGTGGTAATCGTCCCATCTTTACAGCTGGCATCATAACATTCCTATGTAAATAGCTAGGCATCATAGCACCCACCCACTCACACACACACAAATATATATATATATATATATATATATATATATATATATATATATATATATATATATATATATATATATATATATAAACATACGTATGTATAATCTTGGCCTAAACCAGGTATCCAATTCATCGACCAATCCCTAGGGGAGGATAAACAGCTGGGTTGACTGTGGACCGACTGCCACAATCAGGATTCGAATCTATGCGCTCGAGCCCGGGCGGGCCGTTAATGCTTCACGGTCAGCTATACCTTGGGGGTCCATATCATATGTGACTTACTGCAATATATATATATATATATATATATATATATATATATATATATATATATATATATATATATATATATATATATATATATATATATATATCTTTTTTCTTCCATACTATTCGCCATTTCCTGCGTTAGCAAGGTAGCGTTAAGAACAGAGGACTGGACCTTTGAGGGAATATCCTCACCTGGCCCCCTTCTCTGTTCTTTCTTTTGGAAAATTAAAAAAAAAAACTGAGAGGGGAGGATTTCCAGCCCCCCGCTCCCTTCCCTTTTAGTCGCCTTCTACGACACGCAGGGAATACGTGGGAAGTATTCTTTCTCCCCTATCCCCAGGGAAAATATATATATATATATATATATATATATATATATATATATATATATATATATATATATATATATATATATATATATATATTCCTATGAGTCCACGGGGAAATGAAACACAATAAGTTCCCAAGTGCACTTTCGTGCAGTAATCACATCATCAGGGGAGATACAAGAAAGAAATATAAGTCAGCTGATATACAACGAAGAGACGTAGCTTGGGAACTTACCGTGCTTCATTTCCCTGTGGACTCATAGGAATATACTTGATCACGCGCAAAATTGTGATCCTTCCCAATATATATATATATATATATATATATATATATATATATATATATATATTTATATATATATATATATATATAGTATCAGCACTTGAATTAAGAAAATCACCCGAGTGTATGATTAAGAACACACAGGTAGCCATAGGGAGTTGTTCTGTGACATGAAAGTCATCTTTCCATCTGTTTCAAACCACACACACACACACACACACACACACACACACACACACAAATCTGAGATAAGAGGCGGGACCCCTACGAGTATAAAGCTCCCTCCACGTATGTACAAATAGGTAATAACACACACACACACACACACACACACACACGCACACACACACACACACACACACACACACACACACACACAAGCAGCACTAGACCTAGCCCGCTTTTGGAAGATGCAAGAGGGCTGGAAATGAGTACAGGAAGATAAGAAAAGAAGAAGAAAGAAACTTTGAAAGAGCTATTGCAGACAAGGAAAGGCAGAGAGGGAAATTCAGAGCTTTTCCATATTTCATCAGGAGTAAATTGTCGGCTACAGAGGAGCAAATCAAGCCGTGGGATTCAGATGGAAGGGATGACGAAGAGGACGAGAAAATTTGCGAGGAACTGAATGGCAAGCTGAAAAGTGTATTCACAGTGGAGGACACTATAACCCCGACAGGATGGGATGGGAAGAGGAGGATCTAAAGGCATTGAAGTGGTACAAAAAAATAAAAATATGAGACCCAAGCTAGCTACTAAATGTTTTTTTTTTAACTCATTTAAGGCATATCGTCCTGATGAAGCATCTCCATCTATAAACTCAAGGAGTGGGCAGGAAAGCTCGATAGGCTGCGTGTCATTTTATCAAAAGAATAAAAAAAAAAAAGAGAGTCGTTGGAAGAGGGATTAAGGCCAAGGTAGTGAAGAAGAGCACCCGCTGTGCCTATCTTGTAAAAAAAAAAAAAAGAGGAGATCGGGGAATCGCAGTGAAGATCCTGGACCAGTATTTCTGACGAGAGGGTCTGTGAAATACTAGAAAGTATAATCAGAGTGTCAGTGGGTGATAACATGCAGGAAGGAGAGTACGTCAGTGTAAAACAGCATCTGTACAGGTATAGGTGTTGAGGAACAAAACTCCTAAGAGAATGCTCTTCTAAATGTTTTAGAAATAAAAGATACGTGGGTGGAATAGCAAAGGGAGTTTGGACATTGTGCCAAAGAAAAAAAAAAAAGATGGATTTTTGCGGCGGGAAGAAAGGACTACTTCGACAGACAGAAATTTAGTGGAAGGGAATAAAGGACGTTATGTGACAGGAGCCCTCGCGATATGGGATGGAATGACTACTAGGGATACCGCAAGGCTTGGTCTTGGAACCGTTGCTCTTCCTGACTTATGCAAATACCTCGCTTGGAAGAACTAGTCTCACACTTGGATATGTTAGCGGATGATACCACGATCATCAGGGAGTTATGGAATGACGAAGACTTCATCAACTGTCAAGGAGACAATCTGTCAACTGGTAGAATGTCAGAAGCGCTTTTAATTGATAAGGAAATGTTCAGCAAGCTATTCGAAACGTATGCTGACCTAAAACTCTACTACGCCCCTTATTTATCGTTACTGTACTGAATAAGCACAAAGATCTAAAAGAAATGGCCCGGAGAACAACAACAAAGATGATACCTGAAATACGATAGCCGAGATATAAGTGAGAGGACAGAGGCCATAAATTTGCTTGATGTGGAAAAGACATTTGATCATAACCGGTTACAACGTTTAGTGGGTGTCCACAGAGGACAGTTCTTTGAAAACTGCAAAGACATAACAACAACAGATCATAAAAGGAGCAAGAAACTTTTTAGAAAAGCTATACAGAAGTGAACAAATAAAGTGAACCAAGTGATGAAACTGGGAATGCTGAGATTACACAAGTTCGAAAGATTTTAAGATAATGTTCAAGAAATGGAGCCCCAAGAGTGTAAAACACTCTGCCCATAATGTAAAAATATGTGGTTAGTATAGGCTAGTACAGGGGAAGCAACAGATAACAGAAGACCTGATGGTCCACGAAGAAGTTATCTGTGAAAAAGGATCTAGTTATAGGAAAAGGATGGCATAACAGATGGCAACTCTCCACCCACAGACCCACCTCTCCCTCCGGCTCAAATGCCGGCATGGAAAAAGACGAGAAAATGAGGCATTACATACTAATAGACCGGGAACCAAAGCCTCTTCCAGAGGGGGCCATGGCATTAAAACCACCAGAAGTAAACACATTTATGTACCTATAGACTCACTCGTCGCTTTCATCATTCTCCACGTTACCACATAGCCACTTCACTCCACTCATCCGGGTAGTTACAGAAGTCATCTCCAAGGAGAGATTCTACCCTGCAGCAAAATCCCGCCGAGAATTTCATGGCTTCTTAACGCTAAATCCAAATTCACATCAATTTCATTTCGGTCCTGGATGTCGGGGGGGAAGAAATTATGGATATGGATGGATGCCATCTGTGTGGGAGGAGGGAACCAGGGATGGAAAAGGAGAGGTGGTTGAGAGAGAGAGAGAGAGAGAGAGAGAGAGAGAGAGAGAGAGAGAGAGAGAGAGAGAGAGAGAGAGAGAGAGAGAGAGAGAGACTAAAATAATATGAGGGTGTAGAATTTCATCAGGGGGAGAGTATCTAATGGAAGCCCGGCGTAGGAGAAGGAGGCTAAGAGAGAGAGAGAGAGAGAGAGAGAGAGAGAGAGAGAGAGAGAGAGAGAGAGAGAGAGAGAGAGAGAGAGAGAGGCGCAGGCTCTGGGTAAAGGGAGAGAGAGAGAGAGAGACAGCAGGGCTGAGCCAACGACACGCCCCCCCGTAAGGGAATACGACGCCGTAAAGAACCCAGTTTTTACCCCATATTAAGGGGGCTATTTCCCCTCACCATAAGGGGACTATCCCCTCTCCCATAAGGGACCCCCTAATCCCTCGCTATAAGGTGGATAGTCCCCTCCCATACGGGGTCTAATCCTTCATAAGGAAGGGGCTAATAGTCCCATTTCACGCGACAAATGACTGTGTAATGGGCTGGCATTAACAAACAGGCACCAAGGTAGCGTCATACCACATTTTCCAAATAAGACGACGCTCCTGTTACACGTCCTCGCCAAAATAAGCCCTGAGGACCCCCCGGGCGTCATGAGAGTGTGGCGTGGGGCGGCGGCACAATGCTCCCCACATCAGTATTCAAGAAGGTATTGTCGATTTTTTCCCACTGATAGATGGGTGCGGAAATTCGCGTTCCTGATTATCATTTTTGAGGCGGCGCGGGGAGAGAGAGAGAGAGAGAGAGAGAGAGAGAGAGAGAGAGAGAGAGAGAGAGAGAGAGAGAGAGAGAGAGAGAGAGAGAGAGAGGGGAGGAGAGTGAGTACGCACTTACGAATTCCTACAACGAAGATTGTGACACGAGGCGGAGGGGGTATAATCCATGAGAAAGCCAAGACAACAGACGACTTTAAGGCACACAGTACGAGGCCCTATCTGCTGGAGGACAGTAACAGGATCATGAATGCTTAATCTATACATATGTAAACACGGGACAGTAAAATATAAGACTCTTCCCTCCTCACCACTCCCACCGCCATAACAAGGGATAGGGAAATAACCCCAAGAATGACCATTGTGTAGTAAAGAGAGAATATATATATATATATATATATATATATATATATATATATATATATATATATATATATATATATATATATATATATACATATATATATATATATATATATATATATATATATATATATATATATATATATATATATATATATTGAAATTGTACAGGAAGACTATACACTATACATTATTATACATTCTTATCTGATCACAGTCTCTGGATACTCTAAGGAGGAAGGTCTTTATGCTGTTTTCTTGAAAATAATAAAGTTGAAAGAAATGGAAATTCTCTAGATTTTTGTCTGGGTTCGATTCCTGGCAGCGTATTGGTCAAATTGCTTTAAAATTGATTAACATGTGAACATTACATGTTCTGCTATATACAGGCACATTATATTAATCTTCTTTAACTGGATGATCGTAAGACTAATATCATTATTTTATGATCACGTTATCCAAGTATTTGTGCAGCCAAGGTTTATGTTTAGTGATAGAGTCTTCGTCCTGGCATTATTTGTCGTAGTTTTTTTTTCTTTCTGCGTGTCCTCCTGTAATTCCTGCTGACTAGACATTTGCCCAAGTTTGTATCGTCTCCTTGTCCTTCTCCCCCTCATCATACTGCTATTTCTAGGCTCTATATTTTTGTTTATCTTAAAGAAATTATCTGAGTTACGTTCTCGAAATTCTGTAGGACTTTGTAGACTACCATTACATCTCCTTAAACGTCTTTGTACTTTGTAAAAAAAAAAATAGTTTTAGATCTCTCAGTCTTTCTTCGCAAGATTGATCTAAGAGTGAAAGACTTGGCATTGTTGCTCGTTTTTGTACTTATTCACTTCGTCTGTGAAAAGTCTGGAGACCAGAACTGAACTTACAGTGGTCTGACTTTTGTGTTGTAGGTAGTAATCAATATGCCTTATTTTACAACTCTATGTTCTCTAAGTATGAAACCTGACATTGTTAGCTTTATAATAAGCAGCTAAGCATTGCTTTGCGTAGTTTAGACCATTACTAATTATGTCACAATCAGGTCTTTCTTAACTAGTTCTAAAAATGGCTGGCTAAACACTTCATATCTTTTTCACTATCTTTATCGACAAATTGTATCACTTCGCATTTTGTCTACACTGACGACTATTGGCCCCGTCTCCGACCCACTGCACCAATTTACCTATTTGTTTCGGCTTCAGTTTCTCATTTGGGATCAGCAGCTGATTTCGCGCGTTAAGTGGGTGGAGCCTTGTCACCAGGTTATAGATACTGATGAGGAGAGAAAATATGGGGGATCGAACCCTCTTGCCTTATGGTGTATACCACCGCTTGTATCGCTGAGCCATGGGGTGTTGTAAAGCCCCCTTTAGCTTATCATACCATGTGCCGTTTCCTGTGTGCAATGCAGGCGACGATCCACACCTCAGGCCTAGTATCCTATAGCGTGATTTGATTCAATTCTATCTCATAGTTTCCAGTGAGGTGGTTCTTCAAATCTATATGAGACTTAGATCTGTGACTTCTAAAGGTATTTTTGAATCCTACTTACAGGATTGCATGATGAATTCCCTCTTTGATGACGTAAAAATTATGTAATTCGACCAAAGAATTCCCTTTCGGTGACAAAATATTTCTTTTTGATATATGAGAAAAGAATTCCATTAGAGTCGTTAAGTATAATCTCTTCCTGATATATCAAGTATTGAATTCATTTTCTCATTCACTTTACCCTAAAAAACCTTTGCAGTTTTGTTCCTTGGTCAAAAATTTGGCCTAAAATTGGAGGGAAACAAACCAGTTAGCAAATAAAAGGATCATTTTCTATCACTGGTGTTGGTTACATTCGCGAATTTCCAATCATGTCCTCTCTTTTTTTCCCCCTTTTTCTTTCAACGATTTACTGAATATTTCTGCCGATCGGAAACGTAAATTATATTTTTTTTTTTCCCAGTAGCCATGAGGATCACTTACCCCGGTCGCGTTTCAAAATTTTTGAATAACTTTGATTTTTGTTCGTTGGTTCTGAACGAGATCAATATGGCACTACCTTCTGTGAATTGTGGTAATTCTGGGGGAAAAAAAATATTTGATAAGATCCGACAGACAGTGAACAGTGATCAAGAATGATCAGGAAATGACGTCTTTGTCTATCGTCTTCCATCCTGGCCGTTTTATCATAAGATATCGGGGCAGAGAGTAAGTATTCTTCATAATTTCTTTTTCATTTTTCTATTTCTTATATACGGGTGAAGCGCTTTAGATACATAGATAAACAGACAGAAAAATAGATAGATAGATAGATAGATAGATAGATAGATAGAGAGAGAGAGAGAGAGAGAGAGAGAGAGAGAGAGAGAGAGAGAGAGAGAGAGAGAGAGAGAGAGAGAGAGAGAGGGAGAGAGAGAGAGGTGAAGATATGAACGGCAGACTTGAAGTAATTTATAAGACATGGTTTAAAGTCCATATATATATATATATATATATATATATATATATATATATATATATATATATATATATATATATATCCCTGGGGATAGGGGAGAAAGAATACTTCCCACGTATCCCCTGCATGTTGTAGAAGGCAACCAAAAGGGGAGGGAGCGGGGGGCTGGAAATCCTCCTCCCTCGTTTTTAACTTTCCAAAAGAAGGAACAGAGAAGGGGGCCAAGTAAGGATATTCCTCAAAGGCTCAGTCCTCTGTTCTTAACGCTTCCTAGCTAATGCGGGAAATGGCGAATAGTATGAATATATATATATATATATATGTATATATATATATATATATATATATATATATATATATATATATATATATATATATATATATATATGTTTATACAGCGCTGGTGGCAGATTCATGTAAGAAACTGCAGAAGCTGGTGACTGAGTTTGGTAAAGTGTGTGAAAGAAGAAAGTTGAGAGTAAATGTGAATAAGAGCAAGGTTATTAGGTACAGTAGGGTTGAGGGTCAAGTCAATTGGGAGGTAAGTTTGTAAGGAGAAAAACTGGAGGGAGTGAAGTGTTTTAGATATCTGGGAGTGCATCTGGCAGCGGATGGAACCATGGAAGCGGAAGTGAATCATAGGGTGGGGGAGGGGGCGAAAATTCTGGGAGCCTTGAAGAATGTTTGGAAGCCGAGAACATTATCTCGGAAAGCAAAAATGGGTATGTTTGAAGGAATAGTGGTTCCAACAATGTTGTATGGTTGCGAGGCGTGGGCTATGGATAGAGTTGTGCGCAGGAGGGTGGATGTGCTGGAAATGAGATGTTTGAGGACAATATGTGGTGTGAGGTGGTTTGATCGAGTAAGTAATGTAAGGGTAAGAGAGATGTGTGGAAATAAAAAGAGTGTGGTTGAGAGAGCAGAAGAAGGTGTTTTGAAATGGTTTGGCCACATGGAGAGAATGAGTGAGGAAACATTGACCAAGAGGATATATGTGTCAGAGGTGGAGGGAACGAGGAGAAGTGGGAGACAAAATTGGAGGTGGAAAGATGGAGTGGAAAAGTTTTGAGTGATCGGGGCCTGAACATGCAGGAGGGTGAAAGGCGTGCAAGGAATAGAGTGAATTGGAACGATGTGGTATACTGGGGTCGACGTGCTGTCAGTGGATTGAATCAAGGCATGTGTACGGGGGTGGGTTGGGCCATTTCTTTCGTCTGTTTCCTTGCGCTACCTCGCAAACGCGGGAGACAGCGACAAAGCAAAAAAAAAAAAAAAAAAAAAAAAAATATATATATATATATATATATATATATATATATATATATATATATATATATATATATATATATATATATATATATCTCCATAAAGCATAGTCCCAAAAGAAGAGTGAACTCACATGTACATATGCTCTGAACCCAATGTTTGAGGGACTCTTACGTAGAAACCAATAGATACAAGCAAGAAAGAGGAATCAAATACACACGTAGAAAACGTTAATAGACAAAAGAAACTTTTTCCCTTGAAGCGGAGGAAACTAGTAGAAGGAAAGGCGAAGCATATATTTCAGTAACAGCGAAAAATACAGGGCAGGAGGAATTGCTTTTTGATGCAATCTTTACTTATGATTCAGGGGTTAAAACACTGACAAGCAAGGCAAGGCAAGGCAAGGCAAGGCGGACTCTTTTAAAAGTATTTCTACCACTGAAGAAATATCTATTTATCTAGCAGTTTGTGTATATGAGAGAGAGAGAGAGAGAGAGAGAGAGAGAGAGAGAGAGAGAGAGAGAGAGAGAGAGAGAGGGAGAGGGAGGGAGAGAGAGAGAGAGAGAGAGAGAGATTGATCGCCCCTTTTACAGTATGACTCGACCTCTTGCTTCAGAACTACCAGAGCATTTACTAAACTCCTCCCTCAGAATGCGATCCTGTCTTCTCCACTCTTTTTCTTAGCTGTTGAATGAGCATCAAGAAAAAAAAGTGATCCCTCACCATTCATAATCTAGTGTCATTCTAGCCGATCATCAACGTTGAACTTTAATTCCTTTGCGCCCCTTTTAAGAAGAGCAGCTCTCTCTCTCTCTCTCTCTCTCTCTCTCTCTCTCTCTCTCTCTCTCTCTCTCTCTCTCTCTCTCTCTCTCTCTCTCTCTCTATCTCCTCAAAAAACGCTACCGCCACTTTCTTTTTACGTTCTCGTTCTCTCGCTAACATCCCTCGCCAGGATTTTTTACTCCTTGAACATACCTGAACCTCAACTCTCCACACTCGCTTCCCCTTGCAGCTCAGTTTTATTCAGTGCCTGAGCACCTAGGCTCCTCTCGTCAAACATTACATCCTATCTTTCCCTTCTCTTCTTTCTTTCATCATCGCTATAACCACGAGCATTCAGACACATCCCCCCACCCAGCTTGCGCCTTCATAGAAGAGGTAAAAAAAAGAAAAAAAGTAAAATCCTCGCTTAGCCCTTTCTTGTGTTTCTCTCTCCCTGGGGACAGGGGTGGAAAGAATACTACCGACGTATCTCTTCCGTGTTGTAAAAAGGCCGACTAAGAGGGGCGGGAGCGAGGTGAAGGAAACCCTCCCTTGCTGTATTAACACATTCTGTAAAGGACGATAATAATAATAATAATAATATAATACGTTATAATAATGATACAACCACTACTAATACTACTACAAATAACGATAATAGTAATAAAGGTACTGATGAGAATAATAATGACAATAATAAGATTATCAAAGAATAGGAGCCAAAAGATAATACAATGAGCCAAGAAGTAGCGAGTGAGAGATACAGTCCCGGAGACTGAGGACTGAGAGCTTGTGTTTATTAAGGACCAGTGTAGCGGCAGCAGCATCTTCACTGCCGTTAACAGGTCTTCACAGTTATAAGACTCTGATCCTTGCCTATCATACCGCCTGACCATCTTGTTCATAAGGCTTCCCCTGATCCAGGTGTTAGGAAGGAAGAAAACTTTTTGAGACTGAGTTATAAGACTCGGATCCTTGTTTGACCTTACCGCCAGGCCATCTTGTTCATAAGGCCTACACTCTGATTCAGATGTTAGAAAAACACCCTCGAGACTTAATCATAAGACTCAAATCCTTGTCTACCATACTACCAGACCATCTTATTAATAAGGCTTACCCTCACCCATATACTAGAAACAAGAAGAACCTCTTGAGACTAATATCATCGGAGATTTTCGACCCTAATTGAAATCACGATCTACATCGTTCATTCCATTGTACCCAGTTTGAACGAGAGTCAGGTGTATGATTGAGTCGGGTGTTGAGACGTTTGAACGAGAGTCAGGTGTATGATGGAGTCAGGCTTTGAGACGTTTGAACGAGAGTCAGGTGTATGACGGAGTCAGGTGTTGAGACGTTTGAATGAGAGTCAAATGTATGATGGAGTCAGGTGTTGAGACGTTTGAACGAGAGTCAGGTGTATGATGGAGTCAGGTGTTGAGACGTTTGAACGAGAGTCAGGTGTATGATGGAGTCAGGTGTTGAGATAGGAGGAGGAGGAGGAGGACGGTGAAGGCGTGTTGGTCAGGCGTGGGAGGGTAGAGGCAGCTTGGAGACTATCCGGGATCCATCTGGCTTTGACGGTGTTTATTTTGTGTTCGTTAGCGTCGGAGGCGTCGTTGATGAGGGGAGGGGGAAGACGAGGAGGAGGAGGAGGCTGCCAGCCCCCTCTCCAACACCGAGGGGAGATATGGTGGTGGTGGATCCTCCAAAACTTGGTGAAGGAGGGCAGCCCGCCCCCTCTCCAACACCGAGGGGAAGTATGGAGGTGGTGGATCCTCCAAAACTTGGTGAAGGAGGGTAGGATTAAGGTTTCTACAGCCTCGAGGGGGATTGATGATGGACTCTCCATTACTTATGAGGAGGATTTCCCAGGTTGATTTTCTCCAACAAGGCGAGAGGCGTGATGGTGGTGGTGGATCCTATAACCCTACGTGAGGGGGGGCGAAGCCCTCTCCAACACGGGGTGGAGAAGTGCTGTCTTGTGATGTAGCAGCACCACGCGAAGAATTGTTGGTGAAGGAGGTCCCCAAGAGAGAAGAAAAAAAACCCAACATCTACAGTGCTGATAAAAGTTCAGAGAAAATGTTTAGTATTTACCAACATTGTTGGTGATAGTTCGTCCACCGGTAAACAAGTCTCACCCTGATTAAGACGAGGGAGAGGAAGAAATTCTCCTCCAGTATCTAGAAAGAAAGTGTTGGAGAATATTTCCCCCGGGAGGCACTTTTCCCCACCAGTGTGTGTGTGTGTGGGTGTGTGTGTGGGTGGGTGGGAGAGTAGGAGGGGTGGGAAGAAGTGTGTTGGTGGAGGCGGTTCCAGCCTGCGTCTCCTGCTAGTGACGGTAGATGATATTTCTTAGCGATGGTGTGTATGCCTTACGCAGGCTCCATCAGCCTGCCTTCTGCTGTTCTCCTGCTGTAGCACCTGCTGCTGTTGGTGGCGTTCCTGCTGCTGTAGTAAAAGCTTCTGCTGGTGTTGCTACTGCGGGTCATGCTAATGTGACAGCTGCTGTCCTGCTCCCTTAACAGATGCTGTTTCGTTGCTGCTCAGTTGCTCTTCTTCGGTAACAGCTGCTGCTGCAGCTGCAGTGAACGCTGCTTCTCACGGTCCAGCTACAGCTGTCTTTACGTCATCGACGGTCCATTGTACACCATCATCGCACTAACGTTGTTGTATTACTGTGCTGTAACTTGTGGTGGTTTCATGTAAATGTTTATTGTTTCTAGTCATTCCATTTCTTTTTGAAGTTCCTCTCTACCCTTACCTCTACATCTGTCTTTCCCCTCATTTTCTTTTTTACCCTGGCTTTCTCTCCCTTTTTCTTTCCCTCCTTCCCTCTCTCTCTTTTCATCCTTTCCTCTTTTTATCCTCCTCGTTACAGTGCTTTGGCTTCATTTCCCTTTCCTTCCTTCCTTCCTTCCTTCCTTCTCCCTGTCTTTTCCTCCCGTTCGTTTTTTGTTTGTTCCCTTCCTTTTTTCATACTCTTCCTTCCTCTTTCTCTCCCTCCCTCCGTTCGTTGCCCTGCCTCTCCTACCTCTTCCCTACACCATCCCACTCTCTCCCCTCATCACAGCTCGCGTCACCCCGCGAATAAATGAGCAATTCGCAAGACGTCGTGATTGGTGGTGGCGGCGGGGAGTAGGGTAGAGTAGGGTGGGGTGGGGTGGGGTGGGGTGGGAGTTTAGCTTCTGGGAGTGGGTGGGTGGGTGGTTGGTTGTTAGGGGTCCGAGGGTGGTGGGTTATTGGGTGGGAGGTGGTTGGGTTCTAGGAGGATGGAGGGGGATGGGGGGTAATTGGTTTGTGTTCAGAGGTAGACAGGATTCCACTGAAGGGGATAATGGAGTAGGGGATGAAGGGGAACTGGAGGAGGAGACGGGTG
Organism: Panulirus ornatus; assembly: GCF_036320965.1. NCBI lineage: Eukaryota > Metazoa > Arthropoda > Malacostraca > Decapoda > Palinuridae > Panulirus > Panulirus ornatus. Next base: position 21,344,484 of record NC_092281.1, on the reverse strand, counting down.
GAAGTGGGTAAGCTGGAGGTGGATGACTGGAATTGGAGAGCTGGAGGTGGAGAGACGAGGATGGAGGAGTCAGGACGAGGCTCGGGGTGAGGACGGTAGGTATGGACTCCTGCTACTGGAGGAGGAAGAGGAGGAGGAGGAGGAGGGAAGAAGACGTGACCTTCGTCTGGAGGTCAAGTCCTTTTTCCCCTGCCGCCGTTGGACCTTCTCCCATCCAGCCTGGGTCAGTCCATGGCCACCACAGGAGGTCACATCCTCGACAGTTCTCCACACAGTATACTCTCATCACACGCTGAGTGAGGACTAGGATAAACTCCAAGTCCCTCTCACACACACTCTTAGATTCCCGTAAATTTGGTCTCTTTTGAGTTGAACACCACAGTAGGTATCTACAACGCTATTAGACTCCCCCTAATTCCCCTCATAAGGCATGCAGTACGTATGGGTAGTGAAGTACCAATTATTAACAATATTAATCGGGAATGGAAACAACCGTAGGTTTGTAAAAGGACCATATATATATATATATATATATATATATACGAATGTAGTGCATTTGAACGCGCATTTCCATATAACGTACAAACCAACAGCCAGGATCGAACCCGAGACCCCTGCGTGGCAGGCGGGAGCGCTACTGCTAGGCTATGATGTCTATATCTCATGGTAAATAATGAACCTTGGCGCCGAGTATTCTCGTCAGACGAACTACATAACGAACTTGAGACTATGGTTATTCTATGCTAATCTCCGACCGTTTACTCCTTAGTATGGTAATCGGTAAGACAACTGATTAAGACGTGATTATAAAATCTTAGTTTTAATGAGAGCTCTCTCTCTCTCTCTCTCTCTCTCTCTCTCTCTCTCTCTCTCTCTCTCTCTCTCTCTCTCTCTCTCTCTCTCTCTCTCTCTCATCCTCCCTCCCTCCCTCACTGCAGCACCAGGTGCAGGAAGGAGCCAATAACCAGCAAAGCCCCGTAGCCGCGGCTGACGACGGTATGAGAGAGTCATTCACTTCTCTCATATTAGCCAGAGACGGTGTTGACTGTCTCTACCGCCTTAGGTACGGTCCAGGGAGGCGGCGAGTCACCCTCACCTCGCTACGGGCGGTGGAGACCAGTCCACTGACGTGACAAGCGTCTCCAAGACCCGTGGATTTAATGGAGACGAGAGACGAGGCGAGAGACGAGGCGAGATATACTGTTAAGAGACGAGTAAGAGAAAGTTTCTCAATAAAGAGAGTAAGAGACATGTAGAAAACACTGTGCAGAGACATGGCTGGCTTGAATGTAGACAGAACTCGAAGGTTAAACCGAATGTGGCGGGAATGTTGGGGTTAAGACAGTGCAAAGCTCCCTCACCATAAGTATCAAACGAGTGATCATGTAGATGATACACACACACACACACACACGACACACACACGACACACACACACACGACGCACACACACACACACACACACACACACACACACGACACACACACACACACACGTAACACACACACACGTGAGACAATCTATAGTGCTTTACATAACCCTACTCTCCATAATGAACATGGAGTTTTATGCTACTTCGCAATTAGCAGGCTCCCGTAGACTTCCTCAACGCCTCAGAGGTCTATAAGTCTTCGGAGCTGGAGTAGAGCAACAATGAGTAATTAAACCTCCTACCCGCATTAACATAGTTGAACCAAACACTGCCACAATAACCTTGCATAGTTTACGTCTAAGGGTGATTCTGCCGGGGTATTCTAACATGAGCCTTGCGTCTAGGTGCGGAAAGTCTAAAGTCTAAGTCTCGCTAAGTCTATGGTAAGCCACCGCAGCGAGTCAAATGTTGGTCTACGAAGCTCCATTCATAGAGGCGGTTGCTTCAGGGTGTGTGTGTGTGTGTGTGTGTGTGTGTGTGTGTGTGTGTGTGTGTGTTGTGTAACTGGCAAGTGTAGCTTCTGGAGGGGGGGAAGGAAAGGGAGCAGTATTGTGGAATGAAGTTTGCTGGGTAACGACAAGCGAGTTGTGGGATGTAGCTTGGGTTGTGTTACAGGCTGTGAAATGCTGTTCTTTGAATACTCTTATTCTCCTCCCACGTTTGCCAAGAGAGAGAGAGAGGGGCTGGGAGGTGGACTCGGCTTCATCTTTAACTATTATGTTGTTACAAGCTTTTTTTTTTTAAGCTTTGACTTCGCTATATCATGCAGTGTTTTTCTCTCGTTTTCTCATTACTAGATTTTCTCTTCTTTTTTTACGATTTCCTTCATTTCTTCACCATCTTTTATTTTTTTCTTTCAAAAGTCTTGTTGCTTTTATCTCTTACTAGCGGGAGTATCCGTCTGTTGGTCTGGTTTTGATATAACACCCCACCCAACGTCTTGCCCCTCCTCCCCCTCAACCATTATGACCGTCCTAATGTTATAACTTCCCCTCCCCGTGACCTTAAAACTGAGCAGGAAATGTGGACAAGTATAAGCAGCGCGAGCGCGCGCGCGCACGCACACACACACACACACACACACACACACACACACACACACACACACACACACATTCACTCTTGCATATGTAAAGACATTTGGTATCACCTGCAAACGTAAAACCATGATACTATTACGACGACGACTACTACTAATTTCACGACTGCTGCTGCTATTGCTATTACTATTACCACTAATACTACTACTGATAATAACTTCACTATAAAGAAGCAGTCCTGCCGGGCCTCTGTATGTAGACATGAGCAAGTGGCCAGCCGCACTATGACTAACCCCCATACACAGTTGCCAATAATTCACCAATTTCCTTGACAGGATAGAAATTTCTGGCCATCGGGATGATCCATTTTCAGGCAAATACGTTATTGGTGAGCGGGGAAGGCTGTGCCGGTAGTATCGGTGATATGAAGAGGAGAACTGGCCGAGGTGAGTGGCTATATCCATAGACACGTCGGAAATGTCGTCTGACCAATCCCCATGCACAGTTGCCAGCATGATAACATTCACATAGATAGTGAAAAAGGTAATTTAGAGCCTCATCTCTCTCTCTCTCTCTCCTCCTGTGTTATGACAATCATCCAGAAGGAAGAGACTGAAGGAAGATAATAAAAAGTCGAGGCCCAGCACACAAAACGGACCAGGTATAAGTAACGTATCACTAAGCCTTTTGTCCTGTGGTGTATTATATATACAGGTGCTAACGCTACGCCTAACGCGTCCTAGTGTTGTATCAGTGGTAATGCATCCTCCAGGACACCAGCTGGAGACGGCGTGAGGGATCCTGCATGAGGACTGGGAGTCGGTCTCCCGTTTACAAATGTGTAATGTGGGGAGAGGGTCGAGCTGGGGCTGCGATAAATTCCATTCCAGGTAAAAAGTGCTTCTCCCGTGTAACGTTACCTCCCAGTGATGTGCTGCCCCCGAATTACACACACACACACACACACACACACACACACACACACACACACACAGGCTTCCCTAAGCCGTCGGCAAACACGTTAAAAATCTATCTGCTGATCGCTCACTGTGAACCCTTTATGGCGTATCCTTCCTCACTATCCTTCCTGAGCCACTCCCTCCCCTACCTTTGCCAAGCCACCTCCTCCCCCCCTACCTCTGCCAAGGCCACCTTCCCTTACCTCTGCCAAGCCACCTCCCCCCTCCTTCTGCCAAGCTACCTCCCTCCTACCTCTGCCAAGCCACCTCCCTCCTGCCTCTGCCAAGCCACCTCCTCCCTAACTCTGCCAAGCCACCACCTCCTCCATACCTCTGCCAAGCCACCGCCCCTTACCTCTGCCAAGCCACCTCCCCCAACCTCTGCCAAGCCACCTCCCCCCTCCTTCTGCCAAGCCACCTCCATCCTACCTCTGCCAAGCCACCTCCCCTAACTCTGCCAAGCCACCTCCCCCCTACTTCTGCCAAGCCACCATCTCCCTTCTACCTCTGCCAAGTCACCACCTCCTCCATACCTCTGCCAAGCCATCTCCCTTCTACCTCTGCCAAGCCACCACCTCCTCCATACCTCTGCCAAGCCACCTCCCCCCTAACTCTGCCAAGCCACCACCTCCTCCATACCTCTGCCAAGCCACCTTCCCTTACCTGTACTGAGCCACCTTCCCCAACCCCTCACCAGCAGAGAGCACAAGGCGTCTCATGAGATGTAATTTCTTTAGGTCCAGCACATATGGTGTAACAAGGTTTACCTTTCATGAGCCGTGCTGTTCTTAACACACTCCACAACTCTTCGGTTAACGAGTCAGATGATAGCTGCTGGTGTCAGCGTTAACTGAACCACGACTAACTACATCCACACTGTTACCAAAACTAGCGCCAGTAACAGGTGAAGTAGGTTGCTGCTTTAACACTGCACCGAGCAGACAGTCAAAAATGGTAGGCCATAGGTTAAATGCAAGTTAGAAAAAAAAAGAGATTGCCTGGACAAAGTGTCGAAAGTTAAGCAGTTATATATATATACATTGAAACTCTGTTCTGTCACTGATTACTCTAATATCAATGACCAGTATTAACGAGTGACATTGATTACCAGTATTAACTACTCTGATATGTTGTTGCAAGTGATATCTATGTATTGTCGCTACTGCGCTGTGTGCTGCTTGTGATTTAAATCATACCATTACCCGATTATCATGAGAGTAATGGACTCTATTTCGTATACACTCATAGCTTCATACTGTTTGACATACGCTGTTAATTCTGGACACCGTGATGTCTCTTCAAAGAAGAGGAGGAGGAGGAGGAGGAGGAGGAAGAAAGCCACATTGATTTCCTAGGTACAATAACTTATCCCGTCATTCAGAAATTAGCCTTATGAATAGATAAGACTCAGAAGCCTAAAGTGATTCCTCCTCCTCCTCCTCTCCCAGTATCAAAAAAAGAAATGTTCAGACTGCAGAGAGATATGACTAGAAGTTTTCAGAATGGTGTAAAGATAAATGTATAGAATACAGACAACTAAGAAGAATTATGGTTCAGAATTAACGCATAGAATAAAGAGAACTAAGATGAATTATGGTCCAGAATTAACGCATAGAATAAAGACAACTAAGAAGAATTATGGTTCAGAATTACTGTATAGAATAAAGATATCTACGAAGAATTATGGTTCAGAATTAACGCATAGAATAAAGACAACTGAGATGAATTATGGTTCAGAATTAAAGGGAAGATCTAATAGCTTCGTGGGCAAAGGTCTTCAAGTGTACAGTGGTAGAACACTGGAATGAATCACCACCATATGTAGTGATTACTTTCAAATCAAGGTTAGACAGCTACTTTAGTTATCAATAACCAGGTTTGTTTCAAGAAGGAAATTGAATAAAGTCAGTTTCAACACCAAAAAAAAAAACCTTTTCTTTTTTTTTTCATCAGCATTGAGCCTCTTTCCCAGGAAGCCCGCTACAGATAGAGTGGGGAACTTTCCCCGTTCACACTGTCCTATGAAATTTAAATGGCCGTATACACTCTCCATACTACATGGCGTTCCTTCTCGGCCTTTTTCTTTTTTCCTTGCTGTTGAGCCGGAGGGAAGGGTGGGTGAGTGGGGAGGCACCATCTTCTTTACTATCCAGTTTTTGCCAAACATTATGACTCCAGGACACTACAGCTGTCCCTCAGTAGACCTCTTCTGTCGTTGGACCATCAGGTCTCCTGTTACCTGTCCTTCCCATATACTCACTCCCGAGCCACATCAACCGTCCTCTGCTTATCCCACCTCCCACTACTCCTGAGCCATCTCTCACTACCCCTCCTGAGCGACCTGCCACTACCCCTCCTGAGCGACCTGCCACTACCCCTCCTGAGCGACCTGCCACTACCCCTCCTGAGCGACATGCCACTACCCTTCCTGAGCCACCCTTTCCTCCCTTCACTCCCTAACAACTACGAACCACTTATTGTAACTCTCGACTCCATTTTTGTTTTTTTTCATACCATGGTAACGTCAGGTATAGACAAAGAAATGGCCTCATTCAGTCACATTTGTGCTATAGCTCTCGTGTGTCATGAACCGATATCACAGCTCGCTATCCACAACCAGGCCCCACAGACCATAACGTGGATATCCCCGTCCGCTTCATATACTCGAGTTCAGTTCTTTGACCGCACGTCGTCTCCTGTATACCATATCGTTCCAATTCACTTTATCCCGTGCATGCCTTCGCCCTCCCTTTCCATACGTTCTTCAATGTTCCAAGGAGCCTCGTCCCATCCCCTATCCTATGGCTCACTTCAACACCCATGCCTCCATTCGCTGCCATGTCCACTCCATATCCGCAAAACTTTTCTCCATTCGACCTCACATTGCATCTAACCTGTCCCTCTCTCCACTGCTAAACCTAATAACAATGCTTGAAATTCACACATACTCTTCAACTCTCTCCTTTCTCTCGCACTCACACACTCAGCCGCAATTTCCGATTCGACTCTGCTACCATCAGAGGCGAAATATATATATAACGATAGTGAAAATATAAGTGAATGAACGAAAAAAATATCCATACACTGGGATTCATACGTATTACCCCACACATGTGTGCATGATTACAATGTGTGTGTTACGGGGAGAGTGGTTTTACACTCGCGTTGCCCCGGCTCTTAACCTTATATATATATATGTACCGTGCTTTCACTCAAGTGCACACGCGCACACACCTATACACACACACACACACACTCACTACCCTGACCTGTGTGTGAGTGTGTGTGTGTGTGTGTGTGTGTGTGTGTGTGTGTGTGTGTGTGTGTGTGTGTGCACCTGAATGTGCGTCAGGGTTGCCAGCAGCCGAACTGTTCCCAATTTTGTTGAGTGGAAGCTGAAAAGTGGACGAGTGGACCAATTTTTCCCCCCATCCTTTTTATGAAGGAAATATTGGACCGGTCCGGCGAGTGAGTAGGATATATTGGGCCTGGTCCAACTTACGGGGGGAGGGGGGGGAGTCATGCGGCCTATTTCATATTTCCCTTACCCCCTGACCCACCAACCCTCCCCCCCTCGTGGAGTCCTTGTGGCCACTACTGAACACATCACAAATTTCATTTTCCTCCCCAGGACTATCAAAGCTTTGAGGAGAAAATGTTTTAACAAGGTAACGCCCCATGGTAGCTGACGACGCATTTTTTTCACCTCTGTGGGAAATGCCTTCCGACTTGAATTAGAGCCGAGAGGAAGGATTAAGAAGAACTTATGGTAAGAGGGTCACACTGGTTGAGGGGTGTGTAATGAGGAGAGACAACGGTAACGGAGACATAACGGTAACGGAGAGACAACGGTAACAGACACATACACACAACGGTAACGGAGAGACAACGGTAACAGACACACAACGGTAACGGAGAGACAACGGTAACAGACACACACAACGGTAACGGAGAGACAACGGTAACAGACACACACACAACGGTAACGGACGAGACAACGGTAACAGACACACACACACACACACAACGGTAACGACGAGACAACGGTAACAGACACACACACACACAACGGTAACGGCGAGACAACGGTAACAGACACACACAACGGTAACGGCGAGACAACGGTAACAGACACACACACAACGGTAACGGTATGACAAAAAAAAAGGAAGATGAGGAGGAGGTTCTCTCCACTCGAGTGTTGTGATAAGAATACGCAACACACTGGCGTACTTTTTCATTACCTGAATGTTCTGATAAGAACAGATGATGGCAACACAATGACAAACTGTTCTCATTATCAGAGTAATCTGGTAACGACGAGAGACCATGGCAACATCGTGGCAAATAGTTCTCACCAAGTGTTTTGATAAGAACAAGCAATTGCAACACTACAGGATATTGCGATGGCAACACTATGGCAAGGTGTTCACATCGACCAAAAGGGTTCTTACAGCAATATAACAACAGCTTCGTTTCTGCAGATCACTCCAATATATAGTGATAAATGGCAAGAACACGAGACAACAGCTCACAGAAAGCCAAAACACTGGCGTCTGGTCGCGATCGAAGTCCTTCCAAGGGCAATTAAGAACGTATACAATCATTCAGACACCATAGGTAGGGAATCGAGTACTGTTCTGCGTCCGTGTCGGAGGATGGTCAATAAAACCACTGGGTCAAGTGAACCCTCTGAAGCACTGAACCGAGTTAACCCTTTGGAGCACTGAACTGAGTGAACCCTCTGTAGCACTGAACCAAGAGAACCTTCTGAACCGCTGACCCAAGTGAAGCCTGTGAACCAGTGATGTGTGTGTTGTGGTGTGTGTGTTGTGGTGTGTGTGTGTTGTGGTGTGTGGCGAGACAAAGCTGCATCCCGAACGAAGGTCACAATGGGAGCAGCATATCTGATGCTCTTTTATGTTACTACTAGTAATGTACCTACGCTTCTCTCTACTTATGTGTGTGTGTGTGTGTGAGAGAGAGAGAGAGAGAGAGAGAGAGAGAGAGAGAGAGGAGAGAGAGAGAGAGAGAGAGAGAGAGAGAGAGAGAGAGAGAGAGAGAGAGAGAGAGAGAGAGAGAGAGAGAGAGAGAGAGAGAGAGAGAGAGAGAGAGAGAGAGAGAGAGAGAGAGAGAGAGAGAGAGAGAGAGAGAGAGAGAGAGAGAGAGAGAGAGAGAGAGAGAGAGAGAGAGAGAGAGAGAGAGAGAGAGAGAGAGAGAGAGAGAGAGAGAGAGAGAGAGAGAGAGAGAGAGAGAGAGAGAGAGAGAGATTACCTATTTGTTCATGACGGGGAGAGAGATTTCTCTCTTCTGGGCCCATCTTTCAACCTTTCTTTACCATCACACAAATCTCGACATTTTCTGTGAGTCATCTTCAATCCATGTTGCTCTACTTAGCTTCATCTATACATCGCCCACCCTAATGCCATGGAAACATTTCTCTCCATCTTTTATAACATTTGTCACCTTCTTTGTTATCACTGTGTTCTCCAATTGTTCCATAGCAGACGAACAGTAAAAAAAAGAAAGAACTCCCTTACAACATCCATCGACAGTGTATTAAACTCTCACATCAAACAATTTGACTCAATTGCAATCCAAGCGCTTACAGATATCTTCAAATAGGGTCAGATTCATCAACCATGTATCCTCTCTAGTTTCTGCATCATCCACAGGCGTATTCAGGTACGATCTGAATCCCTTCTGGCGAGTCATTACACAGGTCTAGAATGCCAGTGGCGGGAAACCACTGTCTGCTTCAATTCAGTCTGGAAACGTACGTCTGACGTGTGTCCATTATTCCCTGCCACTCGGGTTAACTGTCGATCCACTGAGGAAAGGCACACCACTGACGTCCACTTGAAAAAACTAATATGGGAAGCGTTATCTGGTCTCTGCTGGCACACTCAAAACACATAGTCCACCCATACAACTCCACTCTCTCTCTCAGTCAGGGTTCACATAATCATTAAAAAAAAATAGAGTCTTGAAGATGTGTTGCGCAAGAGTTTCTACTGCCTCAGACTTGTATAGTTTCTCCCTCACAACACAAAGGTAGTTGGCATGATCCTTTGGGAAGCCGAAGATGGCTATAACCTCTCTCCTTAATCTCTGCTTTATTGTGGGTAACGCAAGGAGCTTCTCTACTCTTTCCCTGACTCGCAACACGCTTGTATCGTTGGTCCTTCTCCAGCGGGTCTGTGCGCTTCATGTGGGGCGATCAAGGCTGTGGTATATACTCCACTCTTTGGGTGGAATATACGTAGTACGTATCCCTGTCGGTAAACACACTGTTCATGTACCTTTGGGAGTGCTTGATGCTGACCGAGATATGGTTTTCCGGAAACCTTATCATCCTTTGTGAAGCGAATCTCTAGGTGTTACGTCTGGTGTAGTGGCCACCTCATAGTACGTCTGGTGTAGTGACCACTTCGCACTACGTCTGGTGTAGTGGCCATTTCACACCATGTCTGGTGTAGTGGCCACTTCACACTACGTCTGGTCTAGTGGCCACTTCACACAACGTCTGGTGTAGTAGCTACCTCACACTACGTCTGGTGTTGTGGCCACTTCATTCTACGTACGTCTGGTATAGTGGCCATTTCACACTACGTCTGGTGTAGTGGCCATTTCACACTACGTCTGGTGTAGTGGCCACTTCACACTACGTCTGGTGTAGTGGCTTCTTTTATTCCCCTTTCGCAGTCAGAATCTTGCCACCTGTCACTCACTGTACGATACCTGGCCTTCGTCCATTCAAACCATCATAACTTTAGAGATAGTCGGGAAGAACTTCATCGAGATATGGCTTTTTCTCGATCTCGAATCACGTTTCTGTATTGATGAACACTCCTTACTTCTCCCATAAGTTTGGTATAATCTGTAAACCTATTTCAATATGATCCACGTCCCTCGGGCAGATGATTCCTACAAATTAGAAAAAATTTTTGGTTCCAATACCGGCTCCTGGGGACGCCTCCACCTATGGCTTTCGACCAGTCTAAGAAGACATCTCTCACACATCTTCCTTCCTCTTACATGCGTCCCTTACTCTCTTCCACTTGGTTCATAGTTTGTCTCATCATTTCCCATATGCTGGGCTGAGATTTCAACCTCTGAAATAGGCTGTTGCCGTCCACAACGGTTGCTCATTTGCCCATAGAAGTTGTTTACACATGTCCTCTTCCCGCTGAATGTGGTTTGATTATATTTTTTTCTTCTGGATAGTTTATCTAACTGCTACATGACTATCTTCCCAGAAGTGTGTGTGTGTGTGTGTGTGTGTGTGTGTGTGTGTGTGTGTGTGTGTGTGTGTATGTGTGTGTAGAAGGAGTGGAAAAAACAGTTCAGCGAGGCCAAGAAAGTTTAACCTCATTTTCCTCCAGGAAGGAACCATGTCAGAAAGTGCCGGTCAGTCTCGCGCAGCTGCTGCACCACCCACAGCCCAGCCCAGCCCTCCTTCCCTCCCACATTACAGGGGCGCCCCACACTGCAAGGCCTCACGCTACAGGGGCGCCCCACGCTGCAAGGCCTCACGCTGCAGGGGCGCCCCACGCTGCAAGGCCTCACGCTACAGGGGCGCCCCACGCTGCAAGGCCTCACGCTACAGGGGCGCCCCACGCTGCAAGGCCTCACGCTACAGGGGCGCCCCACGCTGCAAGGCCTCACGCTACAGGGGCGCCCCACGCTGCAAGACCTCACGCTGCAGGGGGCCCTCCCCTCGAAGTGCGGGGGTCCTCTTCCGTGCTGCGAGTTATACATGATATAAAAGGACCCACACACAACCGGACCCACATCCTACAGTGGTCCCATGTTCGGATCCCGGTCCCTAGTGCACACACGTCGCATGCGGCAAAGGCTTCGTGCTAGAGAAGACTCGCTACTACCGTGGTAAAGAAGACTCGCTACTACCGTGGTAAAGAAGACTCTCTACCGTGGTAAAGAAGACTCGCTACTACCGTGGTAAAGAAGACTCTCTACCGTAGTAAAGAAGACTCGCTACTGATTATCATAGAGAAATAGATCTTTGAGACATTGGGGTATCCTTAACCTCACTATCATCTCTATCTCTTAAGTCAAATCACTATCACTTTCATCAGCACTCTTACAGATATTCCACTCACTTTCAGACGTGTCACTATCATCCTACTCACATTCATCCCACTTTGGTATCACTTTCCCCTTCCTCACACTCTGCCTTCACCACTGACACCATCTCTATCACCTTCACCGATACTACCTTATATAGTCACTACTACCGGTTTCACTGTCACTTTCATTTCTACGTCTCTCACTATCACTTTCACCACCAACGTTCACCTGAAACCATCTTTGAATTCATGTTCGCCACTGCTACCTCCCTCCCTACCACCTTCACCACTGTCCCTTTTATTTTCACCTACTCACAGTCATCTTCACCATCACCTTCACTATCCACTCACTGTAACCCCAGCCACTACCATCCACTCACTGTCACCTTCATCACTACCATCCTCTCAGAATCACCTTCACCACAACCCCTCTCACTATCACCCGCGCCAGCTCCTGTTTACTCACCATCACCGCCACTATCCTCTCTGTGTCAAGATGGTGAACTCTCCGTAAAGGTTGCTGTTCCCTCGAGCGAACAATTGGTCGAGATTGTTTAAAATTCAACAGCAGGAGGCGCCCGCCTCCATGATACTCCCTCCCCCACACACCCCACCCCTAACCACATCCACCCCCACCACCATCCACACACACACACACACACACACACACACATATATATATATATATATATATATATATATATATATATATATATATATATATATATATATATATATATATATACCCCCCACCCATCAAATCGCCTCCCTTTTCCCTCCTCCCCCCTCAGCCCCGTCCACGCCACCACCTCCCTTCTCGACCCCTTTCAACCGTAATTGGCTGTGATTAACGTTCCGTCAGTTAATGGTTGTGATTAACGTTCTGTGTGCTAAAGGTTGTGATTAACAATCCGTGTGTTAATGGTTGTCATTATAATCGTCTATTTGTAGAGAACGAGGGGCTGGAGTTCTGCAATCCTGGGACACCTCCCATCTTTTGAACCTCCTGTATTATCACTGTGTTTCCTTTCGTCTCAAAACAGCCTTCGATCCCCCCCAAAAAAGGTCTTCTCTTCATGCCCGCCTAAGAGTCATTCTTATTTCTTTTATCATCATTTTGTTTGGTGTGAAATTTTACTTCTGCCACTTCAGGAACACGCACACACACCACTCTTTAATCTCCCTCGTCCAAAACAGAGCTCATTCTGCTACAGAAATCTAAAAAAAGGTTTAAGTCACGTTGCATGTTTTGTCTGCAGTCCCTATGTTGTCCTATTCATTCAGTCTCTTCTTTGTAAGGAATTAATCCTCTTGCTTTCCAGGCATCTTTTGACGAGTTTTGGAAAATCCGCTCGTCAGAAATGCTGGTCTATATCGCAGCGAGATTTCCCAGCCTCCTACCTTAAAGATAAGCACGATATTTGTTGCTCTTCTCCACTTCCTTGACATTACACCCTCTTCCAACATATATACGTGCGCATATATATATATATATATATATATATATATATATATATATATATATATATATATATATATATATATATATATATATGATAAGCTTCATCAGCTCCAGACATCTTATACGAATCAAGAGCCTTCTATATCATTCTTATATATTTTCTAACAATATCTTTAAGTCATTCTCCTCACCCTACAACATCAGTGTTAGGGTTACAGTGTTCACTGCGAATACACTCTAAAACTCATCATCCAGCTTCTCTCTGATTTTTTTCTCATTTAGTCAATCGTTTCCCTAATATTCCCGCAGACTGAACACCTTCTCTTTAACTGACATCTTACTCATGGTGAATTTAAGGAAGATCATTGAATTTTAACGTGCCATGTCCACAGCGTTATTTTCACAGTTTCCCTGTTCCTCATCCCCTTACTTGCTATGCACAGGAATACAACGGAATTCAAACAGCAACAGACCATTTGGCAGGGGACTGGGGGGATGTCCTCTTGAGGCTCTTTGTGACAAAGGAAGATATCAGAAGCTCACAGATTAGCGTGGCGAATGTTAGCAGGGATACAGATGAATCTGAGAATAACCTTCAAATTGTCACTGTTGACGAAAGCGGAGGAAATAACGAAACCAAGGAGTTCCTTTTATACCTTTCAAACGCTGGCTGGCTCCCAGGACGCCTGTGTTGTTAAGTATATTGTTAGACAACTTCGTCAAACCATATCTCGATCTTTTCATCATTTTCTTTTCGCTACTCTCGAACAATAGTTACTCTTTATACGTTCCACACGATTTTCAGTTAACAATTCTCTGTTTCCTGGTTGTAGAATCCTCATTCCCAAGATATGCTTTCAAAGATATGATTCATTTGTATCGAGTTATCACTGTTGTATCGCTTCATTGAATGTGGTCTCCTCTTTAAGCCTTCTTGTTTATCATCCATTTTATCATCTAGTCAGATTCAAGGACTGCGTTTATGACTTTCACCAAGTGGTGTAACATTCCTGGTATCTTCTGTTTTAATGCCAACGGTAAAGGCAAGATGTAGCAGTGGTAGTATATCAGCTCCTCTGACTCCATTATTGAGTGACAGTGTGAGGTAGGATACTTCATACCCCTGTGCATAGTCTAAATATTCATTCGTGCATATTCTAGATATCTGTGTCCTCCATGATTCTCTTTCTCACGTGAATCCAAAATATTTTCCCAATTTTTTTTTTCTAGTTAGTGTTCCCTATCACTGGAACTGCATATCTAAAAAAAGGTCATGTCTCGCTGTGTCTTCCATCGAGGTCACCTCTTGTCTCTCAAAGGAAGAACAATGACACGAAGAGGGAAAGACAACAGAAGGAAGAGAATTCCACAGATCAGCTGTTCGAGGGAAGGAGGAGGTGCCATAACAGCTAATCCTCGAGCGGTCAGACACCACACAAACTGTGGGAAGCAGCAGCCACACGCGTGCCACGATTTTGGATTTTAAGCTGCAGTTGTCGAGATGAATATATGGTCTAGCCTCTCCAATTAGTACTTTAAGATACAGTTCACTTCTACTTAGCTTCTCCAATTAGTACCTTTAGCTGCAGTTTCCTTCTACTTAGCCTCTCCAATTAGCACTTTTACCTGTAGTTTCCTTCTATTTAGCCTCTTCAATTAGTACTTTAAGCTGTTAAGCTGCAGTTCTCTCCAGTTTACACCTCGGCCCATCACCATTAGCACACACATCTTCAGGGTTCGTGTGCCACTGTTTTCGTACACCTGTGGTAATGGTGTGTGGCTAATCTGGTCTCCAGATTTTAACATCTCGGGTTTTTATTAAACTCGGGATGTTTTCTTTACTTCTTTCTCTCGCTTCCTTTGATCCGTCTCTTCTAATGAAGACACCACCGATTTTTTTTTTCTATTTCCACGTTGGAAAAGATTATTATTAGCGTTTCTGTTTCCACACTGCTTTTGTTTCCCCAAATTCTTCAGCCTATCTTTTTCTTTTACCACATGGGCTTTGCACCTTTTTTTTTTCGTAATATAATCTTTTCTCGCCTTCCACATTTATCTTTTTGTCTTTATTTCTCAGTTCTTCTGTATCACTATTATTCAAAATCACATCTGCGATATATATATATATATATATGTAAAGCCTCTTGTAATTCTCTCATCTTTTTCTCTTCTTCCAATCCTTACTGGTCTTCATCTAAAGGGAAGTGTGCAGTAGTGATAACACTTCCACCTTTTTGGTTCTGGACGTTTTTATACAATCGACATGTTCGCCCTCATGCATTCAGACGGAATACTTTCTACCTCACTAAACCTACCATCACATGTCCCTTGTATTTCCCACATGGTTCACTCAATGCTGACAATTCGTAAATGTCTATATGTACTTTTCTTTGATTGGTGTCCATAGTAACTCTAGTCCATTGTGATTATCAATAACCTTTTATTTCTCTTCCTCAGCAATAAAGTAATATCCTGCTTTTAGTTTCCTATTCCCCTCGAACGTCTAATTGCCATGCTTTTTCTCAAGGTACTTAACTTGCTATGCTTCTTCTCAAGGTACTTAACTTGCTATGTTTCTTCTTATGGTACTTAACTGATTTATTTCAGGGTCTCTTAGAATGGACCATTCCTTGCTCTTCTCACTCAGCAATGCTATTACTTGCACTGTTAGTAATCTCTCTTTCTCTAGCTGTTCTCTCACTCAGTTTCCTCAAGAATTATCGACTCATAAACATATCATAACATTCTCATTCTTGTGTTTCTTGATTTCAGGATCTATTACGTGTAGATTTTCATCTTTCGTTTCTGTAACACATGCAACACCTTATCTACTTTACGATTTAAACAGGTTCACTCCTCACTTTTTCTAATCCTTTCTCTCCCAGCTTGAAAAAAAAGAGGTCAGAATCCCTTCATCCACCTTATACTCAACTCTCTTACCGAGCAATTACATACTTGAAATCATCTTCATCACCCGATTTCATAGCTGTTCAGGAGGAAAGAGAATAAACCAGGGTCGTGATGGAGATTATTTCTGCACCAAACGTTTCGACATATATTCTTATCAGCGATCAAAACAGAGAAAGAGTGCAACATAAAAACCAGTACAATAAATGAAAATTATTTAGCAAAACACGAAAAACTATTTGTAAAAGCAATACAACACGACAGCATCCCACACTGTGTTAAAAGGTAACGAAAACATGTTGTTGTTTACCTGGGGTTTGAATTATATATATATATATATATATATATATATATATATATATATATATATATATATATATATATATATATATATATACATATATATACTATAGAATTCTTAAATTTTCAATAGAACAGTAGTCATTTCTTTCATAATTACCCCGTACCTGGGATAATATTGTGTAACTCAAAATGTACCCTTACTGGTGAGTGGGTAGGGTCACACAGCGAAGTGGTCGTCCGTTCGTGTTTCCGAGGCTAGTACTTACGTTCGTGGAGGAAGGTCACGTAAGTCATACCCCGGTAGCTTCTGGCAGCTCCTTGAAACCACAGCGGGGTAGTTAGTTCCTGGAACTTTGCGAATCTACCCTCACCTTAAACAACCTACCCACTATACTATACGTCAGTGTACAAGTACCCAGTTCCCGGGATCTATACGGGGATATCCCAGCACCTACCCTTAAGATATTCACTGGGAATTACCCATGTCTACCACGGGGCAAATGCTGTAAAAATCCTCTCATTTACTCCCATGTTAATCAATGTGCAGAGTGAAATACAGTGCAATAATACTCATTAACATACGACTGTAAATGAAATGTGTTGTCTACCTGCTGGCATTTCTATCCGTCATAAAAACATTTTAATATAATTTTTCTTTCACCTTAATGTCTTTGATGACAAAGGCTGGAACAGCGAGGGCCACCGAATCGGTCAGCTAAGTCCGCGAGACTGAGCGTGTGATCAGATGCATTCTGCAGTGATGCTCTGCAATGATGCTCTGCAATGATGCTCTGCAATAATGCTTGATACACAAGCCACTCGAAGGCCAGGCCAGATTTGGTGCACACACAACAGTGTTAACACCCAACACGAGCTGTCTGGGTCTTACCTTTCATAATCTATCCTACTGAATAGTGGTACGTCATTGCACAAAGTACTAGCAGGGCTTTATTTATATCAAAACCGGAGAGGATTACCCTCCTGCAGCCACCAGGACTTGTGTGGGTGTAGTCTAGGTGGATATCCTCCCAAGCCGGAAGGATTTTGAAAAACTGACCAATGATAATTTGAAAATATTAAAGTTAGTATATATATATATATATATATATATATATATATATATATATATATATATATATATATATATATATATACACACAAAGCAATGATGAGATCGCTGATGGTATATCTAAGCTTCAAAGAAAGTTTGATGGTAAAGAAAATATACGAGACTGATGCACTCTTCCTCACGGGGTTGTACATATAGGTAATTGCACACACACACACACACACACACACACACACACGCACGCACACACACACACACACACACACGTTCCAAGGAAGTGGGGCTACCCGCCAACCCTGATGCTACAGAATGTCACATGACTGTCCAACGAAATGGAGGAACGAGTCATCACCACCAGGTCAGTTCGCAGCCAGGTCATAGCAAATACTCAGACCTGGTCGATTACTCCTGGCATTTTTGTAACCCCGTGACATTTCTACCACCTTCGTCCATCCAAGCGTGAGGCAGGTGTAGCACTCTCTTGTCACAGAGGCTTACATCCAGCCCAGCTGACAGATGACGTGCCTGAGGGTCTGGAGGTGTTACGAGTTAATGTTTCGCCTACACTACACCCACACCCAGACTGGCACTGTCATTTATTGCGTAGTCTATCACCCGCGGCGCTTCCCTACTAAGAAGGCACTCGTAGAAGACCTAACCTAAACATCTGATACACTCAGGGCGAGGTACCCTTGCTCTAAGGGTGTGATGCGAAGGTAGTTCAATAAGACAGACGCTGTCATCCTCCATGAACAACTACGTCTATCTCTGATTGGTCATTTTCCGACGCAAGGTCGAAACAACTCTTGACCTGATTCTCACTGACGTGGCTAACCTAACCTACCACCCGACCCTCTCCCACTCTCGGACGCAGTACTTATTCATCAGTTGTGGTTCCCCGCCCCCAAGCCATTTCCCAACACAAGCGGGCAGACACCAAAACTTATCGACCACTGACTGGCTCAACGAAGAGAAATCTCGGTCGGTGGGTACACGTGTGTCTTCTCGGACTGAGGTGACCAGTGGAGATGATAAAATCATGTGGGAGATGCCTCATGAAACCTACAACCAGCCCTACTAACACTTCTTTCCCCTGAAGACACGATGACACGACACCGGGCCGACGCTCCCTCAATCACCCAACACATGACGCGGCTTGTGCTCCAGCGAAATCGAACGTTCGTTAACACTCGCAACAACGATCCTCTACAAACAACTTTGCAACAAATAGCCACGCGAAGTACGAGCCACGAAGAAGGCCTATTACCTAAACATGGTGCAGCATTTAAAGCAGACCAACATGGGTCTGTGGTATGAAAGGATAAAAGAATGAACTGACTGTGACAAGCAAAGGCTCTCTCCCTTCCCTTGTGCAGGCCAACCGCACACCAAATTATCAACCACTATGCCAATATTTGCCAACGAATACCACAACTCGACATCAGCTCCCACCCAACTTACCTCCCAACCGAATACAGTTGAAGAATATCAAGTAGCTCAGCGCCTTAAAATCAACGCTCAACCACACCCATCGATCTTCCAGTGAGACTGAATTAGGAATTCTCCCGTGAATTAGCTCCACTGTTAACCGTAATGACTGATGCTTTACTCAAACAGTCTAAATGTCCCACAGCTTGGAAGACAGCTTATGTCACCCTACTACCCACATTAGCATCATCATAAAGAAAGCCGTCGACCTGGGAATACGGGGAGTGTCTGGTCTCGTGGCTGGCGGACTTCCTGACGGGCGACACAAAGCCATCTGCTTTAGGGAAGCCATATCGGCATCACCACCCCTGACATGCGGTGTACCACAGGGCATCAAGGTGGGTCGGGTCCGCTCTGCTTCCTCTTCCTTGTCAATGACGTCTTGAAGAACACAAAACACCGCAGGAAATACGTAGACGACTCCACCTTCAGCACATCAACAACAACTTTCCTGTCTTCAGTGCCCTTCAGCACATCAACAACAACTTTCAGAAGTGGACTACGACCAACGACGTCACCATCAACCATAACAAGACTGTGATGATGCACATCAACCCGGTCTCAGACAACATCCAGCCCCTTGCCATCACACTAGACCCCGACATCCTCAGAACAGTCAGAGAATTCAAATTGTTTGGTGTCAATACAGATGACGATTTAAACTGGATAAATAATGTCAGCACTATCATCAAATCTTCCTCGTACCGTCTGTACCTTCTCCTCCACATAAAATTATTAGGTGTCCCACCAACTGATTTCAGGATTTGTCTATACCACCTTCATTCTACCTAAACTCGCGTATGCCTATCGAGCCTGGTATCCAGCAAGATTACAAAAAGGGGGGCATGCAGGATCATCCTGGGCCCTTCTTAAACCACTTACCATGAGACCCTCATCTCCCTGAACCTCTCCATCCTCTCTGACCAACACCGGCAGGTCACACGTTCAGTTTTGCAATATACTGCTGACACACCCTCGTCAAAGATACCTACCTTCCGCCCCTCCACCACGGACTGCCGTTCGTCGCCACAATCGACTTGCTCCGATCAGAGATCGTACAGATGGATACAAGAATAATTCTAAACCTATCGTCGTGAACCTCATAACCAATCTATGACCGAGTGCATAATTATGCAAGTGAACAGCTCAGTTTCCTGTCAGTTAGGGTACGTGGCGAGTCAACTACTATAATATTGTAACTATTCATCACTTAATGTTCAGTCAAGTTCATAATGTATAAACCACACTATCTACGGTGTAAACATTAATTGTATATCTGTCACTCCTGTCTGTCTAAATGTCCCTCACTCATATGCTTATCTAAAGTGTGGAAATATCCAGCTTACCATTATCTAATGTTCTGACATGATTAGTTAACGAGTAACAAGCATGACCTCCCAGTTCTGTAATATCTGTAATACTCCAACTTTATATTTTTAGCCGACTGGCTGCCTAAATCCAACAAACCATTACTTATTCATTCATCTATCTATTTATTTATTCATACACACACACACACACACACACACATATGCACGCATACACAAACACACACGTGCACACATGCACGCATACACACACACACACACACACACACACACACACACACACACACACACATGCACACACATGCACACACACTCACACACACACGTGCACACATGCACGCATACACACACACACACACACACACACACACACACACACACACACACACACACACAGTCAGACACCCGGAGGGGCTCTCGCCTCACTACCTGACGAAGGTGAAGAGGCCGTGGCAGAAGCGGCCGGCTATGAATATCAAGCGTGGGCAGTAACTAGGAGTAACTTTGTTATCCTTCGTCACAACTCCCTCCTCCAGGCCCCTCCCCTTCCCCACCCTCCCCCTCACCTGGCATGACCACAGCCTCTCCCGCTAGCAGCCTACCCCCCTGCTCCCCTCTCCCATTATGACCTCCCAGCTCTCCTCCTCTCCAACACTTCTGCTTTCTCACACTTCGTCTCTGCCTCTTATCCCTCACTTCTAACCCCCATCCTTCTCCACAATCCTCTATCCTCCACCACCCTCTATCCCAACATCCTACCTTCAACCATTCCTCACCTCAACATCCCCTCTCCACCACCAGTAACCCTAGCAACTTCCCTTCCCCCACACCTCTCCACAACGTTCTCACTCTCGCCATCAAACTCCACCAAGTTTTCCTCCTCCATCACTAGCCATCCTCAAACTCCTCCCTCGTAGAAATTAGGTAGTTGGCAGCCACCGACCAGGGAGGTATGATCACCGGGAGCACCCGCCTGGGTAGGTATCGGGAGGTATAGTGGTGGAGGAGGGCCGTGCAGTGATCCAACACTTCTATGGCTGTCAAGAATCATAACATTCGCCTAGGTTGCTGTATTTTCTTTCTGGCTCACTCGCACATACGTGGGAAGCTGTCAGTCAGTCCACAAACATACAATCTCTACATCACACTCATGACACTTGACATACAATCTCTACATCTCACTCATGACACTTGACGACAGCACACAGCTGACACGAATCGTTCCTCATAACTCAATAGATTTTCCTACGGTCAACGCCACACGCTGACCTTGTCTTTTGGCAAAATCTCGTCCTAAGTACACGTAAATAAGTGCTTTCCATCACCACTCAGCTTCATGGTTCTTCTCCTCCAACATCCGTTGCCTTCGCCCTCTCTAACCTCCACCACCCATCACCTCCAACATCCCTCATCTCAAACATCTTCAACAACATTCGCATGAAGTTAAAGGGATGATGTTATACGAACGAGGGCAATAACTTAGTTATCTTTCAACAGAAAAGTTACAGAACTACCATCAGATATTGTCAAACCGAACACCATCAATACATTTAAAACATGAGTAGACAAATACTAAGATAATCCCAATTACCAGTAATGAAGCCCCTTCAAGAACGAGAACATACCATGCACGAATTTCAACCTATTGAACACAGAGCAGATGCTAACGTCTTCCCACCACAGGGTATCCGACAGCTGAAATTAGGACAGAGCGTGTTTTCCATTCGTCCCTTCCTATGATATTTTCCTATATTCTCTCTATACTACATGATGTTCTTTCATATTTATCATCACATGTCGAACAGATGTGTTGGAGGGAGCAGTGTATGCAGACGAACCTTCTGCTTCACTATCCTGTCTCCATCTATAGTGGTGAGAGGGAAGGAGCCTTCTGCTTCACTATCCTGTCTCCATCTATAGTGGTGAGAGGGAAGGAGCCTTCTGCTTTACTATCCTGTCTCCATCTATAGTGGAGGGTGGGGAGGAACCTTCTGCTTTATTTACCTGTCAGTTTCCATCTACATTGGTGGGTGTAGAATGGAACGTTCTGCTGTACTATCCTGTCTCCATCTACATGGAATGAGAATCTAGCATACTATTACTACCTTCCAGCAGATGATTTCATCACGGACTTTAAGGTCTTCTTCTATCTGTCCTTCTCGTATCACTCCCTATTTCCCACCCCCCTCTCCACCACTCCCTCGCCTCTATCAACCCTCTCCTACACCATCACCACCACTCCCCTTCCACCACCATCCCTCCCTCACTTCCAACGTCCTCCCCTTACCTCCACCATCCCCACCACACTTCTAGATCCACTCACCCCAGAGGGGTCTCCTCCTCTCTCCAACACACACACACACACACACACACACACACACACACACACAGTGACCTAAGCTGAGGTGCTGAGGTGGATGCCTTTGACCTCTGGCGCTATCCCTGTGAACTTTGATCTAGCAAACGCTCAGCTTTAAATCATATATAAAAAAAAGAAACATTTTGTTGTGACAGTAATGATGACAGGCTAGGCCTCTCTGTCTCTCCCCTTGGGAATGCTTGGAGATGTTTATTGAACGCGTGACCTCCGACCTCTCCTACCCTATAGCCAGGAGAAGGTAAAAAAGAAAAAAAAATATGATGCATATGTCATCAAAGGTCATGTGGCATCTTTCTGATGACCCAACAGGTCACAGGTTGAGTTTTCTTCTTTTTGTGTGTGTAAGTGTTCATGTGCACGGGTCTCAATATCACCAGTGTACTGTGCACGGGTCTCAATATCACCAGTGTACTGTGCACGGGTTACAATGCCACCAGTGTACTGTGCACGGGTCTCGATGTCACCAGTGTACTGTGCACGGGTTACAATGCCACCAGTGTACTGTGCACGGGTTACAATGCCACCAGTGTACTGTGCACGGGTTACAATGCCACCAGTGTACTGTGCACGGGTTACAATGCCACCAGTGTACTGTGCACGGGTTACAATGTCACCAGTGTACTGTGCACGGGTTACAATGCCACCAGTGTACTGTGCACGGGTTACAATGTCACCAGTGGTGTACTGTGCATATCCCTAAATGTTACCGGTGTACTGTGCAAGAGCGTTCAACTCGCACAATAGCACAGCAGCGTTGAAATGCCAGCCTGTCTGTACACTACAAAATTTATCGTGGCCTGTCTGTAACCCAGCTACGGTGTCAGAACAGACCCACAGATAATATTGACACTGGGTCATTTATCACCTGAGTGTGTGTGTGTGTGTGTGTGTGTGTGTGTGTGCGCGTGTGTGTGTATTGATCTAAGGTGAGTTTTATACCAAGCTGACTCCACCCTGATGCTAAGCTGACTTCATTATCA
This sequence comes from Panulirus ornatus, assembly GCF_036320965.1. Lineage (NCBI taxonomy): Eukaryota > Metazoa > Arthropoda > Malacostraca > Decapoda > Palinuridae > Panulirus > Panulirus ornatus. The sequence goes on along the minus strand of NC_092281.1, from coordinate 21,321,045 downwards.
TGGACGTTTCAAGCTAGCATGACCCTAACGCTAAGCTGGATACTCCCTGACGCCAAGCTGATAACAGCCTAACAGTAATCTGACTTATACCACAACGCTAAGCTGGCTACACTTTGATGTTAAGCTGGCATCACCGAAACACTAAGCTGACTACACTCTGACGTTAAGCTGGCAACGTCCTGACGATGACTAATTCCTGACGCTTACCTGATTCTACCCTAAAACTAAGCTGACTGAATCCTGGCAATAACACGAGGTTAAGCTGGCGACATCCCAGCGCAAAGCTGACGGCTCGCCGACTATAAGCTTGACTACACACTGACAATAAGCTGACAACACCCTGACCAAGACATTTATGCCAAGCTGGCCACACCCTTATGCTAAGCTGACCACGCCCTTGCGCAAACTGTACCCTGACGCTAAGCTGATCCCAACTAATGTTAGACTGACGACACCTTAAAGCTGAGCTGTCGTTAACCTAACACTAAGCTGAATACATCCGACGCTAAGCGACTCTATCCTAAAGCTAAGCTGACTTATATCCTGATGCTAGACTGACTGAATCTTTTAAACTAAATCCTTAAGCTAAGCAGGCAACACCCTGAAGTTAAGCTGACTCCACCCTGAAGTCAAGCTGACTCCAACCTAAAGTTAAGCTGACTCCAACCTAAAGTTAAGCTGACTCCACCCTAAAGTTAAGCTGACTACACCCTAAAGTTAAGCTGACTACACCCTAACACTATGCTGGCTATAATCTGAATCTAAACTGTCCTCTCATCCTGACGCTAAGCTTCCCTCACCCTAACACTAAGCTTCCCTCACCCTAACACTAAGCTTCCCTCACCCTAACACTAAGCTTCCCTCACCCTAACACTAAGCTTTCCTCACCCTAACACTAAGCTTTCCTCACCCTAACACTAAGCTTCCCTCACCCTAACACTAAGCTTCCCTCACCCTAACACTAAGCTTCCCTCACCCTAACACTAAGCTTCCCTCACCCTAACACTAAGCTTCCCTCACCCTAACACTAAGCTTCCCTCACCCTAACACTAAGCTTCCCTCACCCTAACACTAAGCTTCCCTCACCCTAACACTAAGCTTCCCTCACCCTAACACTAAGCTTCCCTCACCCTAACACTAAGCTTCCCTCACCCTAACACTAAGCTTCCCTCATCCTAACACTAAGCTTCCCTCACCCTAACACTAAGCTTCCCTCACCCTAACACTAAGCTTCCCTCACCCTAACACTAAGCTTCCCTCACCCTAACACTAAGCTTCCCTCACCCTAACACCAAGCTTCCCTCACCCTAACACTAAGCTTCCCTCACCCTAACACTAAGCTTCCCTCACCCTAACACTAAGCTTCCCTCACCCTAACACTAAGCTTCCCTCACCCTAACACTAAGCTTCCCTCACCCTAACACTAAGCTTCCCTCACCCTAACACTAAGCTTCCCTCACCCTAACACCAAGCTTACCTCACCCTAACACTAAGCTTCCCTCACCCTAACACTAAGCTTCCCTCACCCTAACACTAAGCGTCCCTCACCCTAACACCAAGCTTCCCTCACCCTAACACTAAGCTTCCCTCACCCTAACACTAAGCTTACAATATCCAAAAGGCTTATTTAGAACAGTAATGATTACAGAGAACTTCCCTCTCCGCTAAATAATCCATTTTTTCTTCGAATTTTCTTTTTTTATTATTCCTTGCTGAATGATTCTTCCTCGCCAGCCCTGGAAGACACACACTACCTGATTAGCCATGTCCCAGTACGCCCAGTAGCCCGGGACAGCGTACCCGTGACACGTAATTTATATCCCCGGAAAATTTACTAACGTCACCAACTACAGTCAACTGTGGCTCCGTGTGACAAGACTCGGATAAACCGTGGTGCCGGATAACAATACGTAGTTAAACCGTGGTGCCGGATGACATTACATAGCTAAACCGTGGTTCCGGATAACACTACATAGTTAAACCGTGGTTCCGGATAATAATACATAGTTAAACCGTGGTGCCGGATAACAATACATAGTTAAACCGTGGTTCCGGATAACAGTACATAGTTAAACCGTGGTTCCGGATAACAATACGTAGTTAAACCGTGGTTCCGGATAACAATACGTAGTTAAACCGTGGTTCCGGATACGTAGCTAAACCAAAGTCCCGGATAATAAGACCTGGCAAATCGTCGTCCCACCTAACAGGAACCAGAGAAACCGTGGTCCCGAACGCGTCTGGTAGAACCCGAGTCCTGAATATGAGACCCCCAGTAAACCGGGGCCACAGACAGCAGAGACACCAGCAAAAAGAAGTGGATCTCAATTAACTAATACGTGAATAAACCCGGGAAAAGAATGGCACCAATATACCGTGGTCCATTATAAAGGAGATACCGTTAATTCTTGATACCGTATCACGAAAACCTCAATGAAACGGCATCCCTGGATAATCCAGACCCCGAGTGGGCCATACTACCGGATAAAATATGCAAACCGTTGTCCACGGTAAACACTTCAGCACACACCCGGATGACGGTAGTCCTAATACGCCCTGGTCCCAGCTGATGGTGGCCCAAATATATCGCAGTTTCAGCAGACGGTGTCCCTAATACACCCTGCTCTCAGCTGATAACCTCCCCAATATACCGTGGTTCCAGCTGACGGCGGCCCCAATATACCCTGGTCTCAGCTGACGATGCCCCCAATATACCGTGGTTCCAGCTGACGGCGGCCCCAATATACCCTGGTCTCAGCTGACGATGCCCCCAATATACCGTGGTTCCAGCTGACGGCGGCCCCAATATACCCTGGTCTCAGCTGACGATACCCCCAATATACCGTGGTTCCAGCTGACCCAGGAAAAACAACTCACGGTTAATCGAAGTTCTGCTGGTGACGCGGCCATGGAGAACATCTATCCATATTAACCATTCCTTCGGACGTGAGGCATCTCGGTGAGCTGTGAGGCCGGATAATCCAGACCTCGGTTAACATCTCCCAACAAATATTGGAAACCACGGTTAATCAGGACTGCCGAGAACAGCGACCTCCAGTTAACCTCAGATTTGGACAGGTTTTCCCCAGGGGAGCAGACGTAATCTAGTTACGGTTAACGCCTGTAAAACCCCTTCCCCCAATTTCATCTTGTTTCTTTTCGTAAAACTCCTTCAGACTTTCGCTCCATCCCCGGTAATGGGGCTCCAATTTCGACCACTCAACCACGCGCTCATCATTTGTCAAAGTAGTAGATTATAGCTGTAACGTCAAAGTGTTAGATTATAGCTGTAACGTCAAAGTGTTAGATTATAGCTGTAACGTCAAAGTAGTAGATTATAGCTGTAACGTCATATCCATCTTGTAGACACGTCCTACATCATGTTCATAATTACGACCGTTTTGAGTCATCTTCAAATAGGAAACGTTCCATTCCTTTTTTTTCTTTTCAGAACTTTACTTCATAATTTCTGGTGACCTAACTAAACGTACTCACTGGACAGATGGCGCCTCAAACTACGTATTATCTGGACACATGGTAACTCTACGTATTTTCTGGACAGATGGTAACTAACTCCGTATTAACTAGACAGATGGTAACTAACTACGTATTTTCTGGACAGATGGGAACTAACTACGTATTTTCTGGACAGATGGGAACTAACTCCGTATTAACTGGACAGATAGTAACTCTTGAGTATCTTCTGGACAGATGGCAGGTCAAACTCTAAGCTCTCACTGGGCAGATGGCAGCTCCAGCTCTACATACTTTCACTGAACAGATAGATAGCAACAGCTCTAACTCTACGTCCTTACTGGACAGCTGGCAGCTCTAACTCTACCTCCTTACTGGACAGCTGGCATATATAACTTTACGTCCTTACTGGACAGCTGGCAGCTCTAACTCTACGTGTTTACTGGAGAGATGAAGACTTACCATGTTGGAGGGAGCAGAGTGGCCCCACCCAGCGTCCAGCCACACACTTGATCTTACAGACCCGCTTCTCGTCGTAGGGCCCAACCACGCCCATGAACATCACCTCCTGTGGGAGAAGTAGAGTGAGAGGGGGTGGTATTGTATTCTCTGTCGGGCGTGACACAGAAGGTTAGATCTTCTGTGGGCGTGAGAGAGAGGGTTGAATTTTCTGTGTTGGGTGCTCCGTTAGACATGACAAGAGATGCTCAGATGTTCTGTGGAGGTGACATAGAGAGGTTTGGATCCTGTGTGGGCGTAACAGAGAGGTTTAGATTCTTTGTGAGAGTGACATAGATGATTGGATCTCCAGTGAGAGGGACGGATCTTTCATGCATGATCTTCAATTAATGTGGAGTAGTGGGGCTGGTCTTTGGGTATGAGATCCCTCTTCTGTGAGATAGATAGATAGAGAGAGGAGAGAGAGATAGAGAGAGAGAGAGAGAGAGAGAGAGAGAGAGAGAGAGAGAGAGAGAGAGAGAGAGAGAGAGAGAGAGAGAGAGAGAGAGAGAGAGAGAGAGAGAGAGAGAATCAGATTTTCTGAGAGTTTCAAGGGAAAAGATTTGATCTTATTTAGGCTTGAGAGAAAGGGATGGAGAGGGATGGGGAAGTGGGGTTATGATCTTGGAGAGAAAGAGGGTTTGGAACCCCTCCCTACTGACTTGACCAGGGGGGGAAGGGGGATTAAGAAAGCTTAACAAAGAGGGGGACTAATATCTTACTTGGCTTAAAGAAAACGAGGCTAGGTCATTTGTGCGCGTGAAAGGGAAGGGGAATTAAATATTCTGTAGAGGGTTGGGAACACAGAGACTGTGTGTGTGTGTGTGTGTGTGTGTGTGTGTGTGTGTGTGTGTGTGTGTGTGTAATTACCCATGTGTACAGTACAAGGAGGGAGTTGTACACTCGTGGGAGCCCCCCTTCTCTTGAACTTTCATTCTGCACGTAATTACCTATGTGTAATTACCTACTTGTACTGTAAGGGATGATAGTTCTACACTCACTGGGCCCCATCTCTCTCTCTCTCTCTCTCTCTCTCTCTCTCTCTCTCTCTCTCTCCTGTGTATGTGTAGGTGTGTGTGTGTGCGTTTGCAGGTGCGTTGGTTTAAACTGCATCTTGTTTGTGTACCTCTTTATGAATGCTTACACGTCTGTTGTTTGGGCCTGTGTGTTGGTTTAGGTGAGACCTTAGTGTGTGTGTGTGTGCGTATGTCACTGTCTACACGATGTTGGGTCCCGTTTCTAAAGAGTTTAATGCTTGTGTTTCTCTGCATTAGTTTTGGCATGTGTTCCACCTTGTGGGTGTGTGTTTGTGTTTGTTTCGGTATGTGTGTTTCTTTACGAGTGTCTGTGCGTGTTTTGTCTGTCAGTTTGGGTGGCTACGCTTCCTTTCGACTGTGTGTGTGTGTGTGTGTGTGTGTGTGTGTGTGTGTGTGTGTGTGTGTGTGTGAGGTCTGGCGACTGTGCTTCTGTATGTGTGTCCGTACGTCGGTTTTCATGTCTAGGATTCTCGGTGTCTGTGCGTCAATTCTAGTGGTATGTGCTCCTATACAACTATGTTTCTTCTGGTTAATAACATTTCACATATGTGACGGATTTCACTCCAGTTTTTGTCCTTCTGTCTTTGTATATGTGTGTTTGGTCAAAGGAGCGCTTTATGCGTTTATGTGTCAGCGAATGTACGTGTTCTTGTATATCTGTGATTGTGTGTATGTTTAGGCTGGCGTATGGATGCGTGTGGACTTGTATGTGGGTGTATTAAGATGAAAGAAAAAGTTCGTCTTCCTGTGAGGTTGAATTGTGCTAAAGAATGAGTTGGTGTCTAATACAAACATGTACCGAAAGACATTGTTAAAAGAATATAATATAGACACACACACAAACCTCTCTCTCTCTCTCTCTCTCTCTCTCTCTCTCTCTCTCTCTCTCTCTCTCTCTCTCTATATATATATATATATATATATATATATATCACATGATGCCCTACAACAGCAAGGATTCGAACACGGACCTTTAGCGTGGTAGCTGGGAAAGCTAACCGCTCGGCTATAATCGCCCCTAATAGGGAAATGACCATTCGATAAGTAATCGAATACTCCTCCTCTCACATCCATTAGCAACGGGGTCTAGTCTGGTCAAATCCCATCACGCTCGCATTACCAGTACTTAGCAATTTTACAGAACTTACAGTCAAATGCTAAAGTCTATGAAAACTGATATACTGACAGTAAGCTAACTACTAGTAGTGTGAGCCTGATGGGATTTGATCGGTCTAGACCCCGTTGTTCATGGATGTGAGACGAAGGGTATCCGATTACTAGTGATCGAATAGTCTATCATCCTATTTGGGGCGATCATAGCCGAGTGGTGAGCGATTCCAGCCACCACGTAAAAGATCCATGTTCGAATCCTTGCTGCTACAGGGCATTATTGTGTTCTATGAAAAGTGTACGTTCATATGCAATATATATATATATATATATATATATATATATATATATATGCAGGCAATTTTGACGTATACGAGACTGTCAGTTTAATATCCCGTGACTAAAATTCATAAACAATATTTCCTTAATTACTGGAAACTATGAGGACATTTTTCTCGTGAAATATGAAAGAAAATCCTTTCCCCCAGTCTGATTAGTGTAAATGAGAAGAGATTGTCTACCGTAAACATAAAGCTCCAAACATGTTAACTCCACATAAAATCTGTTAATTATTACAAGATAAATATGAACCAACGATGGAAATTTAATTTTCAAAAAATGTATTTATGATAAACCCCTACGTCACTTGTACGATATTCATATTAATTATAAAAAGCAAATTCGGCCTCTTGTAGTATGAAAATTTCAAAATCATAACATGTCGGAAAACTCGAGGAACGATAATTTTAGAGGTATTGGGTACGATAATCACTGGATGCGGTGTGCGTTCACATGCAGATCAAAGTGTCGTGTTATTAGGATGTTTGGGTTGCCGCTGATAATGTTGGGTCGCTACCAGTGGTAATCACTCAATCCCTGTTTCTTATCATATAATCCCTAGCTTATTTTTGCCAGTCAAATTATCTCTCTCTCTCTTTCTCTTTTTGTATACATAGTGTCCTTCTCCCACTCTTTTTTCTCTCTCTTTCTCGCACAAAATCTAAGCTTTCTGTACCTCAATCATTCACACGTCTGGCAGCGGACGTCGCAATTCATCACTAGGACCAAATCAGTCGATCCTTCATGTCAATGTACGCACGTATGATCATAATCCCTTCAATTACTGATCGGTAATACAAATGTAGTTCATTACCATTAGAGTTTCCTATCGTCCTGTTACCACACTCCAGTTACTCTCAACACTGACATATCATTCACTTATCAGCACGGCTGTAGGAGTTGTATAGTTTCTACCACTGTGAGGGAAATGACCCTACCAGGGTGGAGGGAATAACCCTACCAGGGTGGAGGGAATAACCCTACCAGGGTGGAGGGAATGACCCTACCAGGGTGGAGGGAATAACCCTACCAGGGTGGAGGGAATAACCCTACTAGAGTGGAGGGAATAACCCTACCAGGGTGGAGGGAATAACCCTACTAGAGTGGAGGGAATAACCCTACCAAGATGCAGGGAATAACCCTACCAGGGTGGAGGGAATAACCCTACCACGGTACGGGGAGTTGCCCTAAACTATGTGATAAAAGACAAGGCTCAGCAGCAAGACGGAGGTCCCCGCTTCCGCCCCTCTTAGTCGCCTTCTACGTCTTTCGAGAGTTATGTGGGTAGCAGCATTCTTTCTTCCTGATGCCGCTGGGTACATAACGCAACCTACCAGTGGTCATACGTTCGCCAGCGATGGACTCAACCTCTTGGTATCGCACCATCTTTCGTAACGGAAGGGCAAGGAAAGGTTATATATATATATATAAACGAGTGTGGGACATTACTGAATACTGTCTGATGCTACATCCACCATCTGAGGGCACAGCAAGAAGAACGTGTGTATTTACGGTGAAGAACGAGTCACAGGAGCAGCCAAGCTTGGCCTTACACCATGAAGATTTTGGCCAGTGTGTCTGCCGTTGTATCCCTTCAATCGAGAGAAAGTAGTTCTCCGCTGCTGAGAGGACGCCCCTCCTTCGTAGGGGTAGGTAGAGAGCAAGATGGGTACAGGAACCTGGGAGATTTTAAAAGAGGATTTGAAGAGGCAAGACGACGATAAATCTCCCCTTAATATTTTTTCTTTTTTTTTTTCAGGTACGGGATGAAGTGTGGTTGTATAACCGCGACAGTAAGAGGAAGGAGGACTGTCGCTGAAGCTGCCGAGAGACTAGGGAGAAGGAAAGGAAGAAGACCTTCTGCATTTTGAAGGAGCAGTCAGCCGTTACGTAACACATCCAGGAAACGATAGGGGGATTCCAAGCCAAAGTGCTTCAAGGATGCCGCCACGTCGTCTCCATGAATATTTCGACATATTTTGAGACTTTCCAAAACATGGCATCTTGACACACTTCTCTTTAGGCATCTTGAGTAGTGTGAAACATTTTCTCATGTGCTCACGTGTATTTTCTGTCGAGTCGCAGCCTGTCAGACACACACACTCCATCTTCTTACAAGGACAATATGTATAATGTAAGACTGGGCAAAGGCGAGATGTGCCATCTCCTCCTCCCCAATAATAGTATATTGTGTCCTCCAGTACAATACAGATATCCACGATATATATACTTGTATTACCACGCCTTTTCTTTCACGAACAAAAGCTGACATACACCACACAAGCGGGAGGTTACAGAATTGTTAAAAATAACATTCGGTGGGAAGTTATATTTGGAACAGATTCATCCTAAAATCTCGTCCGGTGGGAAATTCACATTGACACATGACCGATTCAGTTACGTATTCTCAAAAATTAAATCAGTCTACACAATTGGTAAAACAGAAGACATTCAATCTGATCACTACCAATATAAATATTTAGTTTGGGATTAAAAGGGAAACAAAAATACAGTATTGAAGATAGGGTTAAGTAATGTACTGATCGAATCAAAATGGAAAATAAACTCAAAAATAAGAAATGTTTCGCATATGATATTCTTAAAGCACTAAATAAGATATGAACACAAGAGCCACATGCATTGTGGTATTACATAGAACTGTATCCTTAACAATTGAAGGTGTTAAAAGATTCTTCGGTTACTAGATGTACTAATTCGACGTATATAAATACCCTGACAGTTGATTGGTCTATAGTCCAACCAACAAAGTATGGAACACATGATGGCACAGTGCATAAAGCCCTGACCATCTTGTAAAAATATTATGATATCAAAGTTCTATATCTCTGATGTACGACCTTACATTCTGGTCTCCCATATTCTTTTCCTTTTCCCACCGTATCTGAAAAGCTATGTACAAATCACATGGTAGCTAGTTAGATGCCACTTAATTTCCATTTTCTTCAGAACCTCAATTGGATCCTTTTCTTCTGAGAATTTGTTTCGGAGTTTCTGCAGCTACACAGAACCCTTCACTGTGCTCAATAAAACCCGCATCTGCAGCATTAGCCTCACTGAAGTTGGTACTTTTCCAAGTAGCGTGTAGCACAGTCAATCCCTCTTTCTTTTGTACCTCAGCTTTAAAATGGCTCCCTTTTTTTTTTTTTTCCATCTCAAGATCTTTATCAGAGACTCTTTAGTTGTGTGTTTGGATTCAGCCGTTGCTTCAGACATTTACTCCGTCAACTCTCCACTTCGCTACTACGTGATGGTCATGATGAGAGAGCGAATATATAACTCCTTCCCGAAGTGTAGGAGTTACTGGTCAAAGTTCCCATACTTTCTAGTGATATGAAGATGCTGTTGTTCGACATCCTTCTTCCAAGCTGTGTCTAAGGCCCTTGTTCGTACAGAGGTACTAATTACTTTCTCACCGAAGGATCTCTCAATATCAATATGTATTATCATGTGATAGAATCAGACATACCCTGAGTGGCGTTTCATGTCGAGGATATCTTTCCCTCTTAACCTTTGTTTGAGCTGAAGATCTTGACCCAGCGAACGCGAGAGCGTTGGATGCCTCGGCATGGCTCACCATTTTGGCATTTCTGAATCGTCTACGTAGCAACTATTTTTCTTCCTTTCGCAACAGTTCATCTCCAAGACGTCTTCCATTCAAACCACAGCACTGTCCATCCTTTCTTGAGGGGAAATGTTTAAGACTTGTAGCTGGTAGTCGAATGGCTTCAACCGACCCCTCGGCTCGCCTGGAAATAAGGAAGGACCACTCGCAAGTCCAGGAGGATAACATTCTTCCAGCGGAATAGTTTTAAACAATGATGGGAAGAGATGATTTGGAGAAGGTCGAGTGCACTCTTGTGGAATGTTTGGACGTCCATCCGAGAGACCTCGTCAGTTGACATAAGCCTCGTGAGGGGTCCTCCGGTAGTTTGACATCCATTTTCTGAAGCTTTCAGACCGTCGCAGTCGAAGCTGTAGAACTGAATACCACTTTGCTACCAACTCAGGCTTAGGGGAAACGACAGGGCAGAGCAACGACCAGCGGTAAGAGTTCATCATACACTATGGGATTGAGCGAGGAGCACGACTCTTTGAAATCACCTCGTAAATTCTTAAGTACCCGGCAGGACAGACTTGAAGAGCTGTATTCCCACAACGACCAACTTCCTTGTCGTTTAGATTTTTCTTCCTTTCATTGTAAGAGAACATATGCAAAACATAATGTTCAACTGCAGGATGATTTTCCAAAAGGCAGTTAGTTAAACTTGAGGAGTGACGTCAAATAAGGATATGCCGTGGGGAAAATGTATTTTTTTTTCATCTTGAACATATCTTGATCTATCTCAAAATCCTTAAGGTGTTACTGGCAGTACCACGAAGGAATAGACCGAATGACTTCCGTGCTGTTCAATATCATAGCCAAATGTACCATAAGGAATTGAAAAGCACCATTTTTTTCTCGAGAATATCTTAAGATCCGTTATTCACAAGGTTTGGGTTAAACGTAGCCTTCCCCTCTTACAGTAACCTCTTGATAACATTTCGTCCATTACTGGATATCTGCTAAAAAAAAAAAGAAGGTTCTGGGTGTACAGAGGAGCTGCAACGTCCATGATTTTTATTTCGCATAGAGAAGACCAGCTTCAGCTCTGCCAACAATGATGGCTACAAGACGAGAGATAACACATTTGTGTTATTCAGAGAAACACCGTATTCAAGTTTTCCCACCTGCTGCTAATGTTCCATTACCATCGTCTCATTAGTCGCCACCGTGTGAAGGGTCCAGTTGGGTCTTCCATTCTCAACTTCTTTGGAACGATGTGCGAGTCCATGAGCGAGTATGGCATTTGCTGTGGTGCGTCTGCACGTCACGCCGCGAGGGAACTTTGAGTCTGGAAACGTGACTGGGAATACTGGTACAAAATCTGTTACCACTGGGAATACCGGTACAAAATCTGTCACAAGCATGTGCTGTCGGACGGGGTAAATGGTTGAAAGTGCTGTGTGCATCATATGGCTCATCAGCCGTCAGTCACTCGATCTACAAACAGGAATGCAGGTTGAAAATATCATGGACACTTGAAGCCTAAATTTAACAGCCCTTGTCCATCTAAGCTCCACTTGTTCCAAGTGGCCAATTTCTTATCATTTTCCCCTTTTTTTTCCCCTTTCATTCTATCTAACTCCACTTGTCATGCGAGGGATTTTTTTTCCTGGATCGGTGAATCACACCCTCGCGACTTAATACCATTATTCTCAGCACCAGTTAGAAAAAAATAAAAGAATAGATGATTTGATATGACCAATTTCATCACTAATGTCTATATCATGGGTTATATGGCGTTATTATATTTAACTGCGACTCTAATACAAAAAATGAATAATCAAATGATGCAATAAAGTAGAAAATTATGTTAGAAATTAACGCGATATATATATATATATATATATATATATATATATATATATATATATATATATATATATATATATATATATATATTTTCTTTCTTTTTCTTTTAAACTATTCGCCATTTCCCGCGTTAGCGAGGTAGCGTTAGGAACAGAGGACTGGGCCTTTTTTGGAATATCCTCACCTGGCCCCCTCTGTTCCTTCTTTTGGAAAATTTAAAAAAAAAGAGAGGGGAGGATTTCCAGCCCCCCGCTCCCTCCCCTTTTAGTCGCCTTCTACGACACGCAGGGAATACGTGGGAAGTATTCTTAATCCCCTATCCCCAGGGATATATATATATATATATATATATATATATATATATATATATATATATATATATATATATATATATATATATCGGAAAGGATCACAATTTTGCGCGTGATCAAGATATTCCTGTGATTGTCACATGTTTACCAAATGGCGTCCTAGCTTCGTCTCTTCGATGTATATCAATTGACTGTTATATTCCTCTCTTGTGTCTCCCCTGATGATGAGATTATTACACGAAAGTGCACTTGGGAACGTTTCGTGTTTCACTTTCCCCGTGGACTCATAGGAATATATATATATATATATATATATATATATATATATATATATATATATATATATATATATATATATATATTTTTTTTTTAAACTATTCGCCATTTCCCGCGTTAGCGAGGTAGCGTTAAGAACAGAGGAATGGGCCTTTGAGGGAATATCCTTACCTGGCCCCGTTCTCTGTTCCTTTTGGAAAATTAAAAAAAAATAATGAGAAGGGAGGATTTCCAGCCCCCCGCTCCCTCCCCTTTTAGTCGCCTTCTACGACACGCAGGGAATACGTGGGAAGTATTCTTTCTCCCCTATCCCCAGGGATAATATATATATATATATATAAATATATATATATATATATATATATATATATATATATATATATATATATATATATATAGCCATCAACCACGTCAGCCTCGGAATGAGAGATTTATATGCCTGAGCCAGGTACCCGATTTATTGACCAGCCTCGAGGGGAGGATGAACACTTGGGCTGGATGTGGGTCGACTTCAACGCCTAGGATTCAACCCTATGCAGGCCTGACCCTGAGCGACCCCGTCGTCTTTCGTGTGTGTGTGTGTGTGTGTGGCACAAATAGCAACACACCTGCAAAATCAAAATACCGCTGACGTCATTCTTGTCACTGAAGTAAAAAAAAAACCCCGAACGCACTGAAAGATAACGGACGGGACTGGTTTTCCATAGTGTCCAAAAAAAAAAAACGAGAAAAAAAAACCCAAGCTGTAGGACGCACAGGGGAAACCCCCGCTCACCCTCTCATGCACAGCTCTGACCCCTCACTCCTGTCATGCAAATAGAAACACTCTATAGTTTCTATATCGCGCTTCTGAAATTCCATCTGATAACTGACGCGGATTGGCGAGGGGGGTAGAAAATGGGCCGATGTCTTCACAAGTGATAGATAGATGAGCGCTGCGCTTCTTCTTCGCGCGTCAATGTTGTCCGTAACACCAAACACATCACTATTTCTGTGTAAAACATCTCTATATCATCGCTATTTCTGTGTAAAACATCTCTATATCATCGCTATTTCTGTGTAAAACATCTCTATATCATCGCTATTTCTGGGTAAAACATCTCTATATCATCGCTATTTCTGGGTAAAACATCTCTATATCATCACTATTTCTGTGTAAAACATCTCTATATCATCGCTATTTCTGTGTAAAACATCTCTATATCATCGCTATTTCTGTGTAAAACATCTCTATATCATCGCTATTTCTGTGTCGTGTTCCCTACAGAGTATAACGAACACATATTCCTTGAATACTCTCTCACACACAGCCACTCTTCTCAAAAATCCATGCCTACAGTCAAAGCCCTAAAGGACTCTGGTTATCCCAGGCCAGAAGGACTCTGGTTATCCCAGGCCAGAAGGACTCTGGTTATCCCAGGCCAGAAGGACTCTGGTTATCCCAGGCCAGAAGGACTCTGGTTATCCCAGGCCAGAAGGACTCTGGTTATCCCAGGCCAGAAGGACTCTGGTTATCCCAGGCCAGAAGGACTCTGGTTATCCCAGGCCAGAAGGACTCTGGTTATCCCAGGCCAGAAGGACTCTGGTTACCCCAGGCCAGAAGGACTCTGGTTACCCCAGGCCAGAAGGACTCTGGTTATCCCAGGCCAGAAGGACTCTGGTTATCCCAGGCCAGAAGGACTCTGGTTATCCCAGGCCAGAAGGACTCTGGTTATCCCAGGCCAGAAGGACTCTGGTTATCCCAGGCCAGAAGGACTCTGGTTATCCCAGGCCAGAAGGACTCTGGTTATCCCAGGCCAGAAGGACTCTGGTTATCCCAGGCCAGAAGGACTCTGGTTATCCCAGGCCAGAAGGACTCTGGTTATCCCAGGCCAGAAGGACTCTGGTTATCCCAGGCCAGAAGGACTCTGGTTATCCTAGGCCAGAAGGACTCTGGTTATCCCAGGCCAGAAGGACTCTGGTTATCCCAGGCCAGAAGGACTCTGGTTATCCCAGGCCAGAAGGACTCTGGTTATCCTAGGCCAGAAGGACTCTGGTTATCCCAGGCCCAGCGTCAGGTCGGCATACCGAATTCTCTCACGTTTTGTGACATTTCACGATTGCTTGGGGTGGTTATTGTTTAAAGGCCATCATCGTACGTCTGCCATTGTCACAACACCGCACGGGTAGAAAGTATCGTATCTGATATTTTCATTTTGGAAATCAGACACTAGGAGCATTTTATTTATACTAATGGATTTTATCTGTAATGTCTCATTCTAAAGTTCTCGTTTATTCATTCTATTGTTAATAATAGCATTTTTTTTGGTTCATTTCATTTATGAAGTTTCATTTTGTTTAAGATTTTGATTCTCTTGTGTTTGCAAACGAGTTACTGCTCTCCATTATCCTTTCGCCTCTACAACAGCAGGAACTGCACACCTACCCCTTATCCTTAGACCATCTGATTTGAGAGCTGGCTGATAAAGCGTGTCTACTTGGGCCCAACATGCTCTGACATCTCATATTTATGAATTCAGGTCTTTGTTCTAATATTCTAAAGCATCCAAAGATTTTAAAGCTCAATTTCTGCTCAAATAAAACGTCTATAAAACTGTCTAATTCAACGTATATTTCAGAGTTACATTAAACGTTTACATTGTATTCGAAATAGAAAAAAAAAAAGGAAAAAGCTTTAGTGTTTGAAAGTTTAAATCTTATGGATTCATTAACGGATAGTTCTGCTTTTCCGGTCATAGGGTTGGTAATTAAATGTTTTAATGTTCAAGTGTGACTCTTATGAACGTGAATGTGTTTGTGTGTGTGTGTGTGTGTGTGTGTGTGTGTGTGTGTGTGTGTGTGTGCGCGTTTCTATACAGCTGGAAATCTCATAATTCATCAACTCCCTCATGCCTTGCGTATGATGGGGGGGGGGGGGGTGACCTTTGACTTGGATATGACGAGACTAGTCAAAGGTCAAGCTATCAAAGTCTAAAGGTCGTACAGTCGTGCTCAAGGGTCGTAAAGTCGTATTCAAGGGTCGTAAAGTCGTATTCAAGGGTCGTAAAGTCGTATTCAAGGGTCGTACAGTCGTATTCAAGGGTCGTAAAGTCGTATTCAAGGGTCGTACAGTAGTATTCAAGGGTCGTACAGTCGTATTCAAGGGTCGTACAGTCGTATTCAAGGGTCGTACAGTCGTATTCAAGGGTCGTAAAGTCGTATTCAAGGGTCGTACAGTCGTATTCAAGGGTCGTACAGTCGTATTCAAGGGTCGTACAGTCGTATTCAAGAGTCGTACAGTCGTATTCAAGGGTCGTACAGTCGTATTCAAGGGTCGCACAGTCGTATTCAAGGGTCGTACAGTCGTATTCAAGGGTCGTACAGTCGTATTCAAGGGTCATACAGTCGTATTCAAGGGTCGTACAGTCGTGTTCAAGGGTCGTAAAGTCGTATTCAAGGGTCGTACAGTCGTATTCAAGGGTCTTACAGTCGTATTCAAGGGTCGTACAGTCGTATTCAAGGGTCGTACAGCCGTATTCAAGGGTCGTACAGTCGTATTCAAGGGTCGTACAGTCGTATTCAAGGGTCGTACAGTCGTATTCAAGGGTCATATAACTGTGTTTAGAGGATAAAACTCATCAACTTTTCCCCTCTTCTCTGAGGAAATGACGCTCTGTAATCTAACATTTCAGAGTTACATCTAAACGTGCAAATGTTTTGTTCTATATCTGTCTGGTGAGGACTTCACTTTAAATATGCAGTGCAGTTTTTCTACAATAACTTGTAACTGAATGCCCCAATAAAAAACATTCCATTTACGGTATATTACACACTATACATGCACCCTAGCCTAAGCAAGGTACTTATTTTATCGACCAGCCCCCAAGGGAAGATGAACAGCTAGGTTGCCTATGGGCAGCCTGGGCTGCGTACTGTATATACAAACTCTCCAGAAAGCATACACAGGAGCGTGACAGATGCATATGATACCGGGTATGACGCATCTTTCCTGTGAGTGAGAGATCAGACATACCTGCATTCTTAAAGACGTAAGGTCAGATGGTAATGATCGACGTATAAAAGTGGAAGAGAGAGTTAAATAAAGGGGATATGAATAAGATACTCAGAGCATCCACTTTGCAGAGAACTCTCAGTAATTGGTGGCAACGTGATTTGATAAAGACAGGAAAAAAAATTGAGTTTTTGAGGAGTGGAATACAACGCCTAATAGGATAGCAAGTGCAAAAACTAGAGAAAGTTTAAGAAATAGATTGGATGTCTGAAAGATTGAAAGTGGGAGGATGTGAATAGGATCTACAACGAATAGATCCGATAGAAAATTGTTAACTATGGGATGATATATTTTTGGGAAGACATTGTATTGTAGGATACACTAAAGATGGCCACTCCTTTGTCTTCTGTCTGTAAAGACGGATGTTGCCAGACACACGACGTCTAACTCCAATATAGAGCTGCCAAGAAATTCACCCATATCTTTAGCAGGATAGAAATTACTAGCTGCTGCTGTTATAGATTTCCAGGAAAATATGTTAGTGTTGAGCAAAACAACTGTGCTGGCAAAACGGGAGATATTAACAGGAAAATGGCGAAAGGGATTGGTTGTACTACCGAACAATTCCACTCCGCCGTTCTGCAGCAAAAAAAAAGGAGGGAGGGGGAGTGTTATTGTCCAAGCATCTACTCAATGCAACTTCGAGTCTCCAGGTCAATGACTAGCCGTTCAGAAGCAACCCAGCCCTACGTAGGAGTAAGCTCACGAGGCTCCGGGGGAAAATATGAACACTCTTTCCTATCCACAGATTTTTTTCCATGCATTTTCGTGACCATATCATATACCGTTTCAGTCCACTAACAAAAGACGACCAAGCTCTATTTCTACGCGAACCCCTAGTTGCATAGACCTAAGGTAACTTCCTTCCCCTCTCCTCCCTCTCTTTCCTCCTCCACTTGACTCATCGAGTCTGACCTCCTACCGACCACATTACCATGCACGAACTTCAGGGAGGAACGTAGGCCCTAGATCAAGATATTACCGACGTTACCACACTATAACACTCCAAGATGTGAACTATGCTCGTTTTTGTTCTTTATATATTGTGTCGTATCTCTATTTTTTTTTGAAGAAATTTGACTCAAGATGAGTAGTATTTGTGTGCACGAAACGACTCATGTATTTCAAGAATAATGCGAAAATGAATATAGGACATTTCTTTCACACTTTACCTGATGAAGCAAAACGTGTGGGGAGAAAATTTGGGGAAAAAAAAACCCCAGAAAGCTTGTTCATGTTAAATATGCATTAGTCTTCAACAAAAAGTATATATATATATATATATATATATATATATATATATATATATATATATATATATATATATATATATACAAACTTATTTCTCCCTTAATGTTGCATAAACTTCAAACACGCTTCATATTCCCATGCCATGATCAAGGAAGTCAGCTGCTTCCCTTTACAGATAAATGTCAAAAACTAAAGGTACGGCGTCACTAAATTCCATGTTAATGTTTTCCTAAAAGAAAAATCAAGACGCATAATAAATAAAGCGGCCCAGTGAACTAGTACTTCTTGACAGCTTTATACTAATAGCTCTTACGTTACGTACGATAACTTGGAACTTATCTGACGAGGAATGTGGGAAGTCTAACCCCCACAACCTCTCCCCCATCGCTGCAGAAGTGTTTACTTAAGATATATAACTCCTGCTCTTTTCGTTGGCAATACACTGTGTGTGTGTGTAAGTGTGAGTGAGTGTGTGTGTCTGTGTGTGTGTGTGGTTTATTGCTTATGGTACAATACATTCATGCCAGAATGAACCAACTTGAAAATGATTTCTGAAGTTTTTAAGTTTTACTCGATAAAAATGGTTTAACCTTTCCGAGCACGAAGGCTTGGCTCCTTGGGCATGATCTACTGGCCCGTGGCCTTCCCTTGACCTAAAGGAGTTAAATAGAAGCACCAAGTTTAACACAAAGAAATCTAAGCTCCTGTTGCCTTAAGAAATGATAAATCTCATCTGAAATAGTCTATGGTATTTTTGTCGTTACAAGGCTAATTATAATGATGATGATGATAATGATGATAATGATAATAATAATAATAATGACAATAATAATAATAATAATAATAATAATAATAATAATAATAATAATAATAACGATAATGAAAATAATAATAATAATAATGATAACGATAATGAAAATAATAATAATAATAATAATAATAATAATAATAATAATAATAATAATAATAATAATAATAATAATAATGTGGTGTGAGGTGGTTTGATCGATTAAGCAGTGAAAAGGTAAGAGATGTGTGGTGATAAA